>NC_140486.1:128815399-129337899 GCF_964271855.1 Acomys minous
TCAAGACCTTTTCTACACACTCTAGAAACTCAGCCTATGTGGGGAGATGAGACGTGCACCAGAGTGCTGTAGCGGAGAGTCACGTGTAGAAGCTGGGGTTTCTGGGAAGGACAGCAGAACTTTAAAGAAAGCCGAGGATGATCAGGGCAGGTGGGGATGTCTGTGGCGTCACTGGGGTCTGTGTTGCTTTCTGCCTTGGAATGTCCCTCCTCTCCCTTAGCGGATACCTGGAGCGTCCGTCTGAGCCTCAGTGGCACAGATGTACAACCGTGTGCAGGCTCCTTCTCAAATGGCATCCCTGTGCTAGAATTGCAAGGTTCAACAGACACAGAGCAGAGATACCCTTGATCACCCAAGACAGGTCTAGGCATCACAGGTGACCTCCACATGACCTTGAGCATTCAAACCACTGCTAGTCCAGCCTCGGTTTCCCCTCTACATTCCACTCTGTATCTTGTCTGTACCCTATATGGTTGTTATGGAGACCAGGGACAAACTGCATGGTTTGGAAAATCAGGCTCAATGGTTAAAGGCACTTACTGCTCTCACAGAGGCGCAGAACTCCCACTTCCAGCACGCACACCTAGTAACTTGCTGCCTGTAATTCCAAGTCCAGGGGGTCCAGTGCCCTCTTCTGGCATTCATGGGCACCTGCACACTTGTGGTGGTGCACATAAACTCATGTAGGCACCCACATAAACAAAACTAAAACTATATACTTTGAAGAACTCCGTCGGTTGATGCATTCTTTCTTTTCTACCTTCAGCATCATCTCTCTCACACAAACCCCTCCTACTTTATCTTCATGTCTCTGGCATCTTACCTTGTTCTGGTCTGTCTGGGCCTATTTATACCTTCTGTGTGACTTTTATTTTTCAAGGTGAATCCCTGATTGCACTCCTACACCTGCCTCTCAACTACCTCATATATGGAGCACACACTTCAGGAAGGGTCTGACTTTCAAGTTGCCCTTGGGCCGAGCCCTGCTCTGTGTACTTGCTAGCTGTGTGGACCCAGACATGTGGTCCAAGCTGCATATTTGATCCCACACTCTGAAGTCAAGAGAATACCTTCTGTGTGGACACATGCCTTCAGATTACCCAGGACAAGTGGAGGGATGCCTACTTTACTCCCAAAGTCTGCAGACACGATGGGGATTCTCTCCCAGAGTGAGGATTGCCTGACCCAGTGGCCCATCATTTTAGCTCTACCGCCCAGGCTGGACTCACACATGTGGCCCTCATGCCTCAGCATCCACAGTAGCTAAGATTACAGATTGTGCCACCATGCCCTGACCAAACCAGACAATACTTATAATGCATAATTTTAGAAAACTATATCAGACAGGCTTTGTAAATGCAAGGTTAAACCCTAGCTTAATTTTTTTTCAGTTTTGGTAGTTATTTCTTCATGAATGTCCATGATTTTTAAAAACATTCATCTTGATGACTACATATTTGCACCCCCTTAAATTCTCCATCTGGCGCCTCCCCCTTACTTAGCAATGTGAACTCAGAGGTGCTGACACCCTTTCTGTTTTAGAATCTCTGTGTGTGAAACGCAGAAGGGGGTGACAGCCTCTACCTCCCTGGGATACTGGTAAACTGATGCACGCACAGCATCCTTGCCAGTGACCCTGCACACAGCTTTTAAATGTTCTCTTTTGGGCGGCATGACCCCTCCGCACCCAGTTAAACCTCCTCTTTTTCAGTCAGCATTCCGTAGCTCTCTACTCTGCAGAAGACAATCCTTTAAGCACAGAACAGGGCTGATCAGTGCCTGAGACGTAATTCTATGAGTTTCTAATCTAGTGTAGAGATGTATTGGGCTGATTTGAACAGAGGGTAGAGCCTTAATAAGCCTCTGGATTTAACCCACTCCCCCAACTCTCAGCTGCCTTTCAAATTACCAATTTTAAAGTTGGATGCACTGAGCAGCTTGTTATCGGCCTCCCCTGGGCTTTGCGGTGTATAATCATGCCTTGAACCTGGGTCATGAGGGTAATGACTTCTACACGTTGGTGCTTAGAGCCCCGGAGGCCACACATGTGGAGCCCAAATCCATGAGGTCACAGATCTGATTCATTTTAGCCAGCTCCAGTCTCCAGCGGCTAAAAAAACCACAACACTGCCAGCTGTTTTCTGAGTGTGCCCAACGGACAGCCACGGGTCCCCTTGTCGCTGCACAACCACCACACACTCAAATTTCCTCGCCTCCGGTCACATTTCCCTACATCTTGGCTCCACTTTCTCATCCCAGAAATATTCTTACTTCGGGGGGGGGGGGGCGGGTTTGAGCCCTGCTCCGCATCTCCGTGCTTGGCTGCCTTGGCAATAACCTTGTAATCTTGGTGACGGCAAACTGCACGGAGAGAGATGGGCAGCGTCGCTCGCTATGGTTTGGTCATGTGCTGCACACCTGTGATGCTATTACATTGAGGAGGCTAAGGCGGGGAAATTGAGTTCCAGGCCAACCAGGGCTACAGACTGAGGTGAAGTCTAAAAAGGAGAAAGCAGGGGAGGAGGAAAAAAGGAGATGAGGACCAGGGAGAAGGAAGAGCGCAAAGTAACTGAGGAGCCACAGGTGCAGACACGCAAGGGGCACATGCGTGTGCTTGCCAAGCACAGCAGGGTTGAGAGAGAAGAGGTTCAGGTTCAGGAGGTTGGCATATTTTAAAGTTATTTTTAAAGTTTCAGCAGTTATTTCTTCTTGGATTTTCATGACTTTTACTTTAAAAAAAAACTATTATTCATCCTGATGACTACATTTTGGCATCCCCTTAAGTTTTGTACACAGCCCTTCCCCCTTACTTAGCAATGTGCACTCAAGAGCTACTTACATACTTTGTGTTTTAGAGTCCCTGTGTGTGAGCCGGGCATGGTGGCCCATGCCTTTAATCACAGCACTCAGGAGGCAGAGGCAAGCGGATCGCTGTGAGTTTGAGGCCAGCCTGGTCTACAAAGTGAGTCCAGGACAGTCAAGGCTACACAGAGAAACCCTGTCTCAAAAAAAAAGTCTCTGTGTGTGATATGTAGAAGGTACAGCCTCTACCTCACTAGGAGATGGGTACACTGAGGCATGCACAGCATCCTTGGCAATGGTTTGTGAAACTGATTTCTGATGTCAGCATCTGGCGGGAAGGCTCTTTGCTCCCTCACAGCTCCTCAACCCCAGGTACACTTGGACAACCTGTCTTACAGAAGCACACTGAACTCAGGTAAGGCTGGAGGCGGCAGCAGGATACTGCAGTCAGGAGTGGGCCTCCTCACGTTAGCAACTTCCTGTCCCTGTCCCGTTCACCACTGCAGCTTTTGCCTGTGTGTTTTAATTGTCCCTGTCAGCCGTGTGTTTCAAAGTCGCTGGCTTTGCCCAGGAGCCTCTCTGTCCACTGGTCTCCATAACAGCTGGTCTGTCCGTGAACTTTGCCACCTGAGAAAGCTTTCCACTTTTGCTTTGTAGTGTTCATGTGACTTGAGACTCTCCTTGTTCGGGGTGTGCCCTGCCTGAGAAGCCTCTGACTCAGTGCCAAAAACAAAAAACAAAGGCCAATAATAACAATAAACAAATGAAACAAAAACATAAGGATATTTGAAAGAAGAAAGGCTTTTCTCCAGGAGCCCTTCTGTTCAGGAGCTGTGGTCCATGCAAGGCGTTGTCTCTGGATGCGAACAGGGAAGCTGAGCCCACTTCTCATGAGAGAACCATGGGATTCAACCCAGCCGGCTCCTCTGAATTCACGCAAACTTTAGAGCTAATCCTCGCTTGCCACCGATGTCACAGTAGAAAAAGAAATGGAGTGACCCCAGACATAATCAGGATGTGTGCTCTGTAGGGACCCAGGCAAGGCTCAACATTCTAGATGAAAAGCCTTCAGAGACACTTCCAGAAGATGCTGATGACCTCAGACTGGATCCTGGCTGCGGCTAACTGGCTGTAGGAGAGGAAATTTGGGAAATCTCTGGGAACCTCCAAGCGGATAGTGGTAGGTAAGGTCAAAATTCACTTAGGGAGGTAAGACTGCTCATTGAAAAAGGCAGGTCACAGAATTTTGTGTGACGCTGTTTCTGGAGAGACACAAACAAACATCTACTCACTTCAGGCAGGGAACAGACGACAGACCAGAGTGAGGGCAGCAGTGAGTTTTACTGAGGTCACTTAGAGGAATATGAGTGAGAGGTGGCTTGCAGGAGCAGAAATTATACCAAGAGCTGCCTCCCCAAGCCCACCCCAGCATGGTGACAGCTCACAAATGCTGGGCACCTAAAGCACAGCACCCAGCCTGCAGGCAGCTTAGTAGTTGGAGGGTCCTGTCCAGGTGGCTCAGATGTGAGCAACTCCTAAGCAGCTCTGCTTATCCAACAGTGACTCTCCCCAGGCCTTGCTGTTCACATCTCTTCTAGGGGTGGGACTAGTGAATCTAGTCGGTTTCAGGGACTTCCTGAAGCCCTTCTGAGTTGTTCACTTCCTGTCTTAATGAGCGTCATTCCCTCATAGAGCCGCATGGCTTCCCCTGGGCCATCAGACCGGAAGAAGTTTCTGAAAGGGGCAAGTTAAAAGTGGAAAAGTAAGATTCTCTTGGTTTCTTGCAGTTCAACTATGTTAACTTTGTAAATTTGATAACGCAATAAATCTATGTCTGTGGGAAGATGTTTGCTGGATCATTCCTCAGTCTGGGGAGAACCTGAGTAGGTGGAGAACCCCAAGGCCTTAGCAAGAAAGGCCCCCTCGGCGGGGAGGGAGCAGAAGCTGGGCATGGGACATATTCCTTCCCCGACGCATCCCGGCTTGCCTCTACTTACTGAACTCAGATGTGATCTCGGCTTAGGTGGATTCCATGCTGCCTTTGGAAGATAAAGTGGGTAGTAAAAAGCCACATATTAATGGATTCGAACTTGCTTATAAAAACCTCATCATCAAAAATTAGATCTGAGGCATATTAAAAAAGAGAAATTTATCCTGAAGCAGTCCCTTAGAAATGATGTGTGCAGAATGTGAAAATTTATCTCCAGGGCCTATGACTTTAAATTCTGAATGTGTGGGCTGCTTGCTTCCTCAGACTCTCTGGCCTCTGGTATCCCAGCCCTTTACTGCTACAGAGCTGTTGGTTGTTGGTTGGGTTTTTTTTTAATCTTTATTATGTTGGGTTTGTTGTTTTGTTTTATTTTTTTTTTTTTTTAAGCTACTCTGGGCAGCAGACAGAGAGCGGAGCTCCTAACGCATCCAGAGCACAACCTTTAGCAAAGTAAAGTCGCTGCAGGTTAATTAAGAAATTTTAAAACTTCTTTCATAGACAACTCTGTGCCCTGAGAGGAAAGGTTATAATTAAGATAGATTCTGTGTCATTCGCATCGTTTAAAATGCCAACTCTTCAAAAAAGTGCAGATAATAAAGTCAGCCGGGAGAAAACGTGCTGTTCGCGGGTTTGCATGAACTGACCTTGCTAGCAGGAAGACTCAAGTAACTTTCTCTCCCTCACAAGGCTGCTTCATGTTCACACCATCAGATCTTCATCCTCAAGGCCCAGAAGATGCTCCCTGAGCTGTCACTGTGCCTAGAACAGTCTCCTCTGCAGAGCTAAGAAGATAAGACCGTGATGGCTCAAAACTGAAGATCTCTCTGTAAGGTGTTCCCCAGCTTGGGCCAGGTGAGGTGTGGGGCAGGACCCACAGGAGAAGGAGGCTGCTTGCATGGAGTTGGAGCACCTGGTATTAATGTCCTCCTCTGTGTGTTGGGGCGCCATGACACGGATGCTAAGGGGCATTTCTGTATGGTCTTCAGGGACACATGGAGCTGGAGATGCCTACCGAACCCCTCCCTGGGTTGGGGGTGGGGGCGGGCAGTGTGCCCTCTGGGTGACTTCATAGCACTGGCATTTCCAGCCACAGAGCATGTTTCCTTCGGTCCCTTCTCTCTGCAGGATGATCTTATGCACAGGGCCTTCAAGGTCAGGCCTACGTGTCCTCACCTCTGTCAGTGCAGTGTCGACCCACTGTCGCCTTCTATCTGCTCCTGGGATGCGCCCCCCGACCCCTGCTTCTGCTTTCATGTTCTCTTCCCATGGCCAGAGCCTAGAGACTCTCTGCTCAGCTCGTTGGCAATGAAACATGAATTGTGCTTTGTTTACTGAGCCAAACATGGACCCCTGAGCCCTGCACACACTAAGCAAGTACATGCTAACCTCTTACTTACTAACCTACATCCCTAAACACTGCCTTCTGGAGGCAGGGTGTCACTGTGAAGCCCAGGTAGCCTTTGTAAGAACCATCCTGATGGGCTGGAGAGATGGCTCAGAGGTTAAGAGTGCCACCTGCTCTTGCAGAAGTCCTGAGTTCAATTCCCAGCAACCACGTGGTGGCTCATAACCATCTATAATGTGATCTGATGCCCTCTTCTGCTCTGCAGGTGTATATGCAGGCAGAACACTGTATACATAATAATAAATAAAAATCTTAAAAAAAAAAAAAAGAAAAGAAAAGAAAAAGAACTATCCTGCTGCCTCAGCTTCTGGAGTACTGAGATCGCAGGCACATATCTCCATGCCTGGTCTGACCTGGGATTCAGATGTCTCTTCCTGTCACAGGCTTCTCGTTTGCACTAGAAGTAGATGAGAGTGAATGTGGGGAAACAGTGCAGAATTGAGTGTGGGCCAGACTTCAGTGAACTCCACTCCAGTAGCTGAGACCCACTGCCTACTACGTGGGGGACATGGTGCCCGCCGCCGTTCACAGTGTTAGGACCTCGTTTGAAATTCTCAGACAACAAAGTTCGTTATTTGTAAATATTTGTGCTTATCGAGGGCCTGGGGGCTATTATTCACTGTGGATGTTAATAGGATGTGAGGACTTTCTACTCCAACATCATTGGCTACAACAAAGAGAGGACAGTAAAGTTTTCCTTGCGTTTCTCTCTTTGAAGAGACCCCTTTCCAACGTCTGATCCGCTGTAGACTCACAGATCTTACACCTGGAACAACAAACACTTACTCGTAGTGAGAAAACAAACTCAGAGATGTCATGTGGCTTGCACATGTTTATCCATCTTCTTGGTGGCTGGGATTTGAGCCCAAAGCGCCACAGATGTGATTCAATTCAATTCACTGAACTGGTGACTTGCTATAAAAATATTGTTGTGCTAGCCCTCAAAGCTGCTGCTACCTCCAATGCCATCTTCTTCCAAATCTCCGTGTCTTAGTTACCATATTTTTCGGACTGTAAGACGCACCTGACCATAAGACACACCTAGTTTTTAGAGCAGTAAAACAAGAAAAATAGTTTAAAAAAAAAAGGTTACCAGACCATAAGGTGCACCCTAACTCCTCCTCCCCACTCTTGAGGGGGAAATGCATCTTATGGCCTGAAAAATACGGTAGCATCCTGTTGCTGTAACAAAAATCCCTGAGGCTGGACTGTGAAAAAAACAAAAAAAGGTGTGTTATTCACATGTTGATTTGAGGCTTGAAGTCCAAGATCAAACAGCTCCTGCTATTTAGTCTCTGACAAAAGTCCTTTGGTTATGTCACAATGTTGTAGAGAAGTGAAAAAAGCAAATGATTGTATAAAGAGGAGGTCAGCACGTGGTGGTCTCCTTTATGGTACTATTCGTCCTTGAGAACTAGCACATCCTAAAAGTTCAACATTGATCCCTTCCAGGGGTCTATAAGGCTGTTAACCCGTTTTGATCCTGTTTTCATGCTGCCCTTTAGGTGTTGGGCTCCTTGGTGACGGTGACCACATTGTCAGGCCAAGCACCCACCTTCTCACCCTTTTCACCTAAATCCAGCAAGAAAACAAAAAGTGCTGCTGTTGATAGCTGACCTCAAAGGAGACAGCACACAGTGTAGGGTAGAGGAAGCAGGTGTCTCCACGGCATAGAGGGTAAGCCGGGGTCAAGCAGGCATAGTCGGGCCATCAGGGAAACTGAGTGAGAAGGTTTGGAGATCAGGGGCTCAGACCGGGTTAGTGCAACAGTTACGGTTATGAGGAAGAAGAGAGCAAGCGGAAAGAGAGGAGAAAGGAGATGGAGCCTGCAGAGGAGAGGCGGGGAGGCTTCCGCAGCTCCACTGCTCTTGCGGAACCTCAGAAGGACCCGAGGATGTGATGGGGCAGCTGCTAAATGATAACATTCAAGCTGTACAGAAGCTACACTCAAGAGATTGTGTGTGTGTGTGTGTGTGTGTGTGTGTGTGTGTGAGAGAGAGAGAGAGAGAGAGAGAGAGAGAGAGAGAGAGAGAGAGAGAGGGAGAGAAAGCGAGAGTGAAAGAGACAGAGACAAAGAGAGACTTGGAGACTTAGCTGGCAGAAGACAGATGAGGTGATGGAACCGCCCTCTGAGGTCACACAAAAACACAACCGAATTAGGAAACTGCTTCTGGTTATGGTGGTGTCTCCCGCTGTATGGATGAGCAGCACCATCTAGTGGGCCTTTGCGCTAACTGTCACAGTCTTGAGCTCAGTCAGGTGTGTGAGATCCTTCACACCTGAAACTAGGGATGACTTCATTTAGAGTTCAGTGTAATTTATTTCAGATTAGAACAAAAATGTAACTATAAAGTTCTCTAGATTAACTCTCACATTGTTGGGAGGGGTTCTGGGGCGCTGGCTGGCCCAGGCGCACTCCTGCAGGGTACCGGGCGGAGGTATCCACAATTATTTGAGCACACTCATCTTCCTGTGGAACTCTGCCCCTCACAATGTGTGTTCTGTGAGATTACTGGGAGCAAATCCTGCGTTTTCTTGGAATTGTCTAAGTCTATAGGTGTTGTTGTTGTTGTTGTTGTTGTTGTAAAGAGATGGCTAATCGCTCTCTCTATGGTCACTTTTGCCTCTCTCGTCTGTCTTCCACTGTGGCTGCTTCCTGGGGAGTTTACCCTCAGCTCTTGGGCTACTAGCTTTGAAATGTTCCCACCCCGTACATATTGGCATTTCCACCCCTACACCAGCTCCTCAAAGAACACACCGCACTTCCCAACATTTGGGTCATCTCCCAGGTGACCTGCAGCCCAAAGGTCCTGAGCTCTTATTTTCTTTCTTTGGTTTGGCAGGAACATCCACCAGCTCTCGGATCCAGAAATGCTGCAGGCGTTTGTCTTTTTCTAGTGCCCCTCACGCAGCCACAGCTGCCAGTTCACTGAGACACAGAGCAGAGAGCGTGGGGAGCTCAAAGGGGGCACATTGATCATTCGGGATTCTAAGCAACATCATCTCATACGAGCATGTAAATGATTGTCAAGCTGAGAACATGTCAGCTTCAGCAACCGGTATACTTAGTGTTCATCCCTATTTGATTGTATTAAAATTGCATCTTTGTTATATCATTTTATTATTGTTGTTATCGTTATCATCATCATCATCATCATCATCATCATCACCATCATCATCATCATCATGTCTTCTTGAAACAAAGTCTTTCTATACAGTCCAGACTGCCCTTGAACTTGTGTCCCTCTTGTCTCTCTCTCCAGGGCTGGGATGATAGGTGAATGTCACCACATCTACCTGTCCATTTTCTTTGTCCCAGAACTTGAGTGTGCAAGGTGGCAGGGTGATTCACCAGAACCTGAGAATTATAAATTAAGTGAATGAATGGCTGTCAAACAATTTCACAAATAAAATAAAAGTACATTTTTTATATGTCATATGGGAATCCATATAGAGATAATTCGACTGGATTGCCTGTTTTTTAACAGACTGGTAGAGCTGCTCACGGCTGTGTTGGAGACTTTCTGAGCTCAGTCACTGGTATTGTCTGCGCTGAGGCTGGAAGGGTGGACGTGTCCAACGGTGGGCTGAAGCCACCTCTCACTGCTAATATGCAAGCCAGTGGTCAAGCATGGCTTGCATTACAGAGTGAGATAAAACTGAATGCGGTGGTCATACCTGTAATCCCGGCATTCAGGAAGCTGAGGCAGAAGGATCATAAATTCACAGCCTGCCTGAGCTACCATAGCGAGCTCTAGGTCAGACTGATCTAGTGGGTGAGATAAAGTAAAATAAAATAAATAAAATGAACCAAAGAAAATACCTCTAAAGAACAGAAACTTTCAACGAAATTAGCTATATTTTTAAAATAAGTACTGAGATTCATCAAGCTGTAATTACCCCACTGCCTCAGCGAGATGCCCCGAGTTCCTTTGGTCTGAGTTTCTAAGCAGCAGGATGGGTTACTGTGCATGCGTCCCTGATTCTGCCCACTCAGTGGCATCGTGCGTATGGCAGATCGAAATGAGCCTCAGTGGAGAGATATTTACACCATGATAATTGGCAAACACTATAAATCAAGTCTTTCCCCTAGAAAGCTACTGGCTAAACATCTCGAAGCACACCACACGTACATCACTCTGTCCAAAGAAAGACAGGAACGGCGCTAGTCACAGACCTGGGCTTACAGGTGTGTTCCGTGTGTTGCCCTGATGCTGCCTTGAGCGTTATTAGGATGTAAAGTGCTTTTACTTCAGGCAAATTCTCACATCAACCTGGAGCTAGGTGCCTCTGTGATTCCCATTTTATAAGTGAAGAAACCAAGACAGAGGTGTGTTAAGAAACGTAATTAAAAGCTTGTTGAGTCACACACACACACACACACACACACACACACCACTTTTCTAGGCACTTACAGACAGAGGACAACCACCGAGGTGAAACTGCAGAGACTGGCATGTGAAAAGGTGCCGAGAGAGCACAGCCATGCCCTGTGCGAATTGAGGAGACACGGCAACCATCATAACTGAGGTGAGCACAGCCAGTCTCCACCCATCCCAGTCCCAGGAGGAACTGTGTGGACTGTGGCCACGTTTACTCAGAGACTTGTCAGAGAGTGCGGATTCAGGGCCAGCCTACGACACGGCAGGAGCAAAGGACGCCAGGTCCTAGGCGCGTGTTTCATGACAAAGGCTGTTCTCTCCTGTGCCGCACCTCAGTGAAGGCTGGCTGGAGCCCAGATCACGGGCGTGACCTCTACACATTTCCACCGGGCACGGGCACAGGCACAGACTGGTCTCAGGTCTGCCCTGATGCGGTCTCTGATGCGGTCCCTGGGGGAGAAATGAAATCTCTGCAGATGGCTCATAAGGAGACTCGGTGGAGGCTGGCAGTGTATTCCTGAGGCTGGAGGCTCATGTGGCTGATGCCTCATTTGAACCTTGGAAGCAGCATGGAGGTGCTGGGACGGACAAGATGCTGCCCCCCACGGTGGCAGGGCAAAGAGAAGATGCTGGCCACGGAGACAACAGGCCCCACGGCTCTCACTACGTGCCTATCTGCGCCCCGAGTGATGTGCAACCACTGGATCCTCAGTGGGTCAGGCTAATACGTGGAGCATGGCTGGTACTGTAAGCAGGCTTCTGAGAGGTAACTGTGTCACACCTTGTCAGAATACTGTGCAACATCCTGATGCTCCACCCACCATCCAAACAGAACTGATAGCCCCAAGGGGGAGTCACATTCTTTTTTCAACTAAATATTTGGTTTGGTGGAACACCAATTGTTTCTAGATTGGACAATTGTTTCTAGAGCTCCCAGTAGGGCCAGAGCACTGTTTTAGGACAATTATCCACCCCACCCCAGATTTTCATTTTAGCCAAAGAACTATCATGGCCATAATAAAACGACCTCATCTATTAGTGGATTTGCGTGGCCTTTGGCAGGAACCCAACTGTGGGAGGATGGTGTGTCTCCGGGAGGATCTCAGAGTCAGCACGTAGGCAGCACGATGGATGCAGACGAGAGCTGGCTACCCCAGGACAGCTTGGATCTAGAACATTCCCCAACGCCCCACGTGCTGTGGGCTTATTGCCCTGAGCGCTATTGTTGTTAGGGGGTTGGGGAACCTTTAAGAGGTTCTTCAGCATTTCTGGGGACATGCCCTCAGAGGGGACTATAGAGTTCTGTGCCTCTCTCTTCTGTTCTTGCTGTGAGGTGAGCAGTTTCCTCTGCCTCTTATCCCCACCGGACACTCCTCTATGAGACCCAACAGCCGCAGACCAGCACCTTCCAACCCATGATTCCAAGTATAGTTCACTTCTCTCCACAAACTGCTTGTCTCTGGGATTTGCTATAGGGATGGAAAGCTGAAGCTCAGTGTTCTCCATGCAGTGACACACAAGCTCAGCCACCCTGTGTGTGTCTGCCTACTTTGATGACTAGACTGTTTATGTGGAAATCAAACAGGAAAGCCCCAAGGAAACAGGGACTGGACTATGAAGCAGCCGTTCCTAACACTTCCTCAGCTTGGACTCCCGGAAGCCACCACAGCTATCCCTGTACCTTACACAGTCCTGAGTTCTTGGTGTGAATCACCCAATGTCACATAAAGTACTATCCCCGCTGGAGAGCCAAAGACCACGTAGCACAGTGGGAAAAGACTAGTGGGAGCCACATTCACACTGCAGATGAAGTACAACCCAGGCACCAGAAAGTGTGTGTGTGTGTGTGTGTGAGAGAGAGAGAGAGAGAGAGAGAGAGAGAGAGAGAGAGAGAGAGAGAGAGAGAGAGAGAGAAAGAGGGAGAGAGAGAGAGAGGTGGGGGGAGGGGATTGTTTGGATCTAAATTCCTTTGGTGCAAGCAAACTACGCACACCTTCTTTCCTGAAGTCATTTGCCAAGTCTCTTACATGCTGAGGGCCAGTGTTGGCCTAGTGTGAGGTATTTGTAAGAGAAGGAAAGAGGAAAGGTCTTTGTGGCCATATGAATGGACTCACTGGGCTTTGATCCAGAGGAGAAGCCAACGAAAGAACAACAAATGTTATATCCTCTACACTGGCATGTGAGGACACAGGACCAAGCTGAAAAAAGTGAAAAATCCTCCCCTGTCCCACTTGGTTGTGTGACAGAGTTCTAGGCGGCACATTTCTCCAAGAATTCACAGGAGCCCTCTCTGGGGGCTCATCCTGAAAACCTGTAAGAACACTGAAGCCATAGGAAAACCCTGGAAGTTTGAGGAGAGGCACAATGCCCTTCAATACTGTGAAGATTATCAAAGTTAAGAGAAAACTCAGACACCATCTTAGTCAACTGGAGCCCAAGCAAATACTATGACTGAACGCAGTGCAGTGTTCTCAATGTGACTGCAAAGGAAAACTACTGATGTTATTAATAGCGGCGTGTCCATATTGATGGATGGATCTTTTTTTTTTTTTTTTTTTTTTTTTTTTTGGTTTTTGGAGACAGGGTTTCTCTGTGTAGCCTTGGCTGTCCTGGACTCACTTGTAGACCAAGCTGGCCTCGAACTCACAGCAATCTGCCCGCCTCTGCCTCCCGAGTGCTGGGATTAAAGGCGTGCGCCACCACGCCCGGCTGATGGATGGATTTTTAACAAGCATGTCTGCCTAGTGGAGGATGCAAGTATTAGTAGAAGCAGAATGAGGCAAATATGGGAACCTTCATCATTTCAATGCTTCTTTAATTCTCAAACAATGTCCAAAGACAGAAATGACTCAAAAGAAATAATAGCAGCTTTATGAGATTTGCAGAGGAGTGTCCTGGCTCTACTGCTGCACAAGGTGGGGGACTATAAATGGAATTGTGCTGCTGTGGGATTATCTTACTGCTTAGGAAGTGGAATAGGGAAATAAAAAATAATAATTGATAATCAGTAGTGCTTAGAACATACAAATTGTGGGGCTGGCATAACGTTTGAGAGTCAGTCTAGAAAACTCACACGCTAACCTCAAAGAGTAAAGCATAACAACTTAACTGCCATGCAAAAGTGTCTCACAGTGGAAATCCAAAGCAAATACAAAGACGTACAAAGATCAAGGGTTCTTTGAAATGTCTGCTTAATGTGGCAATCCTCCAAGAATTTCAAAATGAGACAAGGATGTCTCATATTAGTTCCTACTCAACATTTTACTAACAGTCCTAGCCAACGTAATAAGACAAGAAAAATAAACAAGAAAGATCAGGCTAGAGAAGATGTGGCCACTCTTTGTAGTGATCGACATCTGTAGAAACCAAATTCTAGCAGTCAGTGGCTGAAAAGCAAGCTAACCAGCAACACTACTCATAGCAGCAACAATGAAACACATCATAGGAAATCTAATCACAGCCCAGAGACCTTTCTGCTGAAAACTAGATATAATCTAACCATACATGATATTTGTGAGCAAAGATCCACTGTTGATAATATGTCCATTCTCCCAAGTTAATTATACCTGTAAGAAAGCAGGCTGAGCTAACCGTGATGAGAGAGCCAGCGAGCAGCGCCCCTCATGGCCTCTGCATCAGCTCCTGCCTTCAGGCTCCTGCCCTGTCTTCCTTCAGTGAGGAGTGAAGTGGGAGTGTAAGACAAACTCTTTCCTCCCCACTTGCTTTTGGTCATGATGTTTTAACATTGTGAACTAAGACATAATCCTAACATAGTTTTATGGAAGCTGGAAAGTTCTTGCTGAAATTTATATGAAAATGAAAAAGACTTAGCATAATCAGGGAAAAAAAAAGAAGAAATGAGAAGGCATTATACATCTCTAAAAACTTCACTATTATAGAGAGTGTTGTGATGTGTCACTGCAAAAATAACCAAATTGGCCAATAGAGCTCTGTGAGCCGAGTACAGTCAAACAAACACAGTCTGTTGGTTTACATCATAACAGCATTGTAATACAGCAGGTAAAGACGCATTTTCCTGAAATGCCATGACAATGGAGCATCTCTACACATGCTGAGTCTGTATTTACATCTGCAGAGAGTGTGCACATGAGCACTGACCTTTCATGTAGCTCACAAATATGTAACAGGGCACACAGCGTGCACAGTTGGAAGTGAGTCACTAAAGCAACCAGATTAAAGCCTAGGGTTGTGGTTAGAGCCTTGAGGTAAGCAAAAAGTTGATCTTTTACAGCTAAGCCCTTTGAAATATTAACCAGGCAACTGATTATCATTTGCGGTGCCTGGTAAGAAGGGTGATGCTCCAGAAATTACTTTCTGTAAAGTGAGTACAAGAGAAAGTAATGAAAACAGGTCGTCAGAAAACCCAGTGCGTGCCTGGTGATCTGCCAGCCCTGACATCAGAAGGAAAGAAAGGGAAACCACAGTGTAATGTGTTCGCTACCCCAGGACAGTCTAATCTTTCTTCAAGACACAATTCTGAAGGCTGCATAAAAGTGGGAGTGGCCATTGCTCCCAGGACTGCAGAGGGGAGAAAGGGCAAGCGCATGTACGCGCACACACACACATGTTAGTCCTGCAGAAGATGAACTAAAACCAAAATTCAAGACTGATTTAGTAAAATATAACTTGTTTTCTGTTCTCACTTGGACGTTGTGAGGACTGAGGGCGTGTGGAAGAAGCTCCTGTTGCCATGGTTCAGTCTGCACTGTCCCTAAGGCCTGAGTGTGGGCGCGTTCCCAGCTCATGTTCCCCTGAAAGAACCGTGTCCACCAAGCAGCTTGCAGGACCACGGGCTCTTTCTCTTGACCTTTTGCTTGCCTAGTTGCAAGAGGTGAACAACTTTGCTCCACAGCGAGAAGTTGTTATAAAAGAAAAGCACCATTTTCTCCCCATCTGCTGGCTTCAGACCTCACCGTGCGCTGTCTCTCCTCAGCAGCTAGCACTCCATGTAACATGTTCAGTCCTGTGGCACACAAGGCAGCCTTCATCAGAACCAAACAGCTATCAATGCCATCCCCTTAGCTCTTAAAATGGTGTGCTCAATAAATCTCTTTTCTTTACAGATTACCCAGCCTCACGTATTTCATTACAGCCAGGGAAAATGAACTAACAGACATGTGGGGGTTGGCGTGGGGACTGTCTAGAAGAGGAAACATGGCTGAGACAAATCAGAAGCCACTGTGGATAGAGGGTATCCAACGCACAAGGAAGTCAGGATGGGAGCGTAAAGCGCTGATCCAAGTAGTGAGTGGAAAGAATGCATCCGTGCTGTCCGCCTACTTTCTTCTCTTTTATATAACTGAGGACCCTCTACCCAGGGAATGGTTCTGCCCACAACACAGGAAATGGGACTTCCTATAGCAGCCATCAAGAGCGCCCCCCACAGGCCGACCTGACCCGGATAATTTGTCATTAAGCCTCTCTATCCAGATGATTTTGGGTTGTGACGGTCAGGTTGCAAGTTAAAACGAACTTCAAAAGTGAAGCTGTTTGAGTTTTGAGAGAGATGGTTCAGCGACTAAGGTAATTGTCACACGAGCATGAGGACCAGGGTTTGAGCCCCACAGTCCACGTGAAAAGCCAAGTGCACTTATGACCCTCATATCAGAGAGGCACATATATGTGAAAACTCCTGGGGCTTGCCGACCTTTGCCAAATAGGTGTCACATAGGTGTTGAATAGGCCAAGAAGAGACCCCATCTCAGAAAAGCAAGATGGACTGTGCCTAAGGAACATCAGACGGTGTCAGTCTCTGGCTTCCACATACATACAGGCATGTGTATTCACACAGACATGTGTGTATATGCACACAAGCACACACACATTCACACATGTACAGACATTCCTACACACACAGATATATGTACACATGCACATAAGCACACACAATACACATACATCACACACACACACACACACACACGTGTATATACATACACACAAAAGATTAAAAAAGAAGAAGAAGGAGAAGCAGCTTCAGAATGGAACGTATACAGTAGAAAAATAGAAACACCAAAATCTGCTAAAGCTCTCCTGGCACTCCACATTGTCCTGGACCAGCCGCCTAGGAGAAGTCTGTGCACAAGGCCTTGTGTGTGCGACCATGATGGTCTGGGGTTTTCTGCTAGCCATGGATGAGTTTTATATGACTGGCTATAACACGGAAGAGAATAAGAACAGAACCCGAATGCTGGAAGGCGAGGGGTCTACTGCAGAGAAGCTGAGGCCTTCACATAGGATGGGCACTTACTCTAGCAATAAGAAGGAAACTATTTTTTTAATGTATTTAATTGAATTTCGGTCACATTGGTGTACTCTGGGTATCTTTCCTCTAAAATCATTTGTTCCTTAAAGAGTGGACTGCATTAACCAATTCCTGCCTGTCTTTTCATTTTCCATAGGATGTCTGTGCTGTGTCATCACTCCAAAGCTATGCCTAGACAGCTTCCTGACGGCCTTGTGGTCACCTCCTGCTATGAAAACTTCACCCTGGCTCTCTCAGTGAGTCCAGGATCCGACAGCTCCAGGATGCCACCACCCTCTGTCCCCAGGCTCCCAGTCTGAGACACTACCTCTTCCACCTTGCATGGAGCCCTTCTGGTGTAAGTGTGGCCTGAGGAAAATGCAACTTCAGAAGAAACGTATCCGAAAATTTGATACCTCGCTGTTGAGCAAATCCTCCATCTCTAATTACAAAGAGCCGTTCCTCTGATGCCCACCAATTCATAGCTCAACTTGCTGCCATTTTCCCTGGCTGCCTCCCAAGCCCTACCAAGATGCTCTCTTCCCTTCCCTGACTCTTCTGACTCATTGTATCATTCGAAAGCTTTATCTTCCCAGGTTTTAATCGGGGCAAGATTTAAGTTGCCGCTACTTCTAGGGGAAAAGTCCTGTTCTCGGGAGCAGGGACATTGGGTTTTCTCTTCTGTAATCCTCATCCACACAGGTTACTCTAGGGAGACTTCTTTATGGTCAAAGAGTTCACACGGTGTTTCACAAACAAAAGGGACGCGATTCCCAGACCTCTACCCTGCGAACATAAGGAACTGGCTAAAGCTTTGAAATTAAGGTTCTCTTTGAACTTGAGCCAGAGCAAATCATTCTCCCCCTCAGCAGAACGGGGAGTCAATAGAGCATTGTTCGCACTCGGCCAGAGAGGAGTCCAGGGGTCCTGGCTCCTACTGCGCCACACTCACTTGTTGCTGTCATCACTTTCCATATCCAGAACTTTTTTACCATCTCAAACTGAACCCTGGATCCATTGAACAATTTCCTAGTCTTCCCTGCACCTTCCTCATGGTAGTTACTCTTCTGTCTCTCTAGATGGGATGACTCGAGAACCTCCTGTAGGTAGAATCATATTTACCACAGTAGCTTTACATTGTACCACATTGTAACATGAATCATAACTTCCTTCTCTTCTTAGGGCTAATCATATTCTATTATAGCTTTAACTATCAACCTGACTCAACTTAGACTTATCTGGGGACAGAATCTCAATTCCAGCTTTGCCTAGATCAATTGGCCTGTGGATATGCTTGTGGGGGATTGTACTGCTTTCCAATTGCTGGGGAAATTAGCACTGCCCACTGCGGGTGGCTGCATTCCCTAAGCAGGTGGTTCTGGCCTGTGTAAGAGAGCCAGCTGAGGATACGCCTGCTTACAGCCAGCAGACAGCACCCTCCATGTTCATGGTATACCTCTTCGCCTGTGAAGTGAGTTGTTCCTTGGTAGGCGCCATGCTCTGTGGAATAGCAAGAAGGCCTGCCTTCAAGTCCCTGCCTTTAGATCCTGCAAGTCTTTCAATGATGACTTGAAATTATAAGCCAAACAAAACCCTTTCTGTCCTCAAGTACTTTTGATGAGTGTATTTTATCATGGCAACAAAAATGTAATTAGATTCTCCCCCGTCTCTTGTGCGTGCATGAGTGTGAGAATGTGAGTGTGTGTGTGTGTGTGTGTGTGTGTGTGTGTGCATGTGTGCGTGTGTGTGCATGTGTAACGTTTGGGGTGATTCTCACTCTGTCTGTTGTGAGTAGTTCTGTCATGAACACTGCTATACAAATGTCTGCGTAGGTTTCTGTTTTCAGCTCTTTGGGCGGCACATCTTGGTTTGCCATTACTAGATCACTTGCCGTTCTGTTTTGTTCTTTGAGTAGCTGCCACTCCACAGTGACTGCTTCATAAAGGAAGGTATGCACCCTGTAACCACAATCCCACACTAGAAAGTTGCCGTCAGCCTTTAGTATTTTCTAGTCTGCTCTCTTCTACTTTGAGGCCAGCTCTGGCAGCTTGGACATCTAACAGAGAATGTGTGGTACACACACGGACCAAGAGCAGTACTTCCTTTAGTGCCTAGCCAGAGCCCAGCCCGGCCAGCACATCTTCAGTCTTTGCAAGCTCAAGCGGTGAACTCAAGTGGATCCGTGTAGGCTCGATACCCACAGACTAATATTTTCAGGTGCTTGCCATGTGACCATCTGTGGCATGGCGATGACCGCTGTGACTAATGTTCTCGCCCTCCTATCTGAGGAGCACAAACTGCTGGGATCCCGTACGGCCTCGGCTGCACACAGGTGCAGACGGGCTCAGTGCAGTGG
The DNA here is from genome assembly GCF_964271855.1 of Acomys minous. Classification (NCBI taxonomy): domain Eukaryota; kingdom Metazoa; phylum Chordata; class Mammalia; order Rodentia; family Muridae; genus Acomys; species Acomys minous. The sequence continues at coordinate 128,834,600 of NC_140486.1, forward strand.
AAAACGTTATAAAGGTGGAAAAGGTTATAAAGCGTGAGCATTGTGAAGTATTTCTGTTGTCATGACTGAGCATGCTCTTGAACTTGGCCCAGCTGGCCTCTTTCTCACAGTGTTTTCCAACTAAGACAGAGCCGTGTGAGGTGGCAGTTGAGGTTAGGGACAAGCAAAGGGCACACCCCAACACAAGGTCAACACCCTGGTGTTCAGGCTTCCTTCTTGTTCTCTGACAGCTGGTATTTGGGAAGGTAGCTCATGAGAAAGCATCCCGAGAAAAACACTTTTCACAAACACTTTCTCTTCTCTCTCCCAAAATGCAAGAAGGAGGTGTTTCTGCCCTTGCATTTACTGTCTTTGTCAAGCTGGGTGGGGCAGCCTATGACCAGAACCCAGACTCAGAGAGGATCAGAAGTTCAAAGCCACCCTCAGTTACATACTGAGTTCAAGGCTAGCCTCAAGTACTCAAAACAGCGATGCGAAACAATCGTCTTTGTTAGAGATGGTGTTCATGGCCATTTACTTCCGGTCTTCTGTTGGCATCTCTTCAGAAATTCCCTGTTGCTCGAATTCGCTGGGTTCCCTGGGTGTCTCCCCCACACAACAGGCCTCTTCCCCATCCTCCCCTCCCCTGAGCCTTCCCGGATTTCATGGTCTTATTAATGACACTTTCTCCTTGTGCCCAGTGCTGGGAAAGCGTTCCACTGAACCCATGACTTCTGTAATTTTCTGTCACACTTTCCAGTGTGTAAGGCCATCCGAAGACATGTTCTGACCAGCTATGTGCTTAATAGGAAGAGAAAAGCGTATTGTTAGAGTTAGATTCTTGGGACAAGAAACTACAACTCATGGTTTCTCTGGATTCTTTTTCCAAAATGAGATAAAGATTATTTTTTCAAATGAATTAAATTTGTTCTTGTCCATAACCTAATTTAGAAAAAAAAAATAGCTTAACAGTAGTGAATTTTGAAAAAAAAAGAAACTTTATATTTGCTTCTAAGAGGTGAGTATCTCTTTATAACTTTTTCAGTAACTGAAAAAAAAATGGTAGCAGCAACAGGACATACATCCGTCCTTGACATTCATGTGCATATGTGTCTGTGACTGCATCACTTCTTGTCTTTGCCTCTACAGAAGCTTGACCTTACTGTGTCAGTACTTAAAGGGAGAAAACTTGATTATTTAGACAAAGTGTAACATTGGGGAAGATAGCACTTTTATATTACTTTTGTTTCCCCTTTCAGTTTCTATGCAAACTTCAAAGCAGAATTTGCTACATAAGACAGTAGGAGGCATGGTAGGTGTCACCTCAACCCACATCACCTGATGTCTTAGCCCACCAGCTCTTCCTGAAGACTCAACTGGTCTCAATCAATTTACCGAGTAGCTCGTGTGTCTGGTTATTTGTTTAGTGGTCATCAGATTTATCCCAGGGCCTCGTACACATCCCAGGCAAATGTTCTACCATGAGCCACATCCTCTCAGATTTCTTTTAAACTTTTTGAGATAAGTTCTCACTACATTACCCAAGTTAGCTTGGAATTTGAGATTCTGTTGCTTCAACCTCCCAAGAAGCTACGGTCGTGGGCCTGTCTCATCAACACTGGGTTATTTATTTATGTTACAGGGCCTCTCGGTAACCAATTCTGACTGTTAACTGCTGTGGGACTGCCATTCAGAAGTTGGAAAGGAAAAGAGACAGAAGAAAATCTAACATGCAAACAAGTAAAACATATGCAGTCACAGGCAGAGAACGTGGGAAATAGGAGCTATAACAAAAAGTAAACTTGACTGACAGAGAAAAGTATCCAGTAGTGACAAAGTATCAAGGACTGGAAAATATCTGTATGCTCTAAAGACAAAGTGACAGAAGCTACATCGATACAAAGAGAGAGAACAAAGCATCATGGACCCTTTAGCAGTAGCCTGCTGGATAACATCGCGCTGTGGACTGTGTGTGCCACTGGAGTCCTACAAGGACATATACGGGGAAAGTACACAAATGTTTAATGAAACAGTGGTCCTGATTTTCCTAATTACATCAAAATCGCACTCCAACAAATCTAAGCATCGCAACGAACATCACACAGTGTACAATATATAGCAAGAAAAATGCACTGAGACGCATCACAATCAAGGTGCTGAAAGTGAGCAACATTAAATTGTGAGAGCAGACAGGAGAGCAAGATCTACTGCACTCAGAGGAGCAAAAATAGGACGTACGGCTGGCTGCATCTGAAAGCTCTCAAGCTGGAAGACACTAGAGTGGGGTCCTTCAAGGGCTGAAGGAAAACAGCTGCCACCCTGGAGTTTTATTCCCAAGAAAATCATCTTACAGCACAGAGCAAGGTAGAGAGACTAGCTGAACTGATGAGCTCTGAGTTCAGTGAGAAACAACAGCTTCAGTAAATGAGCGGGAAGCCACCCAAACGGACAGCCCAGGCCAACCTCTTGCTTCTACAACACTTTCGCTCAACACACACATGGACACACACACCCTCACATATGCAAGCAAACATGCACACACAACATATATATATGTACACACATATATAATAAAATAAAACCATCCCATAGGAAATACTTATGGTGACACGGACACCCTGATGGATTAAACCAGGCATTTAAATGAGAAACAATATAATCTTCTATGCCCGGTCTTACGAATACAAGAAGAAACTCTTACAACTTATTTTTGAGGCCACTAATATGAATATACATGGCAAATCAAAGAATACTATCAACTCACAGCCCTCCAAAGCAGAGATGCAAACTCTTTTATCAGAATGTCTGTAAACTGAATCCACCTGGACTAAACAACCCATTATGACCACATGGAGCTTTCCCGAGTAATGCAACGTCTGTTTAATATATTGGAAGACTTAAAAAAAAAAAAAAAGAATCCATATGATTACTTTCACAGATATGGTTATATCACAAGTGGCTTTTAGCTCTATAGCCAGATACCAAAGTGTACAGACTCTGACGCCCCCTGTGAAGAATGGCACGGGGTCTGCCTGGAACCCAGGCACATCCTCACGTGCTTAATCCTTCTCTAGAATAGTCACGACAGCCAGGGCCATGCTTATACATGTTCTGCATAGACATACAATGTTTTTCCTCAATATTTTCAATCCACAATTGGTTGAAAAATCTCTAGATGTAAAAATCTATAAACACAGGAGGCTGGCCTGACCATATGAGGAATAGTTGACACCAGTGACATGAAGCCAGGCAGTGGTTTCCACAGGGATGGGATGAAGGGAGGGAGGAAGAAGGGAGGGAAGGAAGGAAGGAGGGAAGGAGGGAGGGAGGGAAGGAAGGAAGGAAGGAAGGAAGAAAGGAAGGAAGGAAAAAATTGTGAGGAAAACATTTTTCATCAGGAATGAGGACAGGGTTACAAGTATCAATTTCATCACAGCGTTGATTACCATTTCTGGCTTTTCTGATACCTTAAGATGGACAGTAGTTATCTCAGTTAGGAAAACAGCTGGGTCAGGAACCAGTGTCTTAAGCCAATTCCTGGCCAGCGGAAGAGCTGTCCTGGCTAATTTTCATCTATCCAGAATGACTCCCAGGGATGGGAAAGAACCTAAGCATCCCTCACATGCTGCCCACCTTGGGCCTGAGGTGAGCTACAGTCAGCATTATCTTCCTCTCAGGGCCATCCCTGTGCAGACTCTGAAGAATACCAATGCCCTTATTAAAATTAATCATATAATCACCTTGAAATGATCCAATTTTTCATGAATAATAATCAACCACTGAGCTATCCCTGGTAACCAACCTGGCGTGAGACACTAAGGAGAAAACAGCTCTCCAGCACGTTGCACGCCACGCCTCCAGCAGCCCAGGGAAGACTGCATTGTGCTGTGATTCTGTGTCTGGCACATGTGCTGTGCGACCCTCCTAAAGCCTCCCTTCCCTTTCCTCCCATGTGGGTTGTTTTAGCTTCCATTCTTGGCCGTGCAGCTCACCCTTCCCCTTTGAAGGGATGACATTTCTGGGCTAACTCTTCGAAAGGAAAGACATATGGTGTTCTTCTCTCGGGATGTTTATTTTCTCAGCTTCGTATGTTTGGCATACCTCTCCAATATCCTCCTGAAAAATTTAGAAGTCTGCCTAGCACCAGTGGATCTCAGAAAAAGGGGCCTAGACCCACACCCGCATCTATCCACCCCTCTGGACCGATGCTTTTTATGAGTGAGCTGTGGAGCTTTGCGTTAACTTCTTTTCTGCTGTTCTTGGTGCCTTATTGGTACTTGGGAAAGAATTAGGGCTTAGATGACGCGAGATCTGGTAGAGGCTCCTTCTAAACATCTGCCATCTGAGAAAGATAACCTAAGAGAACAAGCAGCCCCAGGGCAACTCCCTACCATTCTTTCAGCCCTAAATACCTCAGGAATGCAGGTAATCAAAGAATAAACAACTCTGGTCTCGTCATCTCGGAGTCTTCCCTGAGTTAATAAACACATCAAGTTTTGCCCTGCACTCAAAGAGGATGGCTCTGAGAACTTGGCTGAATAGTTCTGGAGTTTGGAGACCTGTAAGTAAGTAAAAATGTTGTCCACTATGTGACTCAATCACATGCAACATAACACTCTTGGTTTTATTTACAGTCAAACGTTTGTCTTTTGGGATACACACTTTTTTTTTTAATTGAAAAGCTATTGGGACTCTAGATGAGAGAAGCATGGGAAAATGGCAAAGTAGAAGGATCCAGAGGATCCTAGAAACCTACAAGTAGAACATTATGATAGGCAGATTTGGGCCCAGGGGTCCCGCTCAAACTAAGGCACCAGCCAAGGACAATACAGGCTGTAAACTTTAAACCCCTACCCAGATCTAGCCAATGGTCAGAACATTCTCCACAGTAGAGTGGAGAGTGGGATATTACTTTCTCACATACTCTGGTGCCTCACCTTTGACCATGTCCCCTGGAGGGGGAGACCTGGTGGCACTCAGAGGAAGGACAGCAGGTTACCAAGAAGAGACTTGATACCCTATATGAGGATATACAGGGGGAAGTAATCCCCCTCAGGAACAGTCATAGGGGAGGGGAATAAGGGGAAAATAGGAGGGAGGGAAGAATGGGGGGATAAAAGGGATGGGATAACAATTGAAATGTAACAAGAACAAATTAATAAAAAAAAGGAAAAAAGAAAAAAATGAAAATACGTGGCCGTTAGCATTTTAAATCTTGTCTGTGGTTTGTCAGGCGATTCATAAGCTCAGGCCACTACAGAACCCTAAATATTTTATTTTATGCATGAGTGTTTTTCATGGATGTATGCAAATCAGGTGCATTCCTGGTGTCCTCAGAAGCCAGAAGGAGGTGTCAGATTCCCGTAGAACTGGAGTTACAGGCAGATGTCAGCGGCCATATTAGGAGACGCCCAGATTCTTTGCAAGAGCTGTAGGCACTGTTGCCTAGTGCACCATCTCTCCAAGCCCTGCCGCCAAGGATTCTAATGATGAATATAGCTAGACACCTGGGAGCAATTCACTCCTGGGAACCACCTCCACCTGGGCCCCAGCAACGGCCCACAGGATGTGCTCTGTAGGCACCACTTGGCTATGGCGTCTCTCTCTCTCTCTCTCTCTCTTTCCCTCCCTCTGTCTCTGTCTCTGTCTCTGTCTCTCTCTCTCTCTCTCTGTCTCTCCCTCCCCTTGTTTTTTTGTTTTTTGGTTTTTTTGGTTTTTTGAGACAGGGTTTCTCTGTGTGTAGCCCTGGCTGTCCTGGACCCACTTTGTAGACCAGGCTGGCCTTGAACTCACAGTGATCCGCCTGTCTCTGCCTCCCGAGTGCTGGGATTAAAGGCATGAGCCACCACGCCCGGCCTGGCTATGGCATCTCTTGTCCCCAGCGCTCACCATGCCTTGAGTTGGTCATGCTTTGCCTCAAGGCCGTACCTGAGGCCTGGGGGTGGAGCATAACTCTCCCCAGACTGGCATGAGTGCCTTAGATTGGGCCTTGGGGGTGGGGACTCAGGAAAAGCCCTAAGCTCTTTGTAGTTGTGGGTAACGAGCTCCAGGTGTGTTATGTTACCCTGATGCACCCCTCTCAGACCTTCCGTTCCTAAGCCTGAGTGAGTTCTTACTGTTAGGCATCTCCCTCCCTTTCCTGCCATGGTCCTGAGGATTTCTCTGTGCTCTGCACTAGCCCTATTCCCCAGTGTGTGTAGTTTTGTTTTTCCATCTACGGACTTAGGATAGCAGTCTACTCTCATGTTATACTATGACCAGGCGTGACTAATATAACATGACTGTAAACTTTAGGGGCCAGTATATAGCTGACTCATTTTCCTGACTAAATTACTTGAAAAAAAATTTTTTAAAAAATAAACATGCAAAGCCAGGTTTTGTGGCCCACATGTTGCAATCTTAACACACAGGAAGCTGAGGCTGAAGGATGGAGAAATCCCAAACAGCCTGTGGTAGATAGTGATTCACTGTCAAATGAAAAAAATGGGGAGGGGGAGGGGAGGGGAGGGGGAAGGGGAGGGGAAGGAAGAAGACAAGGGAGGGGGAGGGGAGGAATGGGGAAGCAGGGAGGGGGGAGGGGAGGCTTCTCCATCAGATAAGCTTGGATCTCTGCATGCTGACAGTGAACAAAACTCAGTTCCAACCTACAGTGCTCAGGAAAGAGCTAATTTTGTTGTTTTAAAGCCTCTGCAGTTTGAGAAGCTGTTTTTGTGATATAGTGTAGCATGTTCCTAATGATCCACGCTTTCTAATGTTTGTCTTAATCTCCCCCACCCCCTCTGGTTTCTCTGTGTAGCCTTGGCTGTCCTGGGCTCGCTTTGTAGACCAGGCTGGACTCAGCAATCAGCCTGCCTCTGGCTCCCTGAGTTCTGGGATTACAGGGCGTGCGCCACCATGTCTGCCTTGTCTTTAATTTTTCTGTTTCTCAGTATCACATAATCTCTGTCGTATCCCACATTCCAGTGATTCTTTGGGGGGGGGGGGTGCTTAGTTCACATTTGTGTGTGCCCTAGATGTTTATGCATTGTTACCCTTTAGACTCAACACCTAGAGCTGTGGCCTTTGGCGCCTTACTTAGATTGTAGTCCTGCCCTCCTCACCTTTAGAATATTGATTTTCACATTAATAACATCACTAAATCAAGGCTTTGTTTTTATGCCTCCAGGTTTCACCTTGACAGGGTAACCGAGCACACACGTAGGCCCTGTTCCCTGGGGATCTCTGAGCTAGGACAGGGGAGCCCATGGCCTGCCTAGCACCTCTAGTCATTACTGTCATTACCACCCACAGGCAGCAACTGCATTTTACCAACTGCGATAGGCTCATGGCTGTTCCTGCTCCTCGGAATATTTTGTTCTAATCCTAATATCTATTGGCGAGGATTGGCTATGGCAGGCTCCTGCACTGTAGCCTGTGAACACCATCCCGGCTCCTCCAAACACCTCACTAGCACGGACACATGGGTAAGCCCAGGGAAGGGGCAGGAAAAGCATCCACATGGTTCACCCACCTGGTCCTCTGCAGGGAGAAATGATGCCTTTAAAACCTTTGAGCTTGGGTATGGCTTTGCAACATGGCGAAGAACTCGCTCCAATGGTTTGGGTATAGTTTGTTCCTTCTGAACTCCCCAGAGACGCTTTCATGCCATGTCAGTGCATCGGTATAGCCTTAAGGGTGTGTTTATGGTCAGTTCAAAGAACTAACACATCTAGTTCTTTTTAGATTCTTTTTCAAAACGAGTTATAAAATAAGGGCCTCCCTGCATTTTGTTTGCTCCGCAGGGAGCTACTCGCTTGCACTTCCTGCCGTGAATAGAAGCCACAAAAGGCTCTGGCCGATGCCATGCTAACCAACTCCCCACTGTGAGCCAGAATAACCTTTTCCCCTTTATGAATTACCTCACCTCACATTTTCTCCTATCCACTAAGAAAGAGAGAGGGACACTGATATGCCTACCTGTAATTGGTTGGTGGGGTTTGTTGTTGTTGTTTTGAATTTTTTTGCTTTGTTATTTTGTGTGTGTGTGTGTGTGTGTGTGTGTGTGTGTGTGTGTGTGTGTGTGTATGTGTGTGTGTTTTGGAGACAAATTTTGCTTTCTAGTTCATTTTGGCCTCGAACTAAATTTAGGTTTTCCAGCTTCATCTCCTGAGTGCTGGGACTGGAGACGTGTGCCACCATTAGGCACATTTTTAGCAGTGCAAACTTGAGCAAGCTGACTTCTCCGGTCTTTTGTTGTCTCACCTGTAGCCCTGAAGACCAAGGAGCCTGGCATAGTCCACACTCAGAAAGGCACAGCCTGCTCAACCTCTCTCTCACTACCTAGCCTGTGAGCCTCGATGCTGTTCTTGCCTCGCTCTTTCAATTTCTTCACTTCCTTCAAATGCCGCATCGCAGCTCTCACCAGCAATGGCTTAGGCTGCCTCTGCCTTTGCTCTCTTGAAGGATTCTCACTGGAATTCTCAACCAAGTGTCTTTCCCCATGTATCTCTCACCTCTGCCCCAGTTACGAGGAACAGCAGCTCTGGGAGGCAGCAGGCAGAGAAGACGGGACTCTGGCCCCGGCTGCCATCTGTCTTGAGTTCCCAGCTGTTGTTGTAACGAGGCCATCTGACTATCTGGGAACATCTAAAACACAACAGTCAAGCTGTGCTCGCCACTTCCTGCGCCATTGGCTCACCTTCCTACCTAACAGTTTGCAGCCTCAGGAAGAAAAATTCCAACCCCCAGTTTCCTTTGTCATCTGTATCCAATTAGTGACAACCCTGTGATTTCCCTCAGAAGCCTCCTCTGTTCCCACTGCCCCTGCTCTCCACGCCCCTCTTCCCTGAGACCAATATCATGGCATAACGCCTATTTGATTTCTCCTAATTCTCCTATGTCTGCTCACTACTGGCAGATAGCTTTTCCACCCTCATCCCCCTATTTCTCTGATTAAAAGAAAATAATAACTTCCTACGGCCTCTGCTCCCTGTTCCTCTCCCGGGTGCCTTCTTTCCCGGTGGTAGCAGTGTTGAACCGCTGCAGTACAACCGACTTCTCTCTTCTCACTCTTAGCCCCCCATTCAGGAGGGTCTTTTCTCAGTATCAACACAAAAAGATCCAAATACAAAGATAAAAATGCTGAGGTTAATTGGAAAATTATGAATTCTTGGAAACAAAAAGAAGATGAAGATAAAAGGAAAGTGAGTCGGAAAGCAGATACCCAGGTCCCCACCATGAAGAGCAAATCCCCGTAAGGCAGAACAGACTTGCTGGCCTTTCCAAAGCGGGTCCTGCAGGAGTGCGTGGTAGTGTCTAGCTCCTCAGCATCTCCTTCTCCCCCTGTGCACTGCAACGCCCCTCACCTCTGCCCTTCACGTCTGTCCCAACCGGCTCCAACCCACCGCTAGTTTGGGGCTAGGAAGGAGTCTGATGTCGTAGTATGAGTGTGCGGTGTCTCATCCAAGCCCAGGGTTGGAAGGAGGAGAAACAAAGTCCCTGGCTGCCAGGAATAGGCTAATGGAAGACGTAGCCAGTGGGCCTGACTGTTCAGCCCAGAGGCGTTCCGCCAGCTCTGTGTCCCAGACAGTCTTGACCATAAGTCGATGCAACCTAAACACGTGGATATCTTGCAGTCACTAGAGCTATTCCCTACACCTTATATGTTTTGTTCTGAGTCCTTCCTCAGTACCCACACGTGCTTGGTTTCAGGATTCTCATGGTCACCGTGGAAACCAAAACCCAGGATTTTTTTTTTGAAGTCACTCGTATAAGACGGTGCTGCGTTTACATATGAGCACATTTTCTCATGTGTTTTAAGACATCCCTAAACTGTTGATAAGATCTAACACACCGTAAATGCCACATATCGTGGTCGTCATCCTGAACTCATAAAGTGTGTCAAGAGGAATAAAGAAATCTCTACACAGATCTTCAGTATAAGTACAGGCACCAGGAGCTTAGCTACATGGGTCACATCAGCAACAGACCATGGTTGTGTTTGCTTCTCTGGGACCTGTGGCTGCAGAGGACTGATGGAACATCTGTCCTTAGACACTGTTAGAGAGTTTCACGGCTTCACAAGTGGGTGAGGGGCAGAGAGAGCATCCTAGCTGGCACGCTGAGTATTGGGTTCAGTAAGAGAACTGTCTCAAAAAGTAAGGGAGAGAGAAATATAAGATACCTACATTAACCTCTGACCCCCAAATGTGTCCTTGTGGTCAAGCACATCTGCACACGACCATAAGACACACACACACACACACACACGTCCACACGTGAGCACACATATGCTTAGATGGGTGTTATTTGGATCTTGTGCTGTGTCACCATTTGGGGGCTCTGCCCGCTCCTTGCTTTCTCTTCCTCACTTCCTGATTCTACTTGAAAGGAGAAAGGATCAATATTTGCCCTACGCCAGCTTTGGCTCAGTGTGGAAGGTCAACCAGCCTGTCCCTGGTTCTCCAGGAGGCAAACCTTGAGCTGGTGAAACAAAGACACAACAAATCCGAGAAGAGCCGACAGCTCCCTCAGCACTGTCTGCTCTAGCCATCTGGGTTTGGTGGATGACCTTGGCTGTGAATTCTTTAGCCAAATGTTTGTAACTGTCTTGGTTCCTGTTTGCTTTCTAAGCCCTCTGCCCCAGGTTCTTGTGGGTTTGGCGAGCCCCTTCCTCCCTGCTGTGCTCCTGTCTTTCTGAAAGTCTTGGCCTGCCTGCTTGCTTCTTGTAACTCAGATCACCATGCTTAATAGGATGCGCTGCTGTCTGCCACCTTAGACTTTTTTTTTGTATTCATATTTTTATTATTCATTCATTTGTTTGCTAGTTGGTTTATTTATTTTATTTTATTTTATTTGTTTGTTTCCCAAGACAGGGTTTCTCTGCGTAGCCTTGACTGTCCTGGACTTGCTTTGTAGGCCAGGCTGGCCTCAAACTCCCAGTGATTTGCCTGCCTCTGCCTCCCGAGTCCTGGGATTAAAGGCGTGTGCCACCATCACCTGGCTACTTATTTATTTTAGAGAAGACCCTGACATGTAGCCAAGGCTGTCCTGGAACTCACAATAGAGCCCAGGCTGGCCTCAAATGCTTCCTTTTCCTCAACCTCAGGAGGGCTGGAATCCCAGGCATGTGCCTGTCACCACATCTGGCTTCACCGTGGGGCTTTCCATGCCACCACATCTGGCTTCACCGTGGGGCTTTCCATGCCACCACATCTGGCTTCACCGTGGGGTTTCTATAGTACCTGGAGACAATTTCTGCGATGCGTCTAGTACAGCCTCGGATAAAAAAGACATAACTGCAACAATGAACTTTATTTTTATATTCAGCCAATATCAGGTTTCAGACACTGCAGAAATGGGAAGACAATGGAGCAAGAAGCACAGACTCTTGTGTAACAGGGAAAAGACGTCAATAAAAACAGCAGGGCACTTACAACAGCTTGTATTTCAAAGTGTTTTGCTGACACAGAGGAGCGAGTAGCTGGCATTCCAGAAGAGCCAGAAGATGTTTGATTTGGGGCTTGAAGGATGAGGAGGAATTCAAAGGCACAGGAAGGAAGAGTGTGGCTTATAGATAGATAGATGTGCCATGCGGTTGAGCTGGAAAAGGACGAAGGACATTGTCAGGGGGAACGTGGACAGTTTAGACGAGGCAACATGGTGACCGGGCGGGTCTAAAGGGTTGTGTACAGGATTGTGGGTGAGAGAGGAGGCAGCCTGCATAGTCCTCTATCGGCACTCTGCAGCCTCATGCTGACCGTGCAGGTGGGGTTAGGTGGATATTTAAGCAGAACATGGCATTCCTTTCTGTTTTCTAGTGTCTTCCTTGACTTCCTTCTTCTGTGTTTTAAAGTTTTTATTGCAGAGATCTTTCATTTCTGTTCATTATTAGGGGACGAGAGAGTGAGAATAGATTGTAACACAGTTTTATGACTCAGCATCTGGTAGGTGCAGTCTTTGTCCTATGAGAAACCGCAAGGGAAGTTAGGTTAAGTTTAACATTTTGTTACATTGTATTCATTTAGCGAGTGTTCATGTGGACACCAGAGGACTGCTTTTTGGAGCGTTCCCTCCTCCTGCCTTGTGGGGCTCAGGGACAGAACTTAGGCTGCTGCGATTCATGGCAGGTCCCACCATCACCTGCTGAGTGTTAGAAGTGTAAAAGTGAACACTGAGGCACACACTTTTAGTCCTAGCACTCGGGAGGCAGAGGCAGTTGGATCTCTGTGAATTCAAGGCCAGCCTGCCCTGTATAGTGAGACCCTGTCTCAGGAGAGTGAAGAGGAGGAGGAGGAGGAGGAGGAGGAGGAGGAGGAGGAGCAGGAGGAGGAGGAGGAGGAGGAGGAGGAGGAGGAGGAGCAGGAAGAGAAGATTAACTCCTGAATACATTTCCTTTTTTTGTTAAGAGAATGCTCTGTGTTCTGGTAACAAGCTCTGTTTCTTAGAAAAGTCTTCTCTCCAACATTGGCCTACTGTCATGTCGTTGTTGGACCACGACTGGGTTGCAAGGCCCTGGACTCTCAGTTGGACTTTTGATGGCTCTGGATAATAGGCTCTCAGAGAAGCAACAGTTCTAAAAGTAAATGGAAGCCGCACACTGGGTCTTTTAGTGCCTCTTCCAGCAAGGTAGCAGATGAAAACCACACAAGGACACGCCAGGATGAGCCTTTCCTAAGTGATCGCTCTGACATCCCAGCTAACTGGTACCCAGGCCTGCACTTCCAGTGTGCTGCTACTGGTGCGACTATCCCCGCTGAAGGGCTTTATTGCGCCAGACACGCATCAGGCAGAGATGTCCTGCAGAGTCCAGGGGACAAATGCTGTTTACATGTCTCGATGAACAGCTGTCTTGAACCCCATCAACTTGGCTTCCTCTTCCTCTATAAAACAAACACACACACCAAGTTTCCTAATGACCAGTTCCCTGCCAAATTATGTTTTGTAACTGTCTTGCCTCTTCGGTAGAGCTGTTTGCTATTTTTCTTGTAGCCTTCCCAGCGAGCATCTTTCCTTTCTCCTTTCTCCTCCAGATCTCATGACTTCAGCCATAATAAGGAAGAAGATGGGTATTATTTTATCTCCTTGAGACAGGGCCATTGCTATGGAGAAGCTGGCCTTGAATTTGAGACTTCCCTGACTCATCCCCCTGAGCTCCTGGGGGGCATGCACCACCACAGCTGGTAATAGTTTGTCTCTACGTGTGCCCCACGTCCTTTAAGAATTATAGGTTGCAGACCTGCCCACTTGCATTGCAGCTGGCATCACAGTCTCCGAACTCTCCCACACGGCTTCCTAATCCAGGCAATTAGGACCTCGAGGGTGGACTGGAAAGAACTAATTATCCAAAGTGCCAGGCACTGTGCTAATTGCTGGGTGCCAGGCACTGTGCTGGGATTTCACATTTAGTGTGCTCACCTCCCCCCCCCCCCCCACTCTCTGTCTCTCTCTCTTTTGAGCTTATTTTTACCCTCATGTTACAAGTGAGGTCAAAACTTAAATAAAATTTCAAAGATCAGTCAAGCTAATGTATGAGCTGTTGTGTGTCACAAGCAGTGTGTGGTTTTTGTGTCATGTTTTACTATGCTTATTCCTCATGTAAAATTCCCATTTATTTCTGCTTAGATACATTTTGAATACTGTACTCTGGAGGCTAAGATATGTAAGGCAAAATTCTTTTTCAACCCCTTATGAAATAACAAACCGCGAGAAAGCGGATGGCCCGTGCACCTTCTATGGTGGTTAATGGGAGACAGACAGATTGATGCTTTTTTCAAGGGACTCCGTTTGAAGTGGCAAGCTAGCACAAGCTAGCACAGGCTAGCACACGCTAGCTCGGGAAAGAGGACTGTTCCTCAGCTTGTCAACGTAAGGAAGAAAGAGACCAAGATAGCACTAAGGCTTAGTCACCTTTCACGAATGTCGAATGTCGGTTAGTGATAGGTGGGTCAAGACACAGAGGGGGGTGGGCAGGGTAGGGGTAGGGTGGGGGGGATGGGGGGGGGGTAGGTTCCTGTGGTGAGCCTCCTTCTGATCTGTCATTCTTCTGGTAAGTTCAGCTCCTAGAAAGGGGAGACAATTGTCAAAAAGCATGTGGGTGAGGTCAGAGCATCCCATAGAAACCCAGGACAATAGGGACTATGGGTGTGTGGAGAGCTGATTCCACAGACATCCGGGACAATGGAGGGGCTCCAGCATATCTGGAGGGACATTCTCTAAGAATTTCCGTGAAAGACAAGATCTGAATGGAATTCTGGGAAGTGTCCTCAGTAGATAATGTGGTCCTGGGCCAGGCAGGGCAGGAGAACCTCTTGGCCTGTCCTCTTACAAATTTTAAAGTGTAAAAATTGTCCTGAAAGTGAAGCAAAATTAAGACAGAATTCATGATGCAAAGCCGAGGCCCTGGGGTACAGCGCCAGCAAGTGGGCACTGAAGACAGATGAGCGAGAGTCAAGAGTTCAGTTTGAGGCAAGCCTGGGCTGTGTAGCAAGTTCAAGGCCAACCAGGGCTACACAGAGAACACTAGCCTGGTGGGGGAGGAAAGACAAGAAAAGAAAGAAAGAAAAAAGGAAAATAGTAGCAATCAAAGAAAATAAAACAACAAAACAGACAAACCAAACACCCAAAACATAAAACAAATAAAACCCCCACCTCTGAGGCAAAGAAAAAGTCATGGGTATTATTTGAATGTCCAGATACAGAGAAACAATGTTAAAAAACAAAACAAAACAAACAAACAAACAAAACAAAACTGAAGTGAGGGCTAAATCTGTAAATGGAAATATAACCAAAGGGGAGGAGTTCTGACTGAGTTAGAAAGAAGCAAGTGGGAATCCGGGCTGCAACCTAGGGTAAGCAAGGCAGCCTTAAAAAAGCCCGATTCTCATAGGGTAGCTACCGCATTATTTAATTAAGCCTAATACATCTGTGCTTCTGGACCATCTGCTAGAAAAACATGGAAGATGGCTTTTGCTAACTGCACAGGGAAAGCTGGGCCACTCTAGGTGTGACACGGTGCAGGGAGGCTTAGTGGTCTGTATAAAAGCCTCTATAAACTCACTTTTCACCCTGAATGGGTCACCCCACTCTCAAGGGACTGGAGGCAATTTAGGTATTTTCCAAGCATAGTAAAGAGTGGGAAAATCTGTACCATGAACTTTTTTTTTTTAAGTTTTTCGAGACAGGGTTTCTCTGTGTAGCCTTGACTGTCCTGGATTCACTTTGTAGACCAGACTGGCCTCGGACTCACAGTGATCTGCCTGCCTCTGCCTCCCGAGTGCTGGGATTAAAAGGCGTGCGCCACCACACCCGGCTTAGTACCATGAACGTTTATAAAATATTTGGTATTAAGATATTTTGACCATTCCATTTTACCCACATACTATTGTGAAATTCTCTTTTGCTGAAACACCCCTGCTTAGTTCTGAGCAGTGATAAACCGTGACCTGTAGCTCTGGATGACTCCAATCGGCTGTCTCTGCCTTAAGGTAATGGCTGCTCTCTGCCTTGCCGGCACAGCCTGAGCTCCTGCCTGCAGCTCCAGCACCAGGTGTAACCGTCCTGCAGGATGCATTCCGGGCCTTTCTGGTCCTTTTGGCCTACGAGCCGGTTCGCTCACATTTTAGTGTCATGACGTACAGGAAACTGGGCTAGAAATCAGGCCTGAGCTCAAGCTGGAAACACAGGCCTGAATCACTTCCTCCTCATTCCTTCTATAAAGCTGTGAACGACACGGGAGACGACAGATACGAACGTGCTTTAGGATACGCTATGCATGCATCTAACACATACGCCTATGTGCAGGCAGTTATTTCAATGCCCAAACACGTGTGATGTTCTAAATTTTGGGGGTGGGGTGGGGGCGGTTCGAGACAGAGTTTCTCTGTGTAGCCTTGGCTGTCCTGAACTCACTTTGCAGACCTGGCTGGCCTCGAACTCACAGCGATCCGCCTGCCTTTGCCTTCCTGAGTACCGGGATTACAGGCTTGCGCCACCACGCCCGGCAAATAATCACTTTTAAATACTTAACTTATCTGATAACTTACTTAACAATTAGGTATTTGTTTTAATATTTAAATAGTTAAGAATGTCCCGAGTTAACACTGAGTGCTGTGGTGAGCATCATCATTAAGCTAGTGGGTTTTTCCCCCCTGTGTATGAATATTTTGCTTGCACATGTGTATGCCACGTGCTAAGTGCCCACAGAGGTCGGGAGAGGGCATGCGGCCCCTGGAACAGGCGCTTGTGAGCCTGAACCGAACCCCAATCTCTGCAAGTGCCCTAAACTACAGAGCCATCTCTCCAACCCCTGGTGTATCTTTTTTTTTTTTAAGAGCCAAAGGGCTACAGCTTTGTTTTGTACCTCCTGCTAACAAATAATAACCAAGTATTCTCATTAAAACTTACTACGTGGTTAAAGACCCATGCTCAGAGAAACTGGAATTTGTAGAGGTTTCAGATTGATGTAGACAACTGGATAAAAATGACCTTCCTCTATGAAAAAGAAAATAGTGCTGGGGGCAGCGGGTGACAGACACAAGGTGTGGAAATGTGTTATGAATACTTTTGCGAAGAAACTAAGTTAAACATTTCTAGGATTAAAAGTTTTTGGTTTTTGTTTGTTTGTTTGTTTGTTTGTTTTTCCCAAAATCAGCATTGAGACCTGGAGTCCTCTCTTTCCTCAGCGGTAAATACACCTACTGATAAAATCCCAGCAACCACCTGTGCCTTCCTTGGGCAAAGAAGTTAGGAAATAAGCTACACCTTGCCTTCTGAAGGAGGAAAACAACCCTTGAGAGCGCCCTATGCTGGCCCACACAGGGCACAGGGTCCAGAAGAATAGACTGCTGCTCCGACAATAGTTTTGCGGGCCGGGATTGGCCAAGACTGCACAGCACCGACAGACAGAAAAAGGTCAACAGGGCAAATGCTTTCTTGGAATCCACCCTCCAGGGCCAGGCTTAGCAGAAAATCTCTTCTCCTAGGCCTCTTTCTCACTCCACCTCCCGCCCAACTGGACCCCTATCAGAGTGCAGGGTCAGAGTGCTACCTGGGAGAGGCACCCCTCACCCACCGCTGTGAAGGACCTGGGCAGAGCAGGACGCCCTCTTGGGGAGGGATTGCTAGGAGGGACCCGGGAAGGGCGAGGCTCCCTCTGGAGGGCAGATCTTGGAGAAAGACCCGGGCTTAGCGGGTCGCCTTCCGTGGGAGGGACCCCGGGAGGGACAGGGGCGGGGCGGGGCGCGGCTTGGCCGGCGGGGGTGTGTTCGAAGGGCCTGCGTACCAGGCCAGGATCGGGCTGGGAAGAGCACACTCGTGCAGTGCCAGTGAACCAGCGTGGTCGTACCCTTTCCCAGCAGCGCGGGGAGCGGCGACGGCGACATGCGCGGCGGCGACACGGGAGCCGCGCTCCTGGTGCTCCTGGCCTCGGTGCTCTGGGTCACCGTGCAGAGCCAGCAGAGAGGTGAGCCCCGTGACCGGAACACCGGTGACCCGCGGGCTGGCGAGCTGGGGCGTGCGGGTGCTGCGGGACAAAGCGCTGCGCTCCCGGCTGTGGGGTGGGCGCACGCACCCTGGCGCAGCGCGGACCTGCTGCCTGCCTCACCGGGCTTATGGGACGCCGGCTGCTCCCTGGAGCCTTCAGCTTTGGTTTCTAGTGGCTTCAGGGGCTCACCTGCTTTCTAGCTTTTGCCGGACCCTGAGATCCAGGAGTGCAGTGGGTGGCGAGAGTGGAACATCGGGGACTTAAGAAGGGACACAGACTCCCCTACTCAACACCTGAGTGTCTGCGACTAGAGGAGACCGGCCGCTGCTAACTGTGCACAGGGCTCTTGGAATGAATGGGAAGGGAGTTCTGCATTCCCCTCATTGTCCGGTGTTGTAAAAGGAGGACCATGCAAGGAGAAAGGCGGCTTCCTCTGGGCCACTAGTGTGCAGGGTGGTCTAGCGGGGAAAGACTGATGGAGAAGAGGTCCCAAGGTCAGCTGTTCTGGGCGACTGGGCCTTCATATGGCGTCCAGGACACAGACATGTTCTCTAAAACGTGTTCTTTGTGTAGTCCTTACCGGGAGCAAACGAACTCCCCATGCGTGTTTAAATCGTGCGCACTCGGGGCCGGGTAAGAGGATAGCAAGGACCGAGAGAGCGTGTCCTTTCTCCATGGAATCAGGAGCTTTCTTTGCACGGTTTGAGACCAGAACCCAATCCAAAGTGAATTTAGTGGGCACTGTGGATGGGAGTTGAGGGGCGGCGGCGCGGGATTTGTTGTGCCACTCAGAGCAAGCCTCTGCTTAGCTAGATGGCCACAAATGTTTGTCGAAAACATCTCAATGTACGCAACAAGTTACGTTGAGTGTGTTCCCACACAGACTGCACTCTAAGGGCACAGGTTAAAAGTAGGAGGCCGAGTTCGAAACGCCCTCGTGGGAAAAGCGTGTGTTTTGGCATTGTGCAGAGCTGTGAGCTGTGCCGGCTATGGCTATGAGCATCCCATTCATTCATGCATTCATGATGAAAGCGCTGGACCGAGCTGGAAACACAGCTCTGAATAGCCCGGCGGCTGCTCAGCTCTGAGCGGGGGCTGGGAGAGGGGAATTTACATAGTTATCAGGGAAAGAAAGGAGCCAGCCTTTGCCAGGGAAGCCTTTGACTCTGAGAGCCCAACTCCAGTCCATGAGGTGGTTGAAAGTGACCAAATCGTGGTTTCCACAGGGGTCGGGAAGGCAGCTTGCCTCAGTTTATTGTTTCAAGAAATTGAAAGCCTTAGTCTGAGGAGAGTTGCTCTGAATGCTTTCCGCTCCCCCTTGGCCTCGTTGGTTATGAATGGTGTTTGGAGAAAGTGGACTGCATGGGGCTTTCCTTCTTTGAGATGCTGCAGAAAGCTACTACGGGCAGGGCCTTTGAATCTCTCATGTCTAGTCCATATTGGTGATCCACACCTTTCCCCAATAGCATCTTTGGGAGTTTTGTTCCCTGTGTGTGGTGGCTTGGCTGGTTGGTGAAATGGCATCACTTAATAGTAATAAAATAATCCTGACCTATAAATCATCCATCTAATTAGCTTCCTGTGTGTGTGTGTGTGTGTGTGTGTGTGTGTGTGTGTGTGTACGCTCGCATGGCATGCATACATGCATGCATGCTCTAGTGTGTGTACTATCACCTGGACCTCATGACGTTGCCCTGGTTGGTCTTGAGTTTATTGGTTCAAGTCATTTCCCTGCCTCGGCTTTCCGAGTAGCTTGGACCACAGGCATCCAACCACATCTAGTGGGGTGCTTGTAGTTTTGAAACTGATCCCGGGTCTACAGGCATTGGATCACTAGACGCTTCTGTCATTTCCATGGGGTTATTCTTACAACTAACCAGGTCTGAGTCTGGCTGAAATGTAACCTTTCAAGTGGGTTGCCCTGGAAGTATCAGATAGTAAGTGCTGTGTTTCCAGGGCTGTGGGTGTAGCTCAGTGGTGAGCACTTGTGAACCGTGCGGAAGGCCCTCTGTTCAAACCCCGTCTACCACAGCAGTGCAAGCTGCTGTGCTTCTTAAGACAATGCGCTAACTTCACAGTTGGCTACTCCCCCCCCCCCCCGCCCCCCAGGAGAGCATCTAGGAGCAGAAGGCTCCTGCTGGTGAGTGATGTGTTAAGTTGTAGCAGGTATGTACCTAGTGCTGTGCTCCCAGTGGATTTCAAAGGTGTCATTTCCTTTTCTGTAGCAGTGTTTTCTAAGTACGGGGCAATACAATGTTACCTTAACAGTTAGAAAGGAGTGAGTGCATACTAGGACACCCACACACCCACATACACCCAGACAAAGCCTGTGCTGTCACCTAACTCCTGTTTCCTAGACATTATGTATAAAGCCTGGGTTCCTAGTTACTCTTATGTACTTGAATGTAATAATGCCACATGGGTGTGTAGCTCTTAGAATTGTGCTATTCCGTAATCGAGCAGGACTGAGTGTGCACATGACCGCTCATTTCATCATCATGGTGCTTCAAGCACCGGTTCATTCACAAGGTCCTACGGATGCTCCCTATCATTTATAGTAAGCTTGCTGGGTAGTGATGCAAGCAATACCGTCCGTCCACCCTCAGGGACCCAATTCTGTAGCATTTCTGGCCACTGGCTGTGGTAGCTCTCTGTGGTTTAGTTTCGACACAGTAAGATGAGAACAGTAATAACATTTACCTGGAAAGGATGTTTATGATTAAGTGAATTAACATAGGAAAAGATTTCAGAAGTGCACTAAATACAGCTAGGCTGTAATAAACATTATGTGTACCCCTGTTTTTTATTATTGTTATTGTTATTATTATTAATTATTTGCAGAGTTATGTGCGGAAAGTCCTTTCCCAAACTATATTGTATCTATACTGTTAAAAACTCGTAAGTCTATATTTGGAATCAAATAGTACTGGGTTCAACTGCTCAGATCTGTTAGCTTTGACCTCAGGGTCAGCCTTTCATGCTCAGCCTTGCTATAATTGTTCTTTTTTCAGAAAGAAAAACTTAAGAAGAGTTGCCTTCCCTGCGTGAATTTCTCCCATTTCCTTGTAGTATTACTTGCAGCTCCTGAGGTGGAATTCCTGTTGGGTGTACAGACCAGCAGGCTTCTCCTATGGCGCGCCTGTGTCTCTCCTTATTCCCTCCCTAGGCCCACCTTAGGAGCTCAGATTGTTCCTCAATCCCTCACTTTCTGGGTGTCCCCAAATGCAGCCATGGTGCTATGTCACCCAGTGAAAACCCAGGAGGCTGGGATGCACTCTGGCCTACTGTCTCACTGCTGAGGGTCTTGGCCAAGCCTACACCTGCTCACTGTTACCCAGTGTCAATGCACACAGACCGGGACATGCTCTGCGTGCCTGCCGTTTGGGTGCTAGAGACCGGGAACCCTTCTGTACCCTCTGCCCTGAACTGCAATATTCAAAGAATACATGGAAAGGCCAGTAATGGACTTTGTCATTGTCCTTCAAGACAGCCACTTCCGGTTACTTCTTGGCTGTCCTTCCACCGAGGATCCTCCTTGGAATGCTTAAGTGCAAGCTCCTTGTGAAAATCGCTTCTTAAATAACTGTGCTGATGGTTTGCAGCTAAGGCATGGATATCAGAGGAACGGACAGCGCCCCCTCACTGCCCTCCCCACATGGCTACCTCCCTGTATCTTGGGCGGGTTTTAACATACCATTTATTAAATGTGTGCACTTTAAACTGGTGACCTTTCAACTTGTCTTTTCCATGTAGGTCTCAGACAGACAGGTGTGATCAGAGCAGTGTTTTCTAGATCTTTGCAGTTTAAAAACTGGATTTTGTTGCTTTATACTATTTTATAAATGTATTGTTTGCTGTAGTGCTAAAAGGTGGCCCCCTCCCCTCCTCCTCCTTCCCCTCCTCCTCCTCCTCCTCCTCCTCCTCCTCCTCCTCCTCCTCCTTTTTCTTCTTATTACCATAGGGAATTGATTGGCATATATTTGAGGATACTTCTGGCACAGAGAAAGCTTTGGTGTAATTCTGTTTGAAGTTATACAGTGTATTGGTAATATTTCAGATACTACGACACCACTGCAACTCTATGGCAGACACAGAATAACTTAATTTTCTATGCAGTTATTGTTAATGAACAAAGCCAAGCCTGCATTGTGAAAACTAAAGTTAATTAAAGCCCCTGTAACTTAGGCCTGAGTGAAAGGATTTAGTTAGTTCTGTCCCTCAGGAGTGTGTGAATAAGCGCGATGGACTGTGGTCTCCCGAGGGAGACGTGCAGAGCTTGTTTACACACTTGTAAGGGATTCTTTAAGTCGCTTCTTTTCTAATATGATAATATACACCCTCAGACAACCGAGTAAACCAATGCACTGCAAAGTTAACAAGCAGGAAAAAGCTTCTTCATAGAAGGACTTTAGTTAAGGTCGTGAACTTTGGTTCTGTTGCAGCACGCCCGTCAGGTGGCTGTTTCAGCATAGGGCACCACGCATCAGCTGGGGGGGTCACTGCATTTTTCCCCCTTTATAGGAGGGGCGACAGTCCGCACTCGGAGCAAGCATTTAATAATAAACAGCACAGAGTCCGGCCACTTGTGTCTTTGTTTTTTCAAGGCCGGGTCAGGAGCTCTTTCTCTGGGTTAGCGGGTTCCCACCCCTACTGCTGGGGAAGGCAGCAGACAATGGCAGCAGTGTGAAGTGCGGAGCATAACATTCTTGTCTAGGTAGGCAGTTATCTGCAAGTGTTAACTCAGAAACGGTGGCCAGGGCGTGCCCCCCCCACCCCCCCACGCTATCAGGAGTATGATTCAGTTCGTGTGCTCTTTAAAAAAAAAATCATTTGGCATTTGAATCTCTTCACCCCAGGAGTTATCTTTGTGGTCTGATCTGTTGATCAGCAGGCCTTAGATTCTTGTGTCTCTTCTGTCTCTGCCGGTAACGTCGCCCTTAGCTCAGTGGAGATTTATGGACAGTGCCAGCTTTTCCCATTCCTGAAGGTATTTCCTGCATTTTTTTTCCCTCTGTAGTTCCATAATTTCCTGCCAGAACCTTAGGAAATTCTCAGCAGTTATAAAGATGTTAAAGGGGACATTTAAATTCAATGGATCATTTTTAGTTTTTTTAAAAAAAGAAGAAAAGAAAAGAAAAGAACATTCTGGGCCCCAGAGTTGTCACAGGGGATAAAGTGCATGCTGCCAAGCCAGATGACCCGAGTTTGATCCTTGGAACTCACATGGTGGAAAGAAAGAAAGAACCAGCACCAGTAAGTTGCCCTCTGACCTCTACATGTGTGCCATGACATGTATACCTCCATACACTAACGTGTACATATAGCCATGATGCCGATTGTAATGGATCACCCATTAAATGCCTTTTGATAGAACTTTACACACACACACAGGTGATTTACTGTCTCAGGCATAGGAGAAGGAATTCTTCCTTCTCAGAATGGCTCCTTCCCTGGTTTTTAGCCATATTCATGTCATAGTTTTTTCTTATTCTTTGGTTGTTACCATTCCTTCCTGTTTGGCTTTTGTTTGTTTGCTCCTTTAATGACATTTATCCTACTTGTTTCTCTGAAACTTTCTTTCTTCTTTAAAATCTCTCTTTCCTTTTTTTTTTTTTTTTTTTTTCTATTTCCATTGTAAGTAGCCATCAGCTGCCTGAATTATCAGCCAGGTGATTTAGTGCCATGCCACAGTTAGACTAATCCTGCTAAGATAACTCCCACCATCATCATACGCCTTCGGCCTCTTGAGCATCCATCTCTTGCCTCCCTGCCATGGTCCCCACACTCTGTCCAAAGTCAGTCCCAACGACCAGCCCTTATCCTAGCTTGGCACCCCGTTCTGTTTCAGAGTTGCTCCTGTCTGCAGCACAGCTGCCGAGAGTTCCTTCACCTGAGGTGTAGCCTGGTGCCCCACCCCACCCAACCCTGCAGCTCAGTGCCCGAGGACCACCTCTTGTCACAGACTGGGTGTACTGCCTCATTTCTAAATCTGCACTGGATGCTGTGTTTAAATCAGTGTTCCCATATAGTCACAGCTGTGCTCTGTGCTGCTTTTCGGTGGTTTTCCCAGAATGCATTAGCCAGAGTGAAAAAGAAAGGACATTTTTCTTACACTTCTTGGCATTTCTTAGTACACAAGGTAAACAGAGCAGGAGCTCTGGGTGTAGGAGCTGAGCCAATGGAAGTGGGTGACAGTAACACCCTCTGTACCCCAGCATGCAGATAGAGAATTCGATGATCAGGAACACTTCAGGAATTGCATATTACATTAGATGTCTCTTGGGTTCTTAGTGGTTAAAACAGGGGGAAGAATAATGAATGAGAGCAGACTTCACGTGGACGGCAGACGTTAGCCAAGGTAAGTTAGTCACCACGTGAGTGGGCTCCAGTTGTTCTCTTAGGCTGAAATGTGGCCCTGGGGAACAGTTCTGATTAAAGCTGGAGCCCGCCTTACAAGAGCCATTCTCAGAGGACACTAGCAGCAAGGATGGCAGTGACACTTGAGGTCCCCAGTGCCAAGGGAAACTCACTGGTGGTGTGGAAGAGCTTTCAAAGTTTCAAAGCCAGAAGGGAGAACAGGGTCCTCTCAAAACGCATTAGTCAAATTCCAAAATCCAGTGTGTGGGGAACAGATGAGATTTGGCACACATTCCAACGGGGATGGCTGCTCAGTGCAGACTCTCACAGGTGGGGCCTAAAGAGAGGTCTGCTCTTACACAAAACACAGAGAGCAGAACACTTTTCCACCTTCAAAGCCAGATCATCCAGCAAATTGCTCAAGGGTTTGGAATCAAAGCTACGGACATCTTCAGACGCGGCACGTAAAACCCACGCCCAGCTCCTGCGTGGCGACCTCTGCTCTGCACCTGACCCCGATGTCATCCTAGATTTTTCTGTGACCCGGTAGGTGGGAGCCAGAATTTATGGATCAAAATCTCTTATCCGTCTTGGTAGTCAGAGGCACTGGAACCTTCCCATACATCCCCTGCTCTCTGGGGTTTCTAGTTTAAATATTTGTTTGCAGAGCAACCTCTCGGCAGTTGTCTGATCCTCTGTACTTGTCTGTGTCCCAAAGCTTGGGTAGCACTCTTCTCCCGATGCTGAAAACCCCTGATTTATTCTTTCAGCTCTTTTATTTCAGGTGTCTGCCTCTAGCCTTTCTTTGTTTTTGAAGGAAATGTTTCTCTAGCTCTTTACCCCTCTGGCCGGGCCTTGTGGAAGGTGTGTGTTCAGTCTGTAAGTTTAAAATGGAGAGCACTGGAGGTGTCTGTTCCAGGGGGTCGTGCTTCTGGGAATTGCTTTCATGTCTCTCCAAGGAATTGACAGGTCCTTGCTTGATTTTGTGCTTTGAAATTGGGTCTTGCATTTTGTCTGTGCTGGTTTTGAACTTCTCAGCTGAAGTGATCCCTCTGCCTCGGCTTCCTGAGTAGGCAGGACTGCAGGTGCAGGACTTTATGCCTTTCTTAGAAGCAGAAAAAAAGATTCCACATGGGGTCCTGTCATGTCTGCTCAGATTTCCTGTTTCTTTTCTGTGTCCCACTCCTTGGTGTCTGTGTCTCCTCACCGAGGTCACGAAGTGCTGTGTGGAGTGGCAGGTCTTGGAGGCTTTGCGTCCCAGCTAGCTTCATGTCAGCTTCACAGAAACTAGAGTCATCTGAAAGGAGAGAGCCTCAATTGAGGAAAGGCCTCTAGAAGATCCAGCTGTAAGACATTTTCTTAACTATTGATTGGTTGATGGGGGAGGGCCCAGGCCACACTGAGTCAGGCTGCCCCCTGGGCTGGTTGTCCTGAGTGCTGATCAAGTCATGAAGAGTAAATCAGTAAGCAGCACCCCTCTGCCCCTCCGTGGCCTCTGCGTCAGCTCCTGCCTCCAGCTTCCTGCCCTGCTTCCGTTCCTGTCCCGGCTTCCTACAGCGATGAACAGTGGGGTGGAAGTGTAAGTCGAATGAATCCTTTCCTCCCTGAGTTTCTCTAGTCATGGTGTTTCATCCCAGCGATAGTAACTCTAAGACTCCGTTCCTGGCTGTTTCCTGGCTCTGGGTCGAGAGCTGCAAGGACACTTCTTGTGTTATAGATGGCTTTGCTTTCCAGTCTGAGAAACTCAAAAGGGTATGCTTGAAAAGGAAATAGAAGGATCCAGAGAGTCCTAGAAACCTACAAGAACATTATGACAGGCAGATCTGGGCCCAGGGGTCCTGCTCAAGCTAGCCAAGGACAATACGTGCAGTAAACTTCGAACCGCTACCCAGATCTAGCCAATGGACAGGACATTCTCCACAGTTGAGTGGAGAGTGGGGTCTGACTTTCACACGAACCCTGGTGCCCCATATTTGACCATGTCCCTTGGATGGGGAGGCCTGGTGGCACTCAGAGGAAGGATAGCAGGCAACCAAGAAGAGACTTGATACCCTATGAGCATATACAGGGGGAGAGGTCCCCCTCAGTCACAGTCATAGGGGAGGGGAGTAAGGGGAAAATAGGAGGGAGGGAGGGAGGGAGGGATACAAGGGATGGGATAACTATTGAGATGTAATATGAATGAATTAATACAAAATTTAAAAGAAAAGAAAAGAAAAAGGACTGTCGACTTACCATAATTCTCAGGAAAGAAGTTGAGGGATTGGAGTCCCAGCTGGACTAGCAGTTCAGGATATTGCAGGCAGCCCACACTGTCGCCTGAAGGCTGTGGCCCTAGTGCCCTTTTTCTTGGGGAACTCAGGGCTTGCTTGGCTGGCTGGCTCTTTGGGTGGCAGCAAAGCATTTTCAAACAGTTCCATACAAGTTCGCTCTGCAGGTTCCAGGTAAGACTTTAACAACACGGATCCTAGGGGTCCTAACCCAGGATTAGAACGTATTTAGTTTGAGATGGGACTTAGTCATTTGCATTTAAAAGACACTCCTTAGGGGATTTGCCTGTGCAGCCAGGATTAAAAAGCACACTGTGAACTTGCTGTGTGGCAGATGGGACAGCACAGGGCAGGTATGCAGGACCTGTGGAGACCTCTTGCTGGTTGGTGGGGTGAATGTGTCTTTGTGTTGCCTTCGTTCCCAGTGTGGTGCCTTTTGTTGCTGTTATTGCTACTGCTGCTGCTGCTGCTCCTCTGTCTAGGCAAGCACAATCCCAGTTTGGCTTTCCTGGCTCAGCCCTGTGAGTCTTTATTCCAGGAAAAAAAAAAAAACCCAAAAAACTTTTAAGTATTAGGGTCCCTCCTGTTCTGGGATAAGATCCGGGGGTTGTTATACTAAGGGACTGATTGATCCACCCAAACAGAGTTTATTACATTCCACATTCAAGCTCGTTTCTGTCCTGGGTCCCTCCTTTCTTGTTATCTTTAAATGAACCTCATAATCCTCAGGTCCTTTTCTCTGGGATCTGAGCTACCTCTTTCCTGGGACCAGCGTGTCCATCGACCCTGCACCTAGGTAACGCCAGAGCCCAGCTGTTCCCAGTCACTGTCTCGGCTCTTGTCTTCTATGGGGATACATCTCACTTCCTTTCCTGGCTCCCGTCAGGAGTTTTTCATTCCTGACTGTCTGACTTATTGCCTGCCTTCCAACTCCACCCTGCATGCGTGTGTTGTTCCCACATCTGCAATTCGCTCCAGCCCTACCTGTAACTACACTGACCTTGTAGCCAGCTACCTTCCCAGCTCCTCTGTCTCACGTACGTGATAAGGTGATGCAATGACGGCCTCTGGCAGAACAGAGGCAAAGCGTGCATTGGGGTCCTCCTGCAGTGACAGCTTGACCCTCCTGTGGGTGCTGGGCTGCCCCTCGAAGCTGTTGGCTCCTGATGTTCCTTAGAAGCGGATGGACTGTGAAGTTGGTCGCGCTGTCCCAGGCCCTGTTGAGTGGCTCGCTGCTGTCTGCCGCATGGTGCTCCCAGGACTCCCTGCTATGACTGGCCTCATCTCACATGGCGAGCTATGACCAGTCCTGTAGAGCTATGCTTCCCCTGTCTGTGAACCTTGGCTGCTTTTCCTAACACAGAGGACGCCCTTCCTTTCACCTGGGGCACCCTGATGTATGGCAGAATGCTTTCTCCTTCTCTGGCAGATTTTGTGGCTATTGCTTCATTTGCTTGTCTTTCTGCTTAGAATTCAACCGCCTCGCCCAGCGCCCAGCTGTGTCTGTTCTGTGGCAATGGGTGGATAAGGGAATGCCCAAGACAAATAGCAGGGCCTACACAGGAGTGTAGGGGACATCATTTAGACATCCAGACAGATAACGTGTTTGGGACCAGGAGAGTCGTTGATAAGATCAGACCGATAATCTCCTAGAAGGATCAGGCTAGCCCAGGAGGCCTGGAACCTCTATGAGTCACCCAGACAGGTCTTGGAAAGCCAACAGGAAAGAATTTGGATAACAGTACTGGGGCAGGGGTGAGCAGGCATTGTTTGGGAGCCAGGCCTCTGTTGACAATCCAGAGCAGCCCACACAGATAGAGATCACCTGGCAGGAGAATTACTTTTGGAAAAGCTTTGACTTAAAGTGGGGTCCTGAGGATTCTCAGGCCAGCCGGGGTACCCAAATCCAAGAGCTGCACTCAGATTTGATGAGTCTCTGCTTCAGAAAAAAAATAAGGAGTGAAGGGATTGAGGAAAACACCCACTGTAGGCCTTATTCACCTGAGGTGCACACATGCACACACCCACACCCACACACATGTACACACAGTCTACAGTGCATCATTCTTGCCTTCTGAGGGCGTCTGTAAGGATTGCTATGATTTATCAGTCTTATTAAACCCAACAGCGACCGGGCTCAGAGACTATTCCTCCTCCACGCTGGATAACACTGAGGTGGCAATGTTAGGGGTGGTGGCATGGAGTCTGCCAGCAGCCTGTCTGGCAGTCTTGGTGACCTTGTCTGCCTGCCACAGCAGCCTCTTCATTCTCAGCTTTGATGACACACATGCACACCCCCACACACAGACACACACACACACAGACACACAGACACACATAGTAACTGTCTATCTTGCTGTATGAACAGCTGGACAGCCCACAGTCCACAGGAGGAGGGTAGTTACAGACATGCTCGCCCCGGAAGGACTCCCCAGGAACCACATCACCGTCCAGCACTGCCACGTTGCAGGAAGTTAGGGCGGGCAGTATAAACAGAGTGGGACACACTGAGAGTCCGTGTGCCGCGCTTGAGCAGGGGACAGGCTACCGTTCCCTGTGTGAGTCCGGGAGAACTGGGTTTACTGAAGGACTCCACTTGTGCGGTGTGGAGTCTCCTTCCGCTCTGGAATACAGTCGGCGTCCGCTGGGTGGTTCAGACCTGGCCCTGGCTGACTAGCTTGTTGGCATTTGCTGACTTGCTATATTTTTATATAAAGTGGAGGTTTTTAGGGAACATACTGACCTGGCTTTAGGACTTTGTTTAAGTGAAGGGACATCTGTTCCCCTTTGGGCATTCTGAGCTAAGACATTCTCCCCCCCCCTTCCTCCGTGTGTGTGTATGGGGGGGGGGGGACAAAGGCATATAGAATTTATGTCACAGGTGGATTTGTGGTTGATGAAAATCACTTTTTACCAAGTGAAACAATGGCCTATTCTTATACATATGATCATAATATGCCTGTGTTTTTAGTGGCCCCTGAGTTGGCTGATTTAGTTTTAATTATTATAATTGACTGTATAAAAATGAGCCTCATTGTCTGTGGTTCGACCTTCTCTTAAACCTTGCACTCTACATGGCAGTTTTCTGCAAATGTAGTAGTTTTAACTTAATCACTAAAGCTTTCCCAAAGTAATAGCAGAAGAGATAGAATATCAAAAATAGTAAATATTATAAGTGATTCTTTAGTGTGGGATGTTTGTACGCACCCGTGGGTGCATGTTTATGTGGGGGGGGGGGAAGGGCATGTGACGCTCTCGCACTGAACTGAAGCTCACAACATAGAGCAGAACGGCTGTCTACTGGGCTTCTGAGATTCTCCCGTCTCTGCCTCCCCAGCAGGGGGATTATAAGCACGTGCCACATGCTGGCTTTTAAATTTGGGTCCTGGGCATTGACCTCTGGCCTTAATGCTTGTGAAGTGAGCACACTTTATTTATTTATTTACGCTTTCCCTCCCCCACCCCCTTAGGTATTTTTTCCCTTTTAAATAAAATAGCCCCAGGTGGTGGAGAGCTAGGGTGGCCCTTCTTTTCCTGTGTGTGTGTGTGGGGGGAGGGGGTCCCCTTGTTACATTTTGTGCAGTCCAGTTGTCTGTCATGTGCTGATTTTGATACCCAAACGTCAGGGGACCCCACCTGAGAGTTTCCTGTTGGTGGCTTTTGCTGACATCACAAGGCCTGTGCTTTCTGTCTGCCTCAGGCCAAGCAGGGGCTCCTGCAGTGGGCCGGCATCCCGGGCCTGGGCAGGGATGCAGCAGCTCAACGTGGACATGGAGGGCCTTTTTCGTCAGTGAGTCTTACAGGAAACACTAGCAGCGTCTCTTGAGGAAAAGCTTCTGTGGTGGATGTTGGTTTTTCGTTGGTTTTTGGAGTCCTGAGATGCCTGTGACACATGACTAGTGGCAGGCTGCCACAGCCCCTCCCCTCTGTCTCAGGCAGGCATCCCTCTGCAGTACTGTAGCTGATACAGATGCCTTGATGACCATGGCTTTCTCAGGGACAATGTATTTCCTAGCGCATCCTGCCAGTAACATTGCACTTGTGTGACAAGTGGCCATTGCACATATACTCACTCCAGACTATCAGTGAAGGGTTACTGCTGATCAGGACAGGTGACAAGATGCCTCAGGAAAATGAGCCTTTTTCCTGCATACAATCCAAAGTGATCTTTACTCTAGCTGTGGGTCTAATGCCAACCTTTCTTTAATCTGAACCCTCTTCCCCTCCCCGCCACACAGGGTCCTGTATTCATTTTAAAGTATCCTTTTGTTTTGTTTTGGTTTTATTTTTTGAGACAGGGTCTCTCTGTTAGCCTTGCCTGTCCTAGACTCACTTTGTAGACCAGGCTGGCCTCAAACTCACAGCGATCCACCTGCCTCTGCCTCCTGAGTGCTGGGATTAAAGGCGTGAGCCACCACTCCTGGCCTTCGAAGTATCTTTAAGATAGTTCTATTTTTGGTACCATTTATGTTCAGCTGGATTTTCATTGTGAGCCAAACCTCAGTTTGTATCCTCAGTTGGCGCCTTTGTCAGCAAGACGAAGTGAGGAGCCACTGAGAGAGTTTCCAGCCTCAGAGAGCGCAGGTGCCCAGGTGGAGGGAGGGCTGACGGCTGCCGTGGACCGTGGGTCCAGCATCTTGAGAGAGAGACTTGTTTTCTCAGTCAACAAGGCCAGGTCTGTCAGGGGTGTCACCTGAGAGCTGGAGGAACAGTTGGGGGGCTGGGGGGGGTCTTGGTGCCATTACCCACTGAGCCTTACTCCAGTCCCTATAAAGCACCCTTTAAAACTTCATGCTGTGTATCTGGGGGACTCACAGTGCCATATGGATACCTCGGTGCAGTGTTTGGTAAAGGTAGGGAATTTAAGAAAAATATAAGACCTGTATATAGATCTTATATAGAGAAGAGGTTATCATATATAAACATGGTGAGAATAATCTATTAATGTGGTCAGTGTTATTAGTGGGGCACAGAAATCAAGTAAAATTTCCTTGCCTTATTATCATAATAAAAATATAAGGGTTTATGGATGTGGCTTAGCTGGTGGAGTGCTTAGCACGAGTGAGGCCCTGGGCTTGTCCGCAGAGCTGCGTAAACCAGGTATAGTGGCACTCAACTGCCGGTCCAGCACTCGGACAGCACGTTGGGAGGATCAGAAGGAAGTTAGGACAGCGTGGGATTTACGGGGGACCAACCTCCCTGCCCTGCCCCCCATACACTTACACAAGCAGAATTTTTTTTAATTGTATATGCATAATGTATGAGTGCCTCAGTCACTGTTCCATTGCTGTGAAGAGCCACCATGACAAAGGCAACTTTGATAAAGAAAGCATTTCATTGGAGTTTTGCTTATGGCTTTAGAGGGTGGTGGGTTATCGTATGGGGCACATGCAGTGCTGGAGAAGACATTAGATCCTGTCCACAGAGGGACAGCACGGGCCTCTGAAAGCTCACAGCCCGTCTCCAGTGACACACTTTCTCCAACCAGGCTACACCTCCAAATCCTTCTAGTTCTTTCAAGCAGTTAGTTTCACTCTTTGGCGTCTAAGCATTCAAATAGGTAAGCCTATGTGGAGGACAGGGCACTCCCACTCAAACCACCACAATGAGTGTGTAAATCTTTGTGTGTACTCAGGTATGTGCAGGTGTTTGTACTTGTGTGTGGCATGGGGAGACCAGAGGCCTATGTTAGCTACCCTCCTTTATCTTGCTTCACCCCATTTTTAAGACACACACACACACACACACACACACACAATGCCAGGCAGCCTCAGGAACAGTGCTCTGGTCAGAGCTCTTGGCGCTCTCTCCATCCCCTTCCATCCCCTGAGAATCCCCGGCCTGCGTGGATGGCCCAGCCCCCGCCCCTGTACAGTCTTTTGAAAACCCCTTGTGCCTCCCTCTGTCTCCTGGATCCAAACCCTCTGTGAAGAAGAAACTCAAGGTTTAAGGCACCCAAGGAACAGCTTAGCAACTTCTACACAACAGCTCGTTGGGAAATGGTGGCGGCAGTTGGATTCAATCGATAGAGCATTTGGGGAATTACTGCTTAGCTATGTTAAGTCTGTCTTCCTATAAATCACACTATTCTCTTCCTTCATCACACTCTTCAGAAATTTTCTGTCCTTTCTGGTGCACGGATCTTCAATTTATTATTATTGTTATTATTATTGTTGTTATTGTTGTTGTTGTTGTTATTATTATTATTATTATTATTATTATTATTATTATTGTGTGTGCGTGTGTGTGTGTGTGTGTGTGTGTGTGCGTGTGTTGGTACAAATGTGTGGCAGATGTCTAGCTGCAACTGTGAGTGTCTTGTGTGGAGAAGGCTGTAGCTCCCTAACAGATGGTCAGTGGTCTCTGTTTTGGAAATTTTAACTGTTTTTTTTTTCCTTAATGATAAGCTGCTGAACTCTGTGTTCATGACATCTCTGTAGTTCTCCCAAAGATAGTTTACTCGAGGGTTCTCAGTTCAAGAGCAGAGTGGGTGTCTGGACTTCTGGTTAAACAGTTCCTGAATTGCTGAAGGAGGCAGGATCTTGTGGCTCATCCTGGTGAGGTTTGTGCCAAGTATGGCAGGATTGGCTTCACTCAGGGTCAGAGCTGGAGGAAAGCCCAGGCGGTCCAGTCCTGTGACCTCAAACTCTCCTGGGAGAGCTGCTTAGACACAGAGCTTGGGGCTCCAGCCTGACCCGCCGATTCAGCAGCCCCCCAGGTGATCATGAATGCTAAGCGTGAGGCGTCACTTCACTTCTCTATTCTGTGCATCACGCACAGCTCTTTGTGGTCACAGTGGGTCTTTCTTGTTCAAGGCTGGGGAGGGTCATCCTTTACCGTGCTGTCCTCATTTTGTGAAAAGAAATCTTAGACAGTTTAGGGTGTCTTTCAAGTCTCTTTAAGGGATTGCCTGGACCTCAATAGGGCCAAAGCCTATACATACTGTTTTTCCTCATACTGTGGTAAGTTTAGTTTGTAACAGAGGCATGGCAAGAGGCTAATAGCAGCCAATGAAATAAAGAGGCTAATAGTAGCCAATGAAATCGTTGAACGTGGCAACATAAGGTTACAGTTGCATAGAGAGAGAATGTGAGATAAAGAACTAGGCAGAGGACCAGTTCCTGTCACATATGTGGTCAGGCCACAGCTTTCACAGCTCAGTGTTAGAGGACAATGACACCAAGATCACCTAACTCTGTGAACCTTTGACTGGCGCATCTGCCTCACTTAGTGAGTCTCTGTGGCATTGTCCCGTAGGGCGACAGCCATTGCTAAAAGTTTTCAGTTTGTAAACTCTGTGTTAAGTAAAACAAACAAACAAACAAACAAAAAACAGTGCTAAGCCGGTGGGTCCAGGTACCTTGGGGTGATCGTGGGGTGGTGGGTCCGGTACCTTGGGGTGATCGTGGGGTTGAGTGCAGCACTATGGTCCATGGACTCTGAGAAGAACAACACCGCGCCCCTCCCCCCCATCCCAAGGTGTCACCAGGCGCGTGCACAATCACATAGCTTGAGAATGCAGTGCAAAATGAATACGGGAGAGGCTTGTTTGAGTTATGAAAAATGCCATGGCCATTTAGGCAGAGCTCTACACGGAGGGCAAGTGTGTGCGCGTGTGACCCCTCAGAAAGCCACCTCCACTCAGCACATGCCTGGGATAACCAGAAAAAAGAAGATTGACCAAGACTTCGAAGGGGGCCATTCTAAGGCTTCATAGAAAGTTGGTGGAAATGCTTGGGTGGGCTGGAAAATGACGGACTGCCTGGGCATGGCGGCTGAGGCCTCCAGTCCACCACCTCGAAGCTACAGGGGGGAAGAGCTGGAGCTAGGAGCCGACCCCAGGCTGCAAACATGCCCCGGCCTTAAAGGGTGAATTAGTTGACGGTTTTAGGCGAGCAAGTGAGATAGATTTGTGAATCTAAACGATCCGAGCCACGCACACCTTTGCCTTAGTCGGAAGGGCTGGGGAACAGCTGTGTCTAACTCCAGGGTCCCACCTGTCCTGGTGTCCCAGGCAGCTGCTTCCTCTAAGCACCAAAGAGGAGGGAGGAGGAGCAGCTTCCTGTTCCCTGGGCGGGATGTAAAAATCGGGAATGGTGTGGACTGGAGAGAATGTTGAAATTACTGTCCTTGGCCCTCGGCATGACGAATGGTGTGTGTGTGTGTGTGTGTGTGTGTGTGTGTGTGTGTGTACGTGTGTGCGCGTTTGCACGTGTTCTATGAGAACTTGACTGCGGAACCCAAACCTCCAGCATTAAACAAACACCATGGGGGCTGTGGACACGGCTCAGTGGGCAAACCACTCACCGTGCAAGCGTGAACGCATGAGTTTGGTTCCCAGGCTCTCACAGAACGCCGGGTTCTGTGGCCATGTGTCTTGTAACGCTAATCCTCGTGTTCTCACGGCGGGATGGGAAGTGCAGGTGTGAGAAGCTCCCACGGCAGCTATCGTGGTGTACATGGAGGCAGGCAAGAGAGCACGCTAGCGAAGGACAAGAATGACACTTGCACCACAGTATGCACACACACATACACGCACCTGTACACACACAGAAATGCACACAGGAGAGCGCACACACACACACATCCACACACCTGTACTCACACAGAAATGCACACACATAGGAGAGCACACACACACACACATACATGCACACAAGTTCCTGTACTCACATACAAACATGGACACACACGAGTACACATTCACACACACACATACACACACACACACAAGCACATGCAAGCACACACATCATATGCATGCACACACATACTACAGATGAAACCAATTTTAAAAGAGAAGCAGCCTGGGGCCTGGCACACATTGTCTCCTACAGACATCTGGGCCTAACTTGTTTTCACTATTTGTTTATCAACAGTGGAAATCTGGCTTTGTCAAGGACACCTTGAGAGCGTTGCTATGGAAATGGGCTTTTGACAAAGTCCTCCTACCGCCTTTTGCTCACCACCCACTCTTGTTTCTGAGATCAAACTTCTTTTCATCATCCCACAGGAGAGAGAGCGGGAGTCAGCTGCGCTTTGCCCTGTGACTCCCAGGACGCTGGCCTTGACTTTCTCCTGGCTGTGTGGGCCTGGCTCCTTCGCCTTCCCTGCACTTTCCTTTTCTTTTTCTCACTCTTAATTTCCTTCTCTGTCACTGTCTATCTTCCCTTTTCCTCCCTTTCTCTCATCCTTTTTCTTTCTTCCCTTTCTCCCTTTCATTCTCTTTCGTGTTCCCCCTCTTTTTCCTTTCCCTCTGGGTTTTGTTTTTGTTTTTGTTTGTCTCTAGCTTTCGTCACCATTTCTCTGCCTCTGCATTTCTCTCCTCTCCTCTTTATTTTTGTTTTACACCGCAGAGGTCCTGGTACTCACTCCACGCTATGGCTGGAATACCTCAAGTTTTACTGAAATCATCAGTGATTTCATTGTTTGTCTTCCAGACACCAAGCATTTGCTTTCGTGGAAGGAGGATCGCATCAGTGGAGGTTTTTTCTCTTTCTGGTGGCTGCAAAGTTTCTGTCCCTAGAGGGGATGCAGGTCACCTTTGTTAGAAAAGCACTTCTGAGTGTGAGCTGTTTCTTTACTTGAGTAATAAAATGACTAACTGGTAACTTTTGGATAATTGTCCTTGAAAGTAAATGCCCTGATTTCCATTAAACGAGCAATACTTTCGTGTTTATTTAAACCTCAGCTTTGATGTTTAGTGTTTAAACATGTGAAAGTACTGGCCTTTGATACACAAAGCAAGCTCAGTTGGTAGCAATTTAAATAATTTTTACCCTGTGATGAACACAGTTATGACCACTTAACCACAGGGCTGCATTCTGAGAAAGGCACCGCAGGCGGCTTCATCCTGGGTCACATGGTGGCCAACTTACACAGGCTTTCAGAGGGCACATCAGCCACTCCACAGGCCCGGGACCCAGTGAACAGGAGGATGTGTGAGGCTGTTGCTGATGTAATGTGGTGCGTTGTTCCTTAGTGAGGCTTGTGTTTAAGATGTAGATGGTGTGCATTCTAAGTGGTGGTGCTTGTATTTGACTGTCCGTGCAATAAGCTTGTTAACACCAGCATCCCCGTGAACACAGGGTCATGTGTTGTGCAGCGAGGGCAGAGAGATTGGAAGCTCTGAGGCTGTTATACATTTTAAAAATGTGGTTCTAGGGATGCCATGCAGGACATTGCACTTCCTAGCAAGCCCCCTGCCATTGGGCATTCCCAGGCCTTTCTTGTGTATGTGACTCAGTCAGTCTCCCTGTGCCTCCGTCTCCAGAGTGCTGAGATGACAGGAGTGTGCCACCATGCCCAGTCTCCAGTGCAGCGTACAGTTGCACCTCTCCTGTGGCTCCCCTGTTGCTGTAAATGTTATTCTAGCACTCACTGCTGTAGTCGGGACAGAAGTTCTTCAGACAACACACTCATGTTAAGACAAACACTGGCCATGTGTCACAGGAGAGAGGGGCTGAGGGATTACGTATGCATCTTCCAAGATGCCCTTGCCTGGCATTGGCCACTCAGATGGAAGGTGAAGCCTCCTCCAAACATGCAGCGTCAGGCAGGCTGCTGTGGTGGTAAAGCAGCTTTCACTGACACTGCTTTTGTCCTCTCATGGCAGTAGTTAGTCTCAGACTCATTCCTTGGCCACTAACTGGTCAGTTTCATTCTTGACCACTTTAATGTTAAAAAAAAGCAAGATCGAAAAAAAAAAAAAAACAAACAAACCAAAACCATGTTGGCAGTTACATATTTGCTCCTAGGACCACTCAGCACTGGGGCTCAGGATGTGGCCTGCCGTATAGACATGAGGGCCCTAGTTCATACCCCTAGCAACTACACAGAAGGCAAGATGCACACTGCTGTTCCAGTACTGATGGGGCAGGGCAGAAACAGACAGACCAGCCCATTTCACTAGTCCGGTGAGCTCCAGGCTCAGTGAGAAATCAGGCCTTAAAATCGAGGAAAACGTGCAATGTGAACCTTTGGTTGCATGAATACACCTCACCCCTCCTACACTCGTGGACACAGGCATATATACACAAACACACACACAAAGCTTATTCTGCATCATTACTATTTCTAATTACACAGGTAGGGGTGTGTGTGTGTGTGTGTGTGTGTGTGTGTGTATATGTAAAAGCACACACACATAAATAATGAATCCTGCTTAGCTTGAGCTTCCTTATAGAATAAATTGAGGGGTGATAGCACTTGCATGCTTTCACCCTTGTTCATACCCTGTAGACTTTCAGTTGAAAGCAAAAAGGGAAGGCACAGGGAGGTGGTGTATGGGTCAAGTGGCATTGGTTCCAAGTCTCTCATACAGCAGCAGCAAGGGAGCCGTCTTTCCTCCACAGGGGCTGGGTGGCCTATGGTGTTGTCAAGCTTCTTTACTGCTTTTATTTTAACGTTGTAGCTTGCACACACTGCTGAGTCAGAGGCTTACCTTTCCAACACTCACTTTTGTCATATGTAGGCATTTCTGTACTGCTTTCTGGAGGGAACCTAACTGAGTTAGTATGAATTCTGCCTGGCTTGTGATTGGTCTGCAGGGCATGCTGGGAGTGTGTCACCACAAATAGCTTTAGTGAAAACCTTGCCACGTCGTCATTCCTTGAGACCCACCTTGCCCAGGCCACTGAGCTGGTGTTAGGTGTTATTAAAATATGTTAAAATTGCTGTTGTTGGGCCATGTGTGATGGCACACGTCTGGTGCGGTGGCTCATGCCTGGGAGGCAGAGGCAGGTGGATTGCTGTGAGTTCTGAGGCCAGCCTGGCCTGCAAGGTGAGTCCAGGACAGCCAAGACTACACAGAGAAACCCTGTCTTGAAAAATCAACAAAACAAAACAACAAAATTGCTGATGTTGCTAAATAGTACTCACTCTTGATGTTCATTTTCTTGTAAATTAGCAAAGATGACATGGATGGGTCAACTGGACTTTCTGTTACTAATTGAACTCTCACTAGCTGCTGAAGTGCCCTGAGCAAAATATCTATGGTTCCCACAGACTGCCAGAGCAGCCACATCTGTCTCAGACAGCTGTGCAAAGGGTGGCAGCTGAGTGTCCTGGCTATGGAAGGCACAGCCCCAGGGCTGTCAGATACAAATGCTCGCAAACTTGGATGAACCACTGCACCCTGGCCAGAGGGGGAGCATGCCCCCTAGTGGAGACACTATTACAGCTGGTCTAAATGGCTGTGATTAACCCAAAATAAAAATAAATGGCAGTATTTTGTCAAACACACACAAACGAATAGGCAGGATATGGAGAAGATAAGAAATGGAAGAAGGAAAAAAGGAGGGAGGAGGGAGGGAGGGAGGGAGGGAGGGAGGGAGGGAGGGAGGGAGGGAGGGAGACTATGAAGGAATGCGCGCTCAGGTCACCAGAAGACTTGTGGTGGCTTTAGGGCAGTGGCCTTGGATCCCAGTGTGAGTGTTGTACCATTAGCCACTGTCCAGTGTCTCTGGGATCTGCAGTAAATTCATAGATGCGTCCTGGGAAAATGAGAGATGAGGAGAGAACGCATTTCATAAATGAAGATTAAGTGTGGTTTTGGATGCTTAGAAAAATAATCACGAACTTGAATTCTTAACTTTTCTCAGATTTTTTTGAGATTTGCATCAGTGACTTTGACGCTTGTGAAAGTTGTCTTTGTTTTCCAAAAAGGGGAACACTGTGACCCTAGAAACCATTTGATTAGTCAACGGTATAAAACAGTCCCAATCTTTTGTTTAACACTAGGAAAAAGTTAGCTGAACATGTTGACAAGGTTCCTTTAAATAGGAATTTCAGGTCTTCTTCTTTGCAGAACATCACATTGATTTTTATTATATATTAGTTAAACACGACATTGTGTGGAACTCAAAAACCTTTTCTTCCCAAGATAAAAGCATACACTTGCACAGATGCACACACCTGCATGCATGTATACACTTGTATACATGTACACACTCGCACACACACTTATCTCTATGGCCTGTAGGGTTGACTCCGAATGTTTGAAAAGACTCAGTACAAAGTGCTGTAGTGCACTCAACCAACATTTGAAGATACATTGAGATGTGAAAAATACTGTTTAGAGAAAAACTAAGAAGCTTCTAATAATGAATTATTAACCTCATGTAAGTGTCTGGGATGAAGCTATAGTAATTATGTAATAGTATTTTTTTTGTCCGTATGTTGGTAACTTTTTTTTTTTTAACTCAATCTTAGTCGGGGAACTTTCCAGTACAGAGACCCTGCCCTGAACGGCGCTTTAGGAGGCCAGGTGTGCTCAGGCAGTGAGGAAAGGGGCCACAAACAGGAACAGGCAGCGACTGAGGAGGCATTTATTTCATGCTCTGTGGAGTTTGGTGCACCAAGTCTAGGTGGTGCTGAAAGCATGGGGAGGTGAACTGCCCCGCAGCGTGTCCTGAATGGGAGAGAAGAGGTTACCTCTGCAGTAGCAACAGCTAACAGAACAAAACCACCAACAACAAAACATAAAGGGCCCAACAGAAAAGCAAAGCCCAGTCTATTAGGTGCGATGCACACGTGCCTGGCTTCATCCACGTTGGATGCTTCTATGCAAAGCCAACCTTCCCTTCTTGGAAAGTGTGAGTAGACTTCCTGTCCCTCTCTCTGCATGCTCGATCCTCACACAGTCGCCCTGAGTTGAAGTGTTTCTGCAGCCTTGAAGATGATTCAGTGGCTGCAGAGAACTTAACGCAAACAAACAAACAAATACCGTCCTTATCCAAACTGTTACCTCAAGTCTCTCTTTGGCCTTCTGATATGTGGCCAGACCTTTCTATGGTGGAAGTAAACATACCTATGCGAGGTGTAGGTTTTGGCCATCACAGGCTTCGCAGCTGTTGACTTGAACACATCATTCCATTAAAGCAGAACTGCCCGGTAACTCTACTGTGTGTGAAAAGACCCTGAAAGACTTAGGCTTTAGAATGTATTTAAAATGATTTTTTAAAAAATGTCATATAATGTCTTTTGAACATATTCACCAGCCTTTCCACCCCCCCCCCCATCCCTTCCCACCGGACTTTGAGAGTCTTTTTTTCCTACCATGTCTGGGTTGTGTCGCCTAGCTAGTCTTAGGACTGAGGACAACTCGGTCAGGGGTGTGGCCAGGGGTCCCCATCAGGGGTGTGGCCAGGGGGTCCCCTCAGTAAAACAGCAGCAACAACAAACAACCGACTGGAGCTGAGTAAGTTGTTTACAGCACAGCAACTCTCTCAAGAGGATCATCTTTGTTTTATGATATAAAAGCCTAAATACCTATGATAAAACACCATTGAGAGTGCTAGGTAGTACTCAAAGATAAAAGAAATCAAAGACAAAAATTCCTTCTATAGAATTAACACAGTTTTGTGTTATTAAACTGGACAAAAACATTTCAGAAGTAGCACTGACCCAGTGTGTCTGTGCGTGCGTGCGTGCGTGCGTGCGTGTGTGTGTGTGTGTGTGTGTGTGTGTCTAATGGGTGTGCTAGGCGAATGCTCTACCATTGAGCCACATCCCCAGCCCCGGCTGGTGTTATTTACAAAGAACCCATCACAGTCTGTGATCTGTGAAGATCAGAATCTAGCCATCAGAGCCTCAGCTGCAGATCATGCTCCTCCCAGCGCTGTTTACGAGGTCTCCTCCCGCAGGTCGCCTCCTCCACCTGTGCTTTCTGGATTGTTCTAGCATCTTTGTTGCTAGTACCCTCCTTCATCAAGATAAAGTTAAACCTCAGAAAAAACCCTACTGAGGACCCTGGTCTCAGGGTTGTGGAAAACCTGCCTCTGAGTCCTTTGAACCAGCCCCGAGCCCAGCTGCTTGGAGATAAAGATCAGCTGAGAGAAAGAGGTTGTCTGTGACGGGAGAGCTGTAAAATTTGAATCTTTGCCTTCTGAAGTTTTATTCATCCAAGAAAACAGGCCATCATGAGGGAGAAAAGAAAGGAAAAATAAAACCCTGCATAATCACAGGGAAGACCCTGCGAGTCCTCCTGGAGACAAAACCACTGCCTTTGAGGAAGGTCGCAGATTTCTTTGGACATTGTGTGAATTTATAACTTGTCTTTAAACACGTTGTTTCAGCCTTTTAACAGGAGCTGTACTCTGAGAACCTAGATTCTACAATTGCTGTTAGCGCCTCTCTTCAGTGCCCATCTCTTCAGGCGCCCATTTCTCTATCAGCTCAGGTTACCTACCTTTTGATTTATTTCAAAATGAATTGAAGGAAAAAAGAATGCCCTGGTCCTGGACACTTAGGTTACCCGTTAATAATTGTTTTCGTTACTTCATATAAAATATAGTTGTGGCAAAATGCCCACAT
Source organism: Acomys minous (assembly GCF_964271855.1). Taxonomy (NCBI): domain Eukaryota; kingdom Metazoa; phylum Chordata; class Mammalia; order Rodentia; family Muridae; genus Acomys; species Acomys minous. Next base: position 128,875,982 of record NC_140486.1, read on the forward strand.
CTTAGCTTATTCATCCTCTATATTGGCATATTCATCCTCTATATTAGCATATTCATCCTCTATATTAGCATATTCATCATCTATATTAGCATATTCCTCCTCTGTATCCTGCCCACCCGCCCTGCCCCATCACATCTGTCTAAGAAGCTGGCACTCAGATAAAGATGTGGAGCATAGTTACTCTAGAACATTCTTTCATTTCTTCCACCTAGTGCTCTGGGTTTCCTCACAGGTGAGTCCTGCCTCAGAGCTTCACATCACTTTTGCATTTTGTGTGCCCAGTCTAGGTGGCAGGTCCCTTCATTTGGCATGTGCCTTTACTGTCCTCTTTGGGTTTGTCCGTGAAGTGGGCTGCACAGCTTGACTTGGCTGATTTGGCCTTTGAACTTTGGCTTTCAGGCTTGTTCCCAGCCATTCTCAACCTGGCCACCAATGCCCGCATCAGTGCCAACGCCACCTGTGGTGAGAAGGGGCCGGAGATGTTCTGCAAACTAGTGGAGCACGTGCCCGGCCGGCCTGTTCGAAATGCCCAGTGCCGAGTTTGCGACAGCAACAGCACGAATCCTAGAGGCAAGTACAGCTCTCTATTCATACTTTATGCGTCTTATTTTTGTGAGTACTGGGAGCAAACCCAGGGCTTCGCACATGTGTAGCGTGTGTTCTGTCTCTGAGCTCCACTCAGACCCACCCATGGAAATTTTATCCTTTCTGAAGCGACTGGAGACTCCGGCTGAGAGTCTTTGAACAGTGTGCTCACCATGGCTGTTAGTCCTTGTCCTGAGTTTAGCAGTTTAGGGGGGAAAAAAAGTCCAGAGTTGAGAGCTACTTGTGTTTTTGTTTTTGTTTTAACAGAACGCCACCCAATATCCCACGCGATAGATGGCACCAATAACTGGTGGCAGAGCCCCAGTATCCAAAACGGGAGACAGTATCACTGGGTCACCATCACCCTGGACTTACAGCAGGTAGGTTGGGCCAGGCCTGCTGCAGAGCGTCCGCAGCCCTCTGAGGTCTGTCTGCCTTGTTCTTGCCGTCTGTTCGAGTCTCACCGTCTCCTCCAGGTGTGAGCTAGATGATACGCATCACTTCTTGGCCCATTTCGTCCTTGTCCAAGCCTGGAGTGTGAGGGTAGATCTGGCTGGGTCTGTGGTTTCCCAGGGGACCGTGGGTGGGTGAGGGGCAGGTCCTGACAGAAACCTAGCAGTTGTTTGCTGTGGAGTCAGGGGCAGCGAGACAAGTTCATGCCACTGAATCACACAATTCAAATGGTGAGAATGGTGATTTTAATGTTACCTATATTTTACCACAGTTAAACATTTTATCACACTGTGAAAGCCAGGGTCCAGGCAAGACAACAGAGAGCATGTCAGTTGGGCGAGGAGAGAGGCATACTCACAGGAAGTGGTTAGACTGTATTGGGAACTGGAAAAGGGGCCAGGAAGACTCTCAGACTGTGATGGTGATGGAGGAACCAAGGGAGGGTTGGGCTTATTAGCATCTGCACCTTTGGAGGAGAACCTCGCCCTCCACCGCGCCGGCTTCATGGGAGAGTAGGAGCCTTCTCTGGGAAATACTGGATGGTTACAAATGGAATCAACTACTGCAGCCTCGTCAGGGGCACCAGTTGGGGTGAGAGTGGCAGGAAAAGCCAGTGACAGGCACAGCCCACCTGAAGGAGACACCTGGTGGTTTGTGGAGGTCTAGTCTCAGCCTCAAGAGACAGAATCCAGAGGCTGGAGAGATGGCTCAGTGATTAAGAGCACTGCCTATTATTCCAAAGGTCCTGAGTTCAATTCCCAGCAACCACATAGTGGCTCACCACCATCTATAATGTGATCTAATGCCCTGTTCTGGTGTGCAGGTTTACATGCAGGCAGAACACTGTATACATATAGTAAATAAATAAATCTTTTTTTAAGAGAAGAAAAAAAAGAGAGAGACAGAATCCAGAGGGGTCTGTCGGTCATTTGGCAGGTGACTACTTGCTGAGCTCAGTGGCCCAAGCTTAGAGAAGCAGCCATGGACTCCCCTGAACAGCATCTTGTTATGGTGGTCAGCCAGATTCCAAACCTGTTGGAACAAAAAAGCAAACTTTGGAATTTTCCTTGCTAAATTGGGGGCTGACTTCTAATACATCCTGGGACTAGGTGCCCTTGATCTTAGCTGGGAAAATGCCTCGGGCAAGACTGAGCAACCTGGGAAACAGCTCTTTTTAATATGGGTGTATTACCTTGTCCTTGATTGTTGCTGGTGTGGTATAGTGGAGATGCACAGAGAACAGCACCAAAGCGATCTTTTTACAGAGTATGGTAGCACTAGAAGCAGCACAGCATGCCCAACTAATTTCTTTTCTTCTTCTTCTTCTTCTTCTTCTTCTTCTTCTTCTTCTTCTTCGTTTTTTTTTCTTCTTCTTCTTCTTTTTTTTTTTTTTTTTTTTTTTTTTTTGCTTTTTCAAGACAGGGTTTTTCTGTATAGCCCTGGCCGTCCTGGACTCCCTTTGTAGACCAGGCTGGCCTCGAACTCACAGAGATCCACCTGCCTCTGCCTCCCAGGTGCTGGAATTAAAGGCGTGCACTACCACACTCGGTCCAACTAATTTCTTATACCCAAGAAACATCAGTTTATTTCTTTATCTGGCCCTTTTCTTTGTGTACTCTGTGTGTGTGTGTGTGTGTGTGTGTGTGTGTGTGTGTGTGTGTGTGTGTGTGTGTCTGTATGTGTACTCGAGTGCACAGGTGTGTACTTGTGTTCATGAACCCATGCTAGTTCATAGGCGTGTGTGCACACACGCATGTGTGCACCAGACACTGATATCAAGTTTCCTCTTTAAATTCTCTCCATCTTGTTTGTTTGTTTATTTGGGGTTTTTTGGACAGGGTTTCTCTGTGTAGCCCTGGCTGTCCTGGACTCACTTTGTAGACCAGGCTGGGCTCGAACTCACAGAGATCCACCTACCTCTGCCTCCCTGAGTGCTGGGGTTACAGGTGTGAGGCATTGTACCCAGCTACTCGCTCTCCATCTTACCTTGTTGCAATAGTCACTCTCAGCTAGCTGGCCATCAGGCTATAGGGTCCCCTTCTTTCTGACCCACCCCACCTCCTTGTACTAAGGACACACACAGGTGTTCACCAGCATGCCCGGCCTTTTTATGTGTGTGCTCAGGTCCTCAAGCTTATGTGACACTTCGTAGACTGAGCCATCTAACCATTCTCCGACCCACATCACTGTCCTTTCTCTGGCCTCCAGACACCAGGATGGGAAACGTCAAACAAGATTATCTAGTTAGACTTACTAATAGGATAAACTAAAAAAAAAAAGCAATCATACACATTTTTAAAAAACAAACTTTTGAGTCAATGATAACTTTTCAGATTTGGAAAATAAAATGGGGTCATTGTAAATATGAAGATTTGGGTTAGTGTGACAAGGCAGAGACATTCACCATCCCTTTACCCTGAGAGATCCAAGGATGCTCCCTGTCCTGGCTTTACTTTTCCTTTCCTTGTAGCTCTACACATTTAATAACCTACCAGCAGTGTTAAGGCCACTGCTTTCTGTGTCAGGCTTGTGCTGTGTAGACCTCTGACTTGGGTTGTGTCACATTAGAATCACAGGGTCAGTCACCGGTGGCTAAACTGAGAGTGGAGAGTGGAGGGTTTGTGCAGCTCGCTCAAGGCTGGGACTCCAGGATGCCTGCTGCTCAAGGATTGAAGAGCCCGGCCATGGCTATGGGATAGCATCCCCAGACCCTGACTGTCCTCTAGCTGAGGGTCTGTGACATAAACAATTAGGTCTTCCCATTTCTTCTGCATCTTGACTTGAGCCCTTCCCGATACAGCTGCAGCTCACCACTGAGGTTTTCAGAAGCTGTGTTCCTGGCCTTCTATAAGTTTTGCCCATCATTAGCATAATAGTTTGCAGGCCCTTTGCGGCTTGAGTTGCTTTTATTGTGGATGATGAGCTTTCAATTACAAAGACCAAACTCACTCCCTGCCAAAGAAATAATGCAGTGAATAGAAACCCTATTTTGAGGTCTAAATTACAAGGTCCTGGTTGGTTTTGAGGACCACTTTAAAAGGAGTATTTACTGACAGATGTACAGAACTTCATAGGTGCCCATCAGAGACTCTCCAGTGTTTTCTTTTTCCATGTGTTGTAAGTGGCTTTTAGAATTGGGTGCTTCTTACCTGATAGCATGGCACCAAGGAGAACACAAATTGGATTGGTGTTTTGTATTTCCTTTAAAATAATTTTTAAAGCCTGCTCAAATATTTTTACCAGCGGGTTCAGATCTGTGATGTATATATATATATATATATATATATATATATACATATATATTAATCCTTTTAAAGATAAAATCTGTTTTGTGAGAAAGGAAATGTTCCCCATGGCAGCAGCAGAGGAGCTGCCTTTGGAAACCGCCTTCCTTTTTGTGTAGGTTTAATTAGGAAGTGGCACTTGGTTGTGGGAACGGGATCACAGAAGAACCTTTGTTATGTGCAAGACCTCAGACAAGAGTTGTAAAGCCTCATTAGTTTACATGGCCATTGTGTTTTGTTCCCTTAAATCTCTGATAAATTGACAAGAATTAGGTGGTGTATGCTGTTGGTACACACACACACACACACACACACACACACACACACACACACACACACACACGACTTGCCAAGCTCGCTGTCAAGGTTGGTAAGAAAACAGACAGACTACACCCCTAAGACACCCTGAAAGATTCATAGATCTTAACCTGCAAATAGTGCCCTTATAACAAGCGGGTCTTGGCTTGTGCATTAAAAAGAAATTTCTGAATGGAGACAGTTACCCTTTTGAAAGCTCTATCTCAGAAACCCCTGTTACCACATGCTGCCATCAGGTCGGTGCAATGCCCCGTCAGGCTTCCTACTGACCTCTCCAGTTTCAGATGTAAAGTGTGTCTGGCATTTGTTTGGCTCCTCTTGATTGCTTAGAAGTAAGCTGCGATGCTCCCGAGGCTCACGAAGGGTTATCACTTTTGTCCTAATCTCTTCTGATCTCCACAGCACCTATCTTTGTTAGCCCTATCTACCATCTTGTTTTATTTCTAATACACATTGTTTCTTCTGGTTACCCAGTGATGTGTAAGAAATCAGAGTCGGCAGCTGTGATTAGGCCAGTCAGGGAAGACTGCCCTGTTGCCTGGGGCGCTCAGCAAACACTCCTGTTCTCCCATTTTGGGCTCTGAACAGCAGAGCCTCTGACATCCTGTCTGTCTCAAAGTCAGCTACTCTGGCTGGGACTTGAGGGGGATTCTGGGGAAGTGAATGGGGTTGGTTTTGCAAGGTTCTGTCTCAATATGCATTTCCCACTCCCAGCTGTTTTGCATCAAAATAAAGCTGCTTGCGCATTTGTAGTCAGAAAGAGAAGTCTGGCATCGCCCCCTCCCCCCCCCCCCCGCCCCCCTTGCCCCGGAAAAATAAAGCCATTATTTTTCCTGTTATACTAGAGCTAAGCAAAAATTGTAATTTCTGAAGAAAAAATTTCAGGCACTTTACAGTTTATAATCTGTTCTAGCTTCCCACCCCCAACCCCCCTTTGAGGGTCTCACTATATATCCCTGGATAGGCTGTATAGACCTGCCTGGCAATGAACTCACAGAGAACTGCCTGCCTCGACCTCCCTAATGCTGGGATTTAAGATGTGCACTGATAAACCCTGCTGTGGGGTGGTTTTTGCATTTCCAGTGGATCATTTCTTTACACAGAAATGTTTCATTCTGATGTAGAAGGAATACGTGATAGTAACAAATGTTTAAAAAAAATTATAAGACAAATGTTTCGGTGGATTAGGGAGATGGCTCAGCAGTCCCCTGAAATGCTTGTAAATTCTAGGTGAGCATGGCAACAACCTACCTGTCATTCCAACCTGGGAAAGCAGAGTTGAGGGAGCCTGGGAGCAAACCGGCTGGCAGGACTAACTGTGTCAGTGAGCTCTGGGCCTCAATGGCTGTGGTGAAAGGGTGATTGTGGATGGGTCCTGACAGTAGCCCTGGGCCTCCACACTCACACGCACACATGTAAACGTGCGCTCACACGTGAACAACAACATGCACATCCCACAAACGTGAAAGAGGAGGGGAAAGGATTTTTTCCTAATCTTCCACATTAAAAAAAAAAAAGATTTATTTATTATGTATACAGTATGCATTAGATCACATTATAGATGGTTGTGAGCCACCATGTGGTTGCTGGGAGTTGAACTCAGGACCTCTGGAAGAGCAGTCAGTACGCTTAACCTCTGAGCCATCTCTCCAGCCCCTCGTCCACAATTTTTAATAACCCGAGTTTACCTTCTTCCTATTTGAGCCTACTGTACATATTCAGTATACCATGGAGTTGCCGGTCACTGGGTTCTAGAGTCTTTGGATGCACGGGACGGTTACCGTATCGGTGCAGAACCCTCGGCATAGAAAGAGTAATTTCCTTATCTACACTGACCAATACAGCAATGTCTCTCTTGTCATTAGCGTGAAGAGCTGGTCCCTCCTGGGGCTTGTGCTCCAGTGTAGGAAGCAGGCAGGCAGCTGTTGGCTTCTGCTCTGTGATGCTGCGGATGGAAAGAGAAGACACAGGAAGGGGCCTGGGGAAAGACTCACCGACGGGAGGATGGAGGAAATGAGGAAGGACGTGCCAGGGGACTGGACAGGAGCACAGGAAAGGCTTGCAGCAGAGAAAGTGAGGCACGTATGGGGCCGAGACAGCGCGTCCACTCCTAAGTGCTTTCTCTCCCTTTTCTGCGCGCATAGCCGTGCAACCATGCCTTGTCGTCCATGCGATATTGATTTCAGGACTGGACTGCCTCCCAGGCATCAGGGTACCAACCCAAGCCCCAGTCCTTTATATTATAAGTTACATTACAACTCTGTTAACCCCATCCTCTTGCATCCTTGAAAACACCACTAGCTGATGGATAGTACCACATCAGTGCGAATGCTGTGTGAGCATTTGCTATACAGTATTGTCCAGAGCAAACCTGATAAAGAAAAGCTCAGCACAGACGCCGCCACCAAAGCCCGTCAGTAGAGCAAGGCCAAGGCGCCGATGTGTGACGTTCAGTGGTGTGTGCATACTGGGAGCCACGGCAGCTCCATGATGTGGCAGGGGTTCCTACAGTTGGCACCTAGCCTCAGCACTGAGATGGACACACCAGAGTGCTGTGGGCAGATATGGAGGGCCGGCTGCCAGCTGCAGATGGTGACGTATACAGATCTTGAGTGTACAGGTGGATGAATTTTGACAAACGGAGACGCATGTGCAAGCTGTGCACTTATCAACTGTGGACCATTCCCATCGTCTCACTCCAGGGTGTTCCCCGTCCCCGTCCCGGTCCCAGGCTGTTTCCTATCAGCTTTGTCCTCTCCTCTCTCCAGCCAGAGAAACCTCTGCCCTGATTTCTTCCCCCTGTTGATGGGTTCATGTGATTATATATATATATATATATAACTTCCTAGCAATGGAATCGCAGCCCACGTACGCCTGGCTTCTTTCTCCAGTGTCCTGTCAGGCTTTGCGCCCTGCCCTTCTGAGCCTGTTTTGGTTTACGAGCGCACCGACATTTGTTTATCCTTGTCAGGCTTGTTTCCAGCCTTTGTCCATTGTAAGAGCCTTCTGCAGGCATTCCTGTAAAAGTCTTTTTCTGGATGTGTTTTTGTTGTCTCCGAGGAACGGGCTTGACCAAAGGATGTGCGTTTGTTTAACTTTAGGGCAACCTAGTAAATCCTAGCTCAGAAGGTGTCTGCTGCCGAGAGTGCAGGATTGTAACTCTTTCCAGAACTCTGGGAGCTGCATGGCCCAGAACTTGAGGCCTGTCTCTCATACGCACAGCCTTTGCTGACTGGACCATGGCCGGGCAGTCTCCCTTTTGTCTTTATGATCAACAGCTAAATTCCTATAAGTGTTTAAAGACTGAACACTACTTTATTATATAGACACATAGTGCTGTATTTACCATGTTCCCAGTTTGGGGTGATTATAAATTGTGACTGTGATATTGACCATTTTCCCACTGTAGGGTCTTCAGTGTCAAGGATTGGATCACAGGGCTCTGGAGGGGCTCTACCACTGAGGTACATTCTAGCCCTCAAGTGCAATCTTGATTAGTTTGGGTTTTGTTTTATTCAAAAATATTGTTCAATTTGTCTGTCTGTGGTGACTGAAAGTGTTTCTCTTAACTCCTTAGCACCATGATGAAAAGGCCCTGCTTCACCCTCCCACCTCTTCCCTCCCTCCTCCCTCCCTCCTTCTCTCCCACCTCTTCCCTCCCCCCACCTCTCCCCTCCCCCCACCTCTCCCCTCCCTCCCACCCTCCCACCTCTTCCCTCCCTCCTCCCTCCCTCCCTCCCTCCTTCTCTCCCACCTCTCCCCTCCCCCCACCTCTCCCCTCCCTCCCACCCTCCCACCTCTTCCCTCCCTCCCTCCTTCCCTTCTTCTCTCCCACCTCTTCCCTCCTTCCCACCTCTTCCCTCCCTCCCACCTTCCCTCCTTCCCTCCCACCCTCCCACTTCTTCCCTCCCTCCCTCTCACCTCTTTCCTCCCTCCCTCCCTCCCTCCCTCCCTCCTTCCGTCCTTCCCTCCTCCCTCTTTCTTTCCTTTTTGAGTAACAGCGAATGAGCTAATCAATAACGCAGCTTTATCTTATGTCATTATATTGGGCCTATATCTAGGTGCATTGGGCCAAATACAATGCCTGGCCTTTTAAAATTATCTCCTCACTCGTAAATTACGTTTGGGTCATTAATCTCCATCAGAGTTTGTCAACTGCTTTGTAACCTGGCAGTGGCGCTTCCAAGGCTTGTGTGCTGGTGTCTGAGATCGCCCGGATCTCTCCGTCTCTCTCTAACAATAGAGAACACAGGGACTTAACTGTGTCATCGCTTCAAGAAATTATCAGCTGCAGCCGTTGAGGGGAGCAGCAGGGCACCCTGTGCCTTCTCATCCCCGGTTCAGCTGAGGCTTCTAGCATGAGAATGACGTCCACTGTGCCGCTGTGCGTCTGCTGTGAGTGATGTGGCGGGCTGTGGAGGAGCCGCGCTCAGGATTTATCACCCTAAGGCTACAGCACGGAAAGCATTACACTGAGTTTTACGATTCCCTACATTAAAGGGAATTTAAAAAGAAAAATTCCAGTCACTGATAATGCACTGCCCTTTTGGTGGATACAGTGACTGAGACAATCCAACTGTAAACCTTAGTTCTGATCAGACCATGGGGACAGACTCACCAGTGGCTGGGCAGGCTGTTAGTGGCGGTGCATCTCCCTGTGACGTCTGTGCATGCATAAGGTCATGCAGCAGTAATGCTGTTCATCCAAGGGCAGTGCTCATACGTGACAGTGTTTCCACAGATTATAACAGATCTGAAACCTACCCAATGCTCCATATTCTTTGTTGCTCCCTTTCCTTCATGCCTAGTCATGTTTGGGTTCATATGTTCCCTGCACTGTTCAGTACGGTAACATGTTGACAGAGGAGAAGCAGTCTGCTGAACCCCAGGCGTGAGTGGGGAGCAGGCAGCACCACGCAGGGACATGTGAGCACACGCTGGGGTCCACAGAGCCGCCCGATGACATGTTGCTCAGGATGTGTCCCAGCATGCCTGACTGTGCTTAGAGAAAGGTGCCTTTGCTCTGGCCTCCACCTCAGCCTCACTAAGACATGGAGATGAAGCCTGGGAAACGCTGGGATCAAGTTTTAGAGCTGCAAATAATTAGCTGGGTGGCACAGCTGTACAAACGGAGATGTCCTGGGAAAGCTGGGGAGGCCGTGAGATCACTTTCCGGCTGAAGCCACGACCGCAGCGCGCAAAGCCTTCTTAGGGCTCAGAACGGCCAGAGCGTGTTTATAATAGTTTCTCTTGTTATTTTTAAAGTTAATACACTCTCAGCTTTCAGACTTATAGGAAATTGGACGGAGGTATAAAGCATTTCTGTGGAGCCTTGGTACCACAGTGCTTGGGCCAGATTTGGGCTTTTCCAGCCATCCTGTGCACTGGTCTCTTGACCTCTGCTCGCTGGCTTGTTGGCTTCTGTAGACGGCCCTCGCCTGGACACACCGCACCCTGTTCATTTCAGTGCACACTTCTCAGTCTTCCGTGGAAGGCTCTATCTTTGTACCCCACTCACTTTCGTATCCCCACATTCTCTTTATCTTTCAGAGTTTGTTTGCTGCTGTAAAGTATACAGAATATAGAGTTTTCCACCCTACCATTCAAAGTGTAGCATTCAGAGGCGCTTAGTGTGTGCAGTGCGTCATGGGGTGCCCCCCCCACCCCAACCCTGTCCTCTTTCTCTTCTTCACTTGGCAAACACTAACTCTACTCTCCCGGTCTTGGGCATGACAGAAGTGATCCTTTTCTTTTTTATTTCAAAAAGCATGTTATCTTTATTTATGTGTTTGTATGTGTGGTGTGGGCACATGCACACGGATCTGGGTGCCCATGGAGGCCAGTGGTAAGGGATTGCCCAGGAGGTACAGTTGTGGGTGAGTGCCAGCCACGCGATGTCAGTGCTGCGGACTCAGCTCGGGTCCTCTGCAAGAGCATTTCTCGACCATTCATCTTTCTATGAATCTGACTATTCCAGGCTTCCTATCAGTAGAACAGGTACTAATTTTATCCTTCTGTGTCTGGGCCACTTCCCTTAGCGTAGAGACTCCAGGATTGCCCATGTTGTAGACTGTATCAAAAATTTTCCTCTTTAAGACCAGATAGCTTTCTATTGTATATATTTCCAAAGTTTCGAGCAATCAGTCATCCATGGGTGGACATTTGGGTTGTTTCCAACTCTTGGCTATTCTGAATAATGCTGCTATAAACACTGGTGAATAAATAACCTTTTGAATCAATCCATTCTCTCCCAGGCACGTACCATAATTGGAGTTGTTGAACCATATGGTAATTCTGTCGTGTGATTTTTCTTTTTTTTTAAGGAACACTATGCTATTTTTTTTTGTAGTGGCCCACTATTTCATATTTCTACCAAACTTGTTTATAGATTTAAAAAAATTTCCTACATATTGAACACTCATATTAGTATTTTGTGTGTGTGTGTGTGTGTGTGTGTGTGTGTGTGTGTGTGTGTGTGAGCTTTAAATGTCCTGATTTGTCAGCCCAGTGTCTGGCAACTTTCAGATGCTCAGTGGAGTGAGATGTCTCAAAACGAAAGGCTAGCCTCCCCACGGGATTCAAATGAAGAACTCATATCCAGGGAGAAATCTCACTTGCACAAGAAGGGACTCTCTGATCGCTCCAGTGCAAAAACTGTTAATGATTCAGTCAGTGACCAAAGGAAAGAAAACACACCGTTATGGTTCCTAGGAGCGGTAAATGTGTAACTCACAGGGAGGTGTTTTGTGGAGTTCCTTCAGTAGAGATCGTCCCAGCTCTTCCTGACAGTGACTTATTTGGGTCTGTGAGACCTGATGAGGGGCCCCTTGCTCTCACTGCTTTCACGGTGGCGTGTTTTCTTTGGAGGAGAGGTACTGAGGAAGGATGAGGCCCTCAGCCTTTCATCACTGCTATGTCTGCAGGGCCAGCTCCAAGTCAGTGTGCAGACCAGGGGATGCTGTGCAAAGGAGCTGGGCTCTCAGCCTGCACTCTCCCCACCGAGACTGGAGGGCAGAGGCGGAGCGAGCCTCCTCCTCCTATTGGGAAGAGGTTGTCCAAGGGCTGGAAGGCCCTCTGTTGCCTTCTGGTTCTTCTTTCTCACTCATGTTTTAACTTTTCAGGCAGCTCGTTGGGACTGTTTGCTGGCATCTCTCTGCCCTGCTCTTTTGACTTTTACACAGTCATTACTACTCTCTCTCATGAGTCCCAAGCATCAGATTCCAATGCCATGATCTTCCGTTGCTTTTGGCTCTGCCCTGCCTTGGTTTAAGATTCTCAGTAGTCTAAGAAAACAGCCACGGGATACCAAGGCCTTTGAGAGGTACACGGCACCTTTTGAGGCTCCCTCTGGCTCTCTACATTCAGGCCACGTAGCCTGCTTCAGTGTCTACATTCCACGCCATGGCCCCGTGGTCTGTTCCTCTCTGCCCTTTGCCTTGTGGACCTCTTATCCAGACACCCATTTTCACACTCAACATTTGGTTTTTATTGTTGTTGTTTTTTGGTTTTTTTTTTTGTTGTTTGTTTGTTTTTTCAGGACAGGGTTTCTCTGTGTAGCCTTGGCTGTCCTGGACTCGCTTTGTAAACCAGGCTGGCTTCGAACTCACAGCGATCCACCAAGTGCTGATATTAAAGGTGCGTGCTGCCACGGCCCGGCCGTACTCAACAATTGGATGGAACTTCTCTGACCACCACACCTCTCCAAACTGGACTGAACCTCCCCTGTGGCATCCAGATCCCCTTCTAGCCCGTCTCGTTCTCCCTGTGCCTCAGGCAGCCTCGTCCACAGATAGCAGACCCTCAGTGCAGCTGCTACATGGGCAGTACCAACTGCCGCCCCTCTCACCGAGCAGACAGCCAGTGTTTGTCAGGAGACACTTGACGTCTCCTCGTCTCAGTTTCTAGCATCTTTGCAGGCCACTTCACTGCCCACTGCCCTGGTCTCCTGTGCCTTTCTCACAGAAAAGCAGCTCCAGTGCTCCTCTAGGGAAGACTGGACTTGCTGCCCTGGAGCTCCTGAGTGCCTTTGTTAAAGGTACAGGCTATTCTCAGGATGCTGATTGACCCAATCACAGGTCAAAGCGTTGGAGGCACCTACCTGTGTCCCCTCAACAGTGAGGTGGGAGAGAACATGACTGCCTGGAAAGCATCCGGATGAGCCACAGCCTGCAATTTTGCTTTCTTTCTTTCTTTCTTTCTTTCTTTTTTTCTGAAACACTGAAGGGGACAGTATATATTACTATCTCTGTTTTGAGCAGAGCAAACTGGGAGTTCCATTACTGAGGAAAAGGAGGTATAATCTCAAAGGTGGAACCTGCGCAGATCCAACCGGGGACAGGAGCAATGCCACTGTGTGGACGGGTCTGAGGCTGGCCTCAGTGCGTGTCACAGCCAGGTTCATCTCACCCCGAGGGTCACTAGGCTATCTTACGGAGCTTTCAAAGAGAGGAGAAAAGGGAAGAGCCCCACAAGGAACCTTTGGTGACATGGAAGGTTCCAGAAGATGTAGGCCAGGACTGAAGAGTACCTGCTTCCCAGCTTTATCGTCTCGGCAAAGTGGCTCAATGTTTTTTGTCTTGAAATAACAAACACAGTTAGTTACCCTCTGGTTGGAGGGTGGGACAGCTTCCTGCTAGACTCTTTGACATGGCCTTTCCAGCTGAAGGAAAACAGGTATACCCCCTGACAGACCGCTTTAAAATTCCTTCCCAGCCTTCAGATTACTGATTAAAGCCTACTTTTTGCTTTTTCCATGGGCTCCTATCTCTGAGCCCCCTGGCTGGCTACAGTCTTTCGTGTTTACATATCTCAGCGTGGTTCAAATGCAAACGTTCCTTGATGTTCTGGGATGTTCTTAAGGGCTGTAGGATAAGAGACCTGCATGGTCTGAGGCTGCCAGTCTCCCCACCCCCTCCCAACCTGAAAAGGAAGGAAGGTGTGGGGGGAACCACTGGACTTTGCCCTGTTTATTTCATGTGTTAATAGCCAGTGCCAAAAGTGGGAAAAAAAACAAACTCAAAATTATCTCCTCATTTCTGAGGCTAGCTATCTCTTTCTGTCCTTAAGTGTGTAGGCTAGACTTCAGAGAGAAGATTATAGTGAAACAGGCAACCTACTTTTATAGAAATTACTCCTGAGGGATTTTTCTAGAATCAGTGTTGTAGGCATGCCTCCCCAGCAAAAGCAGGAGTTCCTGAACTTGCCACATGGCTTTTTTGTTTGTTTGTTTTTTGTTTTGGTTTGGTTTTGGTTTTTCGAGACAAGGTCTTTCTGTGTTAGCCTTGGCTGTCCTGGACTTGCTTTGTAGTCCAGGCTGGCCTTGAACTCGAAGCAATCTGCCTGCCTCTGCCTCCCGAGTGCTGGGATTAAAGGCGTGAGCTACTACACCCGGCTCGCCACATGGCTTCTTATTGCTCTGCCAGAAGCCTGGGTGAAGGACGAGCCTTCTCTCAAGCAATTGCCTCTTCGTTCTTAAGTAAGATGTGAATCCAAATGTTGCTTCTACATCTCATAATCTGACAGTTTCATACCCAGCACAGCTTATAAAGTTAGGGATCCTTGAATGACATGATTTATGACACCCTTAACTGTTAAGCTGGAAGCCTTTTGTCTGTGGTGAGTTTGTGTCCCCTGAGAACATCAGAGATGAAGTAGCCCCTGTCCAGTCACCGTCAGAAGGGCAGGTAGGCCCCAGACTCACATCTGTCATCGCCACTGTGGACTCTGTGAGAACACAATGGTACAGGAACCCTGATGGGGAGTGGATCTCTGACCTTAGAAAATAAGGTCACCCGTGCTCACAGGTGTCTGCCAGTCATATGGATTTACTCTATGTAAGTTAAGATTGAGGCTCACAGCAAGATTCCTGTGTGGATTCTATAGGAAGGCAGAGTCTGAAGTGCTCTTCCAGTGCTTATGTGACACTGCTTGTGTGCCTCCAGTGCTTGTGTGACACTGCTTATGAGCCTCCAGTGCTTGTGTGACACTGCTTGTGAGCCTCCAGTGCTTGTGTGACACTGCTTGTGAGCCTCCAGTGCTTGTGTGACACTGCTTGTGAGCCTCCAGTGCTTGTGTGACACTGCTTGTGAGCCTCCAGTGCTTGTGTGACACTGCTTGTGAGCCTCCAGTGCTTGTGTGACACTGCTTGTGAGCCTCCAGTGCTTGTGTGACACTGCTTGTGAGCCTCCAGTGCTTGTGTGACACTGCTTGTGAGCCTCCAGTGCTTGTGTGACACTGCTTGTGAGCCTCCAGTGCTTATGTGACATTGCTTGTGCGCATTCCAGCAGTTATTGACGAAGGCCACTGGGTGGGAATCTGTCATGGAGTGGATTTGGAAATGGCTGAATCAGCTGTGTTCTCGTCAGGACAGCGATGACTCAGACTCTGATGGAAATGCTTCCATCAACAGTCTGTGTTCAGCCAGCCTTACACTGAGAGGAGTTTGGTCTCAAGCGTGTTAGAAAGCAAAACAAAACAAAGCCGGCAAGAGAAGTTTGGGTACTTTATTTGGACAAAGCTTTAAGATTCCATATGTGAGCTGACTCCAACGAGTCTCCATTGTGTGGAAGATCTGTTTCTCAGCTAGAATTGGTAAGTTAGGACTTTCCTAGTTGAAGCTGCTGTAGCAAGGGCCACAGACCGGGCAAGTTAAAGGAGAGGAATTTATCTGTCACTGTTCTGAGTTCTAAGGTCAGGGTGTGTGTCTATCCTAAGTGCTTTGTTTGTCACGTGTGTATATGACATGTGTACAGGTACATGTGTGTGCATGGGTGCCTATTACATGCAGAGGCCAGAGGGCAGCCTTATTTGTTATTCTTTCAGAGCATCTTTAAATTTTCCAATTTATTTTATGCATGTGAGTAAATGCACATATGTACATGTGTGCACAGTGGAGGCCAAAGGATGACGTTGCATGTCATTCCCTCAGGAGCTACCCATCTTAATATTTTGATATGGTGTCTTCCATTTTTCTGTGCTCATAGTCTAGGGTGGGTTGCCTGGCCAGCAAGCCACAGGTTTTCACCCAGTTCTGACCCTTCCAATGTCCAAATTACAAGGACACACCATGGTGCCCATGAGACCTAAGGGTCAGACTCAGTTTCTCCTGCTTGTAAGGCAGCACTCTGATGACTGATCTGTCTTCTTAGTCATCCTCATCAATTTGGGATTCAGCAAATGAGCTGAGCCCTGGAGCCTAGAGATCAGACTGTGTCCGCCTCTGCCTCCTCAGAGAAGGGCTGTGATCGTGTTTGACACCAACCGTCTTGTGATTTGCTTTTTGCTTTTTTGGTTTGTTTTGTTCTGCTTTTTAATGTGAATTCTGGGGATTGAATTTGGACCCTTGTCCTTGCCTGAGCTATGTCCCGAGTCTTTCAATTCTTCTCATAAGGACATCGGGTCTCAGTGAGTCAGTCACCTTGTATTTCAAAGGCCTTATCTCCAAACACAGTCCCAGTCAGAGGTAAGGGGTGAGGAGTTAGGACTTTAACACAGGAAGTCTGGGGAGGGAGTGCGTAACTCGGCCCCAGCTGGGCTGCAGGGGACACAGTTTATATTTAGACTCTTTACAGCATCCCTTTCCTCCTTGTCAGACCTAGAGCTCAGTCCGGTCTTCGTTTCTTTTCTGGTTTCCCCTTTTGGAGAGCCTGAAAACAGGTTGAGGCAACAATGGACAAGAAGAGAAAGTTGTATTTAGACTCTTCGTAGCATCCTCTTCCTTTTTTTTTTTATCAGGACCACAGCCCGCATTCCTCTTTTAGTTTGCTTCCTGGTCTCTGATTTGGGGACCTTGAGGACTATTGAGAGATTGCAAGAACAATGGCCTGCTTCCTGACGGACGGGTTTTCATCAGTCTGTGAGTTAGCCGTCCTCCTGCCTGCGGTCCTGGCCTTTCCCACCATGGCTCCACGCACAGCTCAGCTGTCTGTGTAAAGGCTGGCAGGGGCTGGGGCCAGGAATGGGAACTTAGTATTGCTGTACCTGCTAACAGCTGACGGGAAGCGTTGGGAAAACTAGGCTGGTACTCGACAGCCACCCGCAAGCTCCTTCCACCCTGTCCTTTACATCTGTGATGTCATGGCCGAGAGCTAGGAGCACAGACTTCTCAGCTCACTTCTCACAGTGTAGAGCTATGAGGTACTTGGGGGAGTCTCAAGAAGGTTACAAACCTTTTCTGTGCCCTAGTTTGCTAGCTGAGGTGCAGGAAGCAGTAGCTCTTGTCATCCTCAGAATGCAGTTGTGAGTTTCTAAGAGACATAGCATCGCCTCTGTGGTTAACTCTGTTATTCAAGTTAATATTTATTAGCTGCCTTTTCATGCCCCCTCCCCTCCCCCACACCGCCAGCATCTTTTCTGTCCTGCCTATCCTGGTACAAACCGCAGATGTACCTGGAGCAATGGCTGTTCCCCATCTTGAGATATGAAGCTGGTTTGGAGGTAGATGGAGAGGCAGCGTGTTATTGTTGTTGTTGCTGCTGCTGCTGCTGCTGCTGCTGTTACTGCAAAAAAGAGCTCAGTGCTCAGGTGCTGCTCAGGGGTCAATGCTTGCTCCCGGAAGGAGTCCTAGCTGAAGGCTTGAGGACTTGGAAGGAGAGTGCCGGGATTCATTTGGAAACCTGCAGCGATGGTTTCCAAACGTGAAGCAGGCACAGAACCAATCCCAGGATGGTTTGGGATTGTATGAGATGAGAGATGACCACGCTCTTCGCAGGCTTGTGGTGAGCCTGCTGTTCACCTCCTTCTCAAGTGTGAAAACGGAACCATGAGTGTAAACACATTGCATGCTGGTGTTTCTGTCACTGTCCAGCGAGCTGCCTGATCACCATGGTACTTCTGCCGAGTCTGGTTTTGTACGCAGGTGGAGAGTCGTCATTGTCCCCCATGCTCATCAGTTCTTCTCCTGTGGTGATGAGCAAACAGGAGAATGTGCTTCTCTGTCTTCATGTATCAAACCATCTTGCTTCTGATCCTCTTGAGGTGTGGTAATGGCCTTACAAAGGGACATAACACAAACACACACACACACACACACACACACACACAGAGGCAGTGTCAGGCACCTGTGGCAGTAACAGGCTAACCTCTGCCAGGGAACATCTCATGTAGGTGAGCAGCTGTTTGTCAGAAGAAGACAGGATTGCCATTCCACAGATTCCTTAGGAACAGTAGATGCACAGTCGGTGTATGATAGGTCAATTCTGAGGAGCTCGCGTGTCCTGAAGTTAGTGAGTAGCAGGTGGGAAAAAACTAAAGTAAACAGAAGCAAGACATGCAGAGATGGCAGCTTTATTCCCTATGTGTACATATGCATACACAAACATATTTGTGGGTGGCTGCAAACATGCCAAGGTGTTTATGTAAACATTTACATATATGTTTTATGTATGTAATAATCCCCCATTATCCTGAGAGCATGGCTCCAAAGCCTCTTAACAAAGTCCAAACCCACAGACGTTGGTTTATCAACTACCTTTCAATGCTGCTGTGACAAAGTGCCTCATGGAGACCACTTCTGTCTCCACAGGTGTATGCAATTTCTCTCTCTCGCGCACACACACACATGCACACACGCACGCACACACACTCACACTCGCACACATGTACACGCACATGGGCACATGTACTTACATGCACACGCATCGCATAGATACAAAAAGATTTAGATTTTAGAATTGATGTTTGAGAGTCATGTGACAGTGGAATCTAGCATCTTCTCACTAGCTCTAGCATAGGACTTGTGGTAGGTTTTGAATCAACAGGGAAACAGGCATTATCAGAAAGCAAAGGTTTGGATTTAGCTGTTCTGGTGGACTGTGATGGAGTCTCCTTTTCAACTTTGCCTCCGATTCACTGTATGAAATCTATTTCTGTTACTACCACTAAGGTAAAGTAACACTGCAGTTGTCAGATCCAAGCAGAGGAAGGCACTGGAAACAACAGAGCAATCCCACATTAATATAAATGACATCACAGGTAATAGCTAATTAAGCATGTGCTTTGCTGCTGTTGTTCATCTTGAAAACCACCACCAGGCGCACCTGCCTCCTCGTGTCAGGTGTGAGAAGTTGTGCTCAAAAGCATAGACAGACCCACACAATCATCACTCTGGCCTTCGGGCATCAGCTTCTGATTCTGTTTTTGGAATTTTACATATTTAATGTGTATGGCATATGAGTTCTTACACACAAACACCATGAAACAACCACCATGTATCTATAAATCCAGAATTACCATCTTTGTGCGTGTGGTCAGGGCACAGAAGGTTTCTCTGTTTAGTAAATTCCAACAGAGGACAGGACTGTTACCGTAGCAACATTGTTATACATCAGACTGTGATGCTTCGCCCATCCTGCATAACTGAAATTTGTACCCAGAAGCCATTTCTTGGTCCTCCCTCTAGCCTCTGGCAGCCAGAGTTCTGCAGGCTGTGTCTATGATTTGGGCTGTTTTACACACAAGTGTGTTCTTGTGATATTTGCCGTCTTGTGCTTGACGTGTTGATTCTGGACTGAGCTTTCTTCGTCACAGGTCTTTCAAGTTGCCTATGTCATCATTAAAGCCGCCAACGCCCCTCGGCCTGGGAACTGGATTTTGGAACGCTCTGTGGATGGCGTCAAGTACAAACCCTGGCAGTACTACGCAGTCAGCGACACAGAGTGCTTGACACGCTACAAAATCACTCCAAGACGGGGACCTCCCACCTACAGAGCTGACAATGAAGTCATCTGCACCTCGTATTATTCTAAGCTGGTGCCTCTTGAACATGGAGAGGTACTGTGTGCCCCGCAGAAGTGGCTCCTTGTCATCAGAGACCCCCTACCTCAAATGTTACTGTGATACCCACCATGGGAGCCTGTGTTGACCAGTCAGAGTCAGTCACCCTTAGTCCTGAGGTGTGCGTGTGAGCTCCTACCTCACTGTTTAAAGGAGCCCTGACTGGGGTCTAAGTGTTGGTTTCTTCCCAGCATAAGGTCCCCTCAGTCTTCACTCTGCTGTCCTCTCCCCACCATGGAATCTTTCCATGAGACCAGGGCAAGGACGTGTGTTAATTAAAGAGAAGTCAGGCTGGGTGTGGTGGCGCACGCCTTTAATCCCAGCACTCGGGAGGCAGAGGCAAGCAGATTGCTGTAAGTTCGAGGTCAGCCTGGTCTACAGAGAAACTCTGTCTCGAAAAAACCAATAAATAAATAAATAATAATGAGAAGTCAGGCATGGCGGCACGTAAGAGGTTGGAGCAAGGGGGATCCTGAGCTAGTGAAATAAATAGCGAGGCTCTGTCTTTACTAAAGCACAGATAGATGAAAATCAGAGTGCAAAAGTGCTTGTAAATGTTCCATAGTTCCTCGTTCTCCCGCTTCCAGGGGTGTGGAGGATAGAGCTGTCCATGAGTTAGTGTTCAGTGTACACTCCAGTACACTCAAAGTGAGACAGAGATAGTCCATTCTTCACCACCATGGTGAAGCTCAGTGAGTGAACAATGTTAAAAAAACTCCCAGGTGTTCTCCACGGCGGGATCTGGGCAGGAAGGTGTGCAGCCACCGAGGTTGACTGAGAGGGCGGTGTCCTTAAATTTGGGGCATATCTCCTTACCCTCGCTAGCCTGTTCATGGCATTCCAGATCTGCTTCTGAGACGCTATACCATAATGTTGGGTGTTAAGAGACCCTCGCACTGTGCTGCTGAGAGAGTTCCAGAAACTTCTGAGGTAGTAGAGTGGGTAACTCACAAGCTGAGGCAGAATGAGGACCACTGTTTAAGAGTACCTGACACAGGTTAGCTGAGGTGTTTTTAAACAAAGCCTAGATTTTAGATTTATCTTTATTTGTTTGTTTGTTTGTTTGTTTTTGAGACATGGTTTCTCTGTGTAGCCTTGGCTGTCCTGGACTCGCTTTGTAGACCAGGCTGGCCTTGAACTCATAGCGATCCACCTGCCTCTGCCTCCCGAGTGCTGGGATTAAAGGTGTACACTACCACTGCCTGGCTAGATTTATCTTTGTAAAGATTCTTTCACAGGACTTTGGTGGGTGTGTGTGTGTGTGTGTGTGTGTGTGTGTGTGTGTGTGTGTGTGTACACATGTTGCACATGCATACATTTGACATGTATGTTTGGCTGTGTCCAGATTCACACATCACTCATCAATGGCAGACCAAGCGCAGATGACCCCTCCCCCCGGTTGCTGGAGTTCACCTCAGCACGGTACATACGCCTTCGTCTGCAGCGCATCAGAACCCTCAATGCCGACCTCATGACCCTCAGCCACCGGGACCTCAGAGACCTTGACCCTATTGTCACAAGGCGCGTGAGTACATGGCGTGTCCCTGACCTTTGTGCAAAGTTTGTTGCAGGGCACATCCCGTTCCTCATTTCCTTTTGGTTGGCCTCTGGCCTTCCCAGCTACCCTTAGTTTACTGAAGATTATTTCCTGTCATTTGTTACAAAACCTGCTGTAGTGATGGCTCCAGCATCCTTCAGGCCTCCTCACCCCCCTTACCTGTCCCCACAGTGCAGTCTCCTGGAAAATGCAATGGCCTTTGTCCTACATCTGAGCTTCAGTGACCCAGGCATTTTATTTTATTTTATTTTTAACTTGAAATGGTAAAACTTGAGAAATATTTAGGAAAATGTATAACTGTAAAATGTACAGTTCAGTATAAAATGCATGTGTGGACAACATTCCTATGCCTCTCCCATCACTTCAGAGTGAATTACTAGGTTGTGGGGTAGCTGTATGTGTAAGTCGGCTACACTGGTTTAAAAGTCCATTTTAGCCCTGAGCATCTCACAGATACTCAGGGCTGGGGGCTGTCAGTCAGGCACTGGGGGCTGTTGGGATGCCATCGCGCCCCCTGGTGGTTGTCATGTGTATTTTTCTGATGATCAGGGCTGAGCCTGTTAGAACTCACCACACACACACACACACACACACACACACACACACACACACACGTATACGTATACATATATGCATACATACGTACACACATGCATGCATACGTACATACATACATACATATATCCAATGCAAAAATACATTTAATTCAAAAGCTGGAACCATAAAGCTGCTAGAAGAAAAGGTAAAATAACACTTTGGAAACCCATCACGTACCATCCTTCCTGCACACATTGTGTTCACCTAACCAATCCTATGAGACTGAGCAGGTGAATACAAAGAGGAACCTTGGCTTATGGCAAAACCACATGACAAATTGTTTTAGACCCTCTTAGGTCCTGTTGATGAAAGAATTTGAGCACTAATGGTTTGAGCTGAGCACCAAGGCTCTATGTGTGTGAAATAAAATTTTCTATGTGCATGTAAATAAGTTTAGTGTTCAGCTCAGGGGCTGAAGTGGGGTGTTTGTGGGTGTTTGTGGGATGATGTTTGTGGAATGATGTTTGTGGGGTGTTTGTGGGGTGTCTGTGGATGTCTGTGGGATGTTTTGGGGATATTTGTGGGGTATGGGGTATTTGGTATTTGGGGGATGATGTTTGTGGGGTGTTTGTGGAGTGTTTGTGGGGTGTTTGTGCGGTGTTTTGGGGATGTTTTGGGGATATTTGTGGGGTGTGGGGTGTTTGGGTGTTTGGGGGATGATGTTTGTGGGGTGTTTGTGGGATGTTTGTGGGTGTTTGTGGGGTGTTTGTGGGATGTTTTTGGGATGTTTGTGGGGTATGAGGTTTTGGGTGTTTGTAGGGTATTTGTGGGATGATGTTTGTGGGTGTTTGTGGGGTGTTTGTGGGATGTTTGTGGGTGTTTGTGGGATATTTGTGGGATGTTTGTGGGGTGTTTGTGGGTGTTTGTATGGTGTTTGTGGGGTGTTTGTGGGGCACCATCATTTACTTCACACCCAAAGAAAGGGGTTCTTGATATGTGTCTGTTACGCTCTTTTTTCTTAGTATTACTATTCGATAAAAGACATTTCCGTCGGAGGGATGTGTATTTGCTACGGCCACGCTAGCAGCTGCCCGTGGGATGCAGAAACAAAGGTGAGTCCTAGTGCTTCACAGTTACTGAAACCTCGACACAGAAGTTAGAACAGCAATGTTTTCCTTCGCTGTTCAAGGCAGACGGGAAGAGGCGTCACATCAAGTTAAACATTTAAAAACGTAGATAGCTTAATTGGTTTTGGTTTCAGCAAGGTCATCATTTTCCTTCTATCGAAACTAACTAAGCCCCAACTGTGTTGACTGTAGTAAGACCCATTACGGGGTCCAACAACTCCATGATCTTCCATAGTATGATAAGAACGTCAGGCAAATGGCATATGGCGATGTAAATTATATTTGATATGTTTATGATTCCCTTCTTCCTATTACTGTGGGCACTAAGTCAAGAAAAACAGACTTGTCTGTTTGGGTGTAATACTAAGTAAATAATTGGATAACTCTTTTTGAAACATGTATTTACTTCCAATCTTTGGAGTTTGGTACCCATTAAAATAGGAGTATTCTGTTTTATTTATTTTACTTATTGTTAATTATGGTTGTTTAATCTTTGCACTGCTTGGAACTTAACTCCAGGTCCTGTGCCTCCCAGGGAAGCACTATACCAGTGAGACCCACCCTCAGCCCATATTATTCTGTGTTAAAAGTATTTTTAACATCTATTTATTTATTTTTGGGAACCATGCCATGGCGCACAAGGAGAGGTTTGGAGAGCAGCTCAGGGACCACGGTTCCCTCCTTCCATCCTGCGGCGGCTCTCTGGGTGGAACGTGGGTTTTCAGGCTCGGTAGCAGTACGTCAACTGGCTGATCCTCACCTGCACATTTTTCTATTTTTGATCCTGAAAAACATACTGATGAGCATCAGAAAATCATCAAGCAAACAATGGTAGAATCTCTTAGTAGTTAATCAAACTATTGTTAAAGGACTCCTAGCCCCTAAAGTCAATGCATCATTTTAAAGAACGTTCGTGTTAAGTTAAAACATATTTTAGTTCCGTTTGTAATCAGGCTGTGAGTGTATCTTCTCCATCAGTAAAATGCCCGGTAACTTGACAACATGATACACCCCCAGCTCCCACATGTTGGCTTCATGTGATCACTCTTTTCCCTTAAATAAAACTAAGAAAAATACAAGGTCAAGTTTTGAGCTTCCGTTTTTGTATCCTTGCTTTGCTTAGCGACTGCAGTGTCAGTGTGAACATAACACCTGTGGCGAGAGCTGTGACAGGTGCTGCCCCGGCTACCATCAGCGGCCCTGGAAGCCCGGAACCATCTTGTCGGGTAACGAGTGTGAGGGTGAGTACACGTGCTGCTTAGTGAGCGAAGGCTCTGGTTCGCATGTTTTGGCTCATGGTACCTTGAATAGGATAAGCATTAGATAACTTGCTTTTCAGCATTTCAGATGCTGCCCAAAGATGCACATTACCTTGGTGATATTTAAGGGCTGAAGGTATCATTGTGGATTCACTATTTTACCTAAGTTTCTTTTCCCATGTGTTTATTAGCTACAAATTTGAAGTTTGAGAAATTAATTACTTAATTGATTATGGTACTGAGTATCAAACCACACACACACACACACACTAAAATATATTTTAATAAAATTATTGTTAAATTAAAAAAATCACTTTATCTCCCTCTTTCTCAATTTCTATTTTTAGTACTTTTCTGAAACTTTATGTTATATGTTAATATATGCCATTCTACAGAGTTGCCATTTAAAAGCCATTAGTTTTTTTAATGTAGCTTTTCCTTATGTCTTTGTGCATTTTGCCTGTTTCTATGTCTGTACATTACTTGCATATCTAGTGCCCAGAAGAGGCCATTAGATCCCCTAGACATGTAGTTGCAAATGGTTGCTAGCTGCCATACGGGTGCTGGAAGCTGACTCTGGGTCCTCTAGAAGAGCAGCCAGTGCTTTTTTTTTGGGAGGTGGGGATGGTTTCCAGACAAGGTTTCTCTGTGTAGCCTTGGCTGTCCTGGACTCACTTTGTAGACCAGGCTGGCCTCGAACTCACAGAGATCCACCACCCTCTGCCTCCCAAGAGCTGGGATTACAGGTATGCGACACCATGCCCAGTTACAGCCAATGCTCTTAACTTTGGAACAATGTCTTCAGTCCCCAGAATTGCCTTTTAACTTTAGCCCTGGGCCTCACCTTTACTCCACAGCACTCTGTCCCTGACCCACACTGCAAGCCCACAGGATCGCGTTGAGAAAGCGCTCCTTACATAGTGCAGGCGAGGGTCTGCCTCTGCCATGCTTCAGCCTCTGAACTCTGGGATTACATGATCATGTGTGTGCACTGCCACACCCACCTAGTGCATTTAATTATTTTGATGGCAATTCCCATTTTTTCCTCTAGAATATTGTCTATATCTTTTTAGAAAGTATTTATTTATTTAATATAAATAGGTGTTTTACTTGCATGTGCCCTATGCCCTATGTCCAAGGAGGTCAGAAGAGGTCACCAGCTGCCCTGGGACTGGCATGGAGGATGCTTGCACCCACGAGGGTGCTGGGAACTGAACACTGGACCTGTGGAAGAACAGCCAGTGTTCTTAACCACTGAGCCATCTCTCCAGCCCTTGCCTATATCTCATGGAATTATTTATGCTAGAATTTTAAAACACTGGCATTAACCCCATGAAATAAGGTTTTCCTTTAAATAGGACACGTTACATGTGCCAACTGGGATATTAAAATGTCTTCCTAGAATGCAACTGTCACAATAAAGCCAAAGACTGTTACTATGATGAGAATGTTGCAAAAGAGAAGAGAAGTCTGAACGCTGCCGGGCAATACAGCGGAGGAGGGGTTTGTATCAACTGCCTGCAGAACACCACAGGGGTCAACTGTGAGACCTGCGTCGACCAGTATTACAGACCTCACAAAGTAAGTGGCAGAGCCCCACGGCCTTCAAGGTGGAGGACGCACCTCACTAAGTGCCCTGTCTGTGGTTCTATTGTTCTTCAGATTTTTTGTCTTCCACAGCAGCTTGCTTTCTTCCTTAGAGTGGGCGTGTGCATGCGTTGCTATGTAACTTGAACTGGGGTCCTGCGAGCTATGTGGTCATTCTAACTATAAATGCGCAGGTTCAGCTAGTGACTGATGGGGCTATACCTCGGCCATAGCGTGCATCCACCCACCCCTCAATTGGCTTGATATAGAGGGTCTCATTCATTGCCGATGCTCAACAGGGAGTCAAAGATGGCAGTGGTGGCAGCCAGGGGGTGGGGGAGAGGTTGGGGGGAGGTCAGGGGGGAGGTGGGGGAAAGTGGAGGGGAGGGGAGCAGCAGAAACAAGGAAGAATGATGCTTTGCTGATGATACTAGCCACTGTCCCCATCAAAAAGGTGTTTAGAGCCTTGTTCTGACACCTGCAGCCATAGTCTCCCCTGGAATAGGTCGCTGCTACCTCGTGGTTGACAGTGTGGTTTTTATGTCAAACCATGCCGCTATGTCTGGTGAGGCCATCCAGGACTCGTTCTGCCTTTCAGGTCTCTCCTTATGAGGACCAGCCTTGCCGTCCCTGTGACTGTGACCCTGTGGGGTCTCTGAGTCCTATCTGTGTCAAGGACGACCTCCATTCTGACTTGGCCAATGGTAAGAGCTCAGTGTACTGTGTGTGCAGTTGACTTGGCCAAATGGTAAGAGCTCTGTGTATTGGGTGTGCAGTTGACTTGGCCAATGGTAAGAGCTCGGTCTACTGTGTGTGCAGTTGACTTGGCCAAATGGTAAGAGCTCCGTCTATTGTGTGTGCAGTTGACTTGGCCAATGGTAAGAGCTCGGTCTACTGTGTGTGCAGTTGACTTGGCCAAATGGTAAGAGCTCCGTCTATTGTGTGTGCAGTTGACTTGGCCAATGGTAAGAGCTCTGTGTACTGTGTGTACAGTTGATCTAGGGTGCATGTGTGGATGGTTTGTGTTGGGTAAAGTTACTACCAGGATGTAGAAGTTTGAGGATTTTCTTCACCGACTATTTATTCTACATGAAACTGAGCCATCTGCTATGTGGGGCTTTTCTGAATCACTTCATCCTCTCACTCTGGCTCCTCGAGGTCGTGTTGTTGTGTGGGTGCCACTACTACAGTTCTTTCTGTTGCTCAGTGGTACTTGTTGAACTGCATCACATTTTACATATTCAGGCACTATCTACTTGATGAGGGCATATGTAAAACCTGATACTTCTATTCACCGAGGGAATTTAAAATGTTGACTGCAGCTGTGAGCGGCCGTTCATCTGTCTTTAGTAGATAAACCTATGGTTAATCGTACCTTCTGGCTGTAACAAAAAGCACTGCTGTGAGCATTCATAATTCAGTTATTTTTCTGGGTGTGGGCTGTATTTTACTCTGGGGTCAGGAGTGGAGTTGCAGTATGGGACGGGAGCTCTGCCTGTGGGTTTTAATTCGGTGCTTCTCTCTACACCCACACTATAGCAAACTGTGGCCTACCGGCCAAATCTGCACACTGTTTTATTTGAGCAGAGAGAGCCAATGTATGTGTAAGTCCATGGCTGTATGAGGGCAATGACAGTGCATCGTTAGCTAGCCCTACCTGAAATTTTCTGCTCAAAGAGATTGCAGTTTGCACTCACTGGCCCCCCGCAGAAAGTTTGCAGGCCCCTGCTCTAACCCCAGAACATCACGTTGGATGAGTGTTGCTGTTTTCTTCCCCCAGGGAAGTGGCCAGGTCAGTGTCCATGTAAGGAAGGCTATGCGGGAGACAAATGCGATCGCTGCCAGTTTGGCTACCGGGGCTTCCCAGATTGCGTGCCCTGTGACTGCAGTACCGCCGGCAGCATGAATGATGACCCGTGCATAGAGCCGTGTCTTTGTAAGGTGAGTGTAGCAGTCAGAGAAACTTTGAGTCTCTTCTGGGGTTCTCTGCTCCTCTGGCTCAGATGATCAAGCATTGCGCGGAGCAGGGAGGGTTGCGCAGATGCAGTGCAGCATGTCACAGCAAGCTGGCCCTTTTCTGCACCCTTGGGTTTAGATGGGTACCTGGCTTCCTCTCCTGTGGCACCTCTGAGGCATTTCTGTGACTTCTAAGATGAAACCCAACACCATGTGCCATTTCCTTGGCATTGTCTTCCAGCTCCGTGCTTGGAGGGGAACCAGGTAAATGCTGAATTTCCCAGAACTCTAATGAAATGCAGATCTGTTATCTTAAATTTCTCCTGAAAGAGAATTGCATAATCATAGGAATGCATACATGTGGTGCCCAAGAAGGATCTTATTTGGTCATATGATATTAATAGCCATTTCCGTGGAATTCCTGGCCTTTCCTGTTCGTCCCTTACATCTTATTCCCATGAAAACAGAGTTTTCAGCCGATGTTGCATGCGACTGAAAATCAGCTTGAGTGTTTACAAGCGAACCAAATAGTTACACAGCCTTCCTTAAATCTTAAAACATTTGTACAGTGTGCATGCCCTAATCCCAGGGATGAGACGCCTGGAGGGGCTCGAGACATAGAGGCCAGCCAGCCTGGGCTACACAGTAAGACTCTGGCTCATAAAACCCCCAAACAAAGCAAAGCTAAGACCAAACAAAATGCAAACATAAATAAGTAAACGAATAGTTTTTATTTAACGAAAGATTTAAAAACAAGATGGGATTTCTTTCAATGTACTGACCACACTTGTGCAGCTGGGACTTGCTCTTCGTTGCAGAGTCAGGCAAGTTGTCACAGGCTCTCTATTCGTAAACAATAACTGTTGGAGGTTTCCCATGTGCTTTGAATTTTTATTTAACGGTGCATTTATCACCTGTTTCTATGGATCTCTTCCTTATCGATGCTCTGCTCATGTCATTTTCTCCTGTCTCACTAGCCTCGCCTGCTAATCCTCTCTCTCTCTCTTTTTTTTTTTACTTACAGAAAAATGTTGAGGGAAAGAATTGTGATCGCTGCAAACAAGGATTCTATAACTTGAAGGAGACGAACCCCCAGGGCTGCTCCGAGTGCTTCTGTTTTGGCGTCTCCGATGTCTGTGACAGCCTCACGTGGTCCGTCAGTCAGGTGGGAGACGCTGCGACTTGGTTAACAAGTGGGTCATGGAGGCCATCTGTGGCCATGTTAGGAAGCCAGGAGGCCAGCTTCCCCTAAGCCACGCTCTTCCATTTGGAGAGACCAAGGCCACATCCCGGGCAGCCCACCGCTAAAAGCACCGCCACATTACCGGTGTAATTCGTGTGTTTATGGCTGTATATATTTGCCAGTCGTAATAACTGGCTGGAATGGTGCTGTAGAGTCTGCCCTGTTTCTAATTCTCCTGAGGACACACTTGGGGTCATGGGGATTTTCATCTCGGAGGGGGGAGCGTGTCATGGTGGGAACAGCGGAAGATTCCATGGAATTACAAGGACAGGCAGGGCTGGGGTCCCGGAGCCCTGGAGTAATGCATTTGGAGAGTTCAGTGTGTGCTGACCGGAGGTGAGGGAGGGCCTGCTGGGGTCTGGGCTTACCCACTACCGACCGTCCAAGCCACTACACTAGCAGGGCTCTCATCACCCTTCAGCAAGTATAGGGTCTAAGGCTCTTACACATCTTTCATTGTTTGGCTGTAAAGCAGAACCGCCAAGAAAGGACAGTCAGAAATAGGAAGATATTTTAATCGTGGCACATATAGATGGAGCACCCCTTAGCTAAGATGCTGCAGAACAGAGGCATTTTGTATTTTCTTTCTTGGAATGTGTGTGTGTGTGAGTGTGTGTGTGTGTATGTGTATATATGTATGTATATGTGTGTGGTATGTGTATTTGTATGTGTATGTGTGTATGTGTGTATATGTGTATATGTGTCTGTCTGTGTGTGTGTATATGTATGTGTGTGGTGTGTGTGGTGTGTGTATGTGTGTATATATGTGTGTGTGTATGGTGTGAGTGTGTGTATATGTATGTGTCTGGTGTGTGTGTGTGTGTGTGTGTGTGTGTTCACTCATGTCTTATATACAGTTTATCCACATGGCCTGAATACAGCTTTTGTGTAATCTTTTGGCTGCACCTGTTCTATGACTCAAGTGAGGTCAGGTGTGAAGGTTTCCATGTGTGACTCTAGGAATTCTGGATTCGGGGACTTTTTAGATTAGGGATATTGAACCTGTAGTAGTCTCTCTGCTCTTATTAAAAATCTAAAATACGATGGCACACACCTTTAATCCCAGCATTTAGGAGGAGGAAGAAGTTCTAGGATAGTCAGAGCTACATACTGAGACCCTGTCTCAGAAAACAAACCAACCAACAACAACAAAAACCCCACCTTACATATGTAAGCCTAGCCTGTGTGTTTCTGTTTCTTCCGTGTGACAGATGTGGCCTTGAGGTGTGTGACACGTACTCAGCTGTCCTCAACTCTTGTGAGCAATCCTTCACTGTGCCTCAGTGACATCACTCCTACTCGCTCTATCTTATGCCTAGAGTCACTCTGCCAGACTCCCTGTAGCAAAGATATTTGCCCAGGACTTGGTGAAATCTAAGGTGACTTTTGTGCCATATTCTAAAATTATTCATTTTTCTTTAAGGTGACCAATATGTCAGGGTGGCTGGTCACTGATTTGACCAGCCCAGATAAGATCCAGTCTCAGCAGGATGCGCTCGGCGGGCGCCGTCAGATCAGCATCAACAACACAGCAGCCATGCAGAGGCTGAAGGCCACGTATTACTGGGCAGCTCCTGAGGCCTACCTCGGAAACAAGGTGTGTGGGGGTAGGGGGCGGGAGCGTCCAGCTAGACCTCTCAGAGAACATTAAGAGCTGGAGGAAGACTTGTTGGCCATGAGTTTGCTAGTGTTCACAGCCCTCACGCACACTGTCTGAGAGTGCACCTCCTGGTTCCTAAACAGTATGCCTTGTGAATCGCATTCCCTTCACTGTGACTGACTTTAGTCTTTATTCCTCTCAGTCCTTGAGTAACTCAGATCTTTTATAGAGCACTGGGTGTGTTTCCACTTTGCCTAGTTTGCAGCACACTCTGCACAGTGGAGGACACTCAGGGAAAGGCTCCTAACAGCGAGTGTCTGCTCTGCTCCTGTTTCCTCAACAAGGCAAACTGCTGCTCGTGTGAAGGTCACAGAAGGCCAGAATTATGCCTGTTTCAATTTAAAGAAAATGCACGACAAACAATCTACATTGGTGATGGTGCAGAGAGTTGACTTCTAAGACTGAACCTTCCTGTCATTGGTGTTTGGTTTCCACTCACCAGTTAATTATTCCCTATCTCTCCACAATCTGAGAGATAAATAAATAAATAGATACAGCCAAGGGCATCTGTTTAAGTAACTCTATGATTGGAGTTAAGGTGGTCCAGTTCCTTTATAAATTAACCTTATAATTTGATAAGCTTCTAGTTAATTCTATTACTCTTTGTTTAATTTGTATATAAATATATATATACCTATCTGTTTGGGGGAACAGGCTCTTTCTGTGTATCTCTACTTGGCCTTGCATTTACACTCCTGCCTCAGACTCCTGAGTTTTATATCTATCTATCTATCTATCTATCTATCTATCTATCTATCTATCTATCTATGTATCTCCCCCCTCCCTCCCTCCATTTCTTTCTTTCTTTTACATTTAGATGCTTTACCTTGGGAGTTGGGAGATGGACTGTTTCCCTTTCTTCTGCAAATGTCAAGGGCTTCTTCTTCATGACCATAGCTGTTAAATGCCTGTAGTGTGGCTTTCCTCCCTTATGGCCATCAGGGTGGCTCGTGGCCTGGATGTACCCTGGTGGATCCTAGCAACAGTTCCCCTGACTTAAGGCTACAACTGTTGTCCCTGGTCCTCCTCACTCTCACTTTACTCTTCCAGCTGACGGCATTTGGTGGGTTCCTGAAATACACAGTGTCTTACGACCTCCCAGTGGAGACGGTGGACAGTGACCTCATGTCTTATGATGATGTCATCATCAAGGTGACTGATTTGCATTGATTTGCTGTAGAGCTTGAGGTCTGGTGGGGTGAATACATACTCACTAGTGTGTGTGTGTGTGTGTGTGTGTGTGTGTGTGTGTGTGTGTGTGTGTGCTATATATGTACAATTGCACATACACATGCAAAATAAAAAAGAATACAGTTAACTGCCCCTGCTCTGGTAGTAACTCCAGAGTGGGTCATATACTCCATCATGTGTTTGCTGTAAGAACTTGATTGGTGGATAAAGAATTTTATTTTAATTTTTTGGCACTAAATTGAATTGCAAATGTCTTTCCTCGTGGTTTTAAATCCTAGGGAAACGGGCTCACTGTAAGTACACAGGCTGAGGGCCTGTCCTTGCAACCATACGAGGAGTACTTCAATGTGGTCAGACTTGTGCCTGAGAACTTCCGGGACTTTAATACCAGGAAGGAGATTGACCGTGACCAGCTGATGACCGTCCTGGCCAATGTGACACACCTCCTGATCAGAGCCAACTATAATTCTGCTAAGATGGCACTCCATAGGTATGTGCTCAAAGGAAGGAGACAAAGCTGTAACACAGGTAGTGGAATCTTGTCCTTGCTGCTGTTTACATCATCATTAATGTTAAAGTGAGGGCTACAGTTACAGGAGCTGGGTTACTAGAACGCTGAAGGCGTGAGGCAGGCATGTGTAATGACAAGAGCGTCTGGTAGGAGACAGACAACTTTAGGTTCTGAAATCACAAGTGCTGTCCTTCCAGGCAGGGCTGAGTGAGGTAACAGTGACTGAACCAAATTGCCTCCCACCCTTTATCTCTCTCCCTCTCTCCTTCTTTCCTTCTCTCCCTCTCTCCCTCCATTCCTCCAGTGGCAATGGCCTTAGGTCACTCCCGCTCTGCTCTCTGTCCCCTGAGGGCATGTTCTCCTAGGATCAGATGGGTGGCCCAAGAGGGCCAACAAGGCAGGAACAGCAAGGAGACCTCAGGCGGCTGTGAGCTCGACCAGAACAGACTCCCAGGAGACAGGCTTTAGTGAGACAGCTCAGTTAATTTGGGAGAACAAAGGCCATTTAAACTTTTGGGGAATGGTAGAGGCTTTTGGAATGAGTGTATGTTATTCGCCTGGGCCAAGGTGCTGGGAATTCCTTCTTTGCATGACGAGGAATTCCAGGTGCTTGCTGGACATGGCCTTATAAGGAGAGAGGCCAGGCTATGAGACCACCTTAAGGTGGTAGAGGGGGGAGCCATAAGGCTACATGTGTCCCTGGGCTTGCAGGCCCAGGGCAGGGACAGAAGAGTCCCATCCTGCCGGTCTCAGGATGAGATTTTCAGGGTTTAGACACACTTTGACCTCACTCTTGCTGCAGGTTGGCTCCCCTGGTCACATGGCTCCTCAGCCCCACAGCCTTATTTTTACAGTTATCTGAGCTACTGAGTCCATCCTTGGTCATTTGATGGACTTGAGGAGGCCAGTGTGCCGAAGCCAAGCGGAAAATTGGATGCTGCTAGAGTAAGCCTGGTGCAAGCCAGGAAAGGATTGTCTCTGTATTCACCACCAGGCAACTGCTCTCAGTGAAGTGCTTTCATTTCACTCCAGGGAGGTTCAGTCAGAGCTTTCCCTCAGCTCCCTGTGGACAGTAGCACTTCTTGTCACGAGCTGTTGCAGCATCCCCAGAGAACAGTGGTGGCTGCCAGAGAACACCCTGGGTGCACACAAACAGCACCGGCCCATTGCCTTTAAATAACCTCATAGGCGCCAGTCTTCAGTGAACTGTGAGCAGTGTTTTGCAAGCATGAGAGCTATATGCTGACCCTTCTCTGTTTGCAGGCTGGATTCTGTCTCTCTGGACATAGCAAACCCTAATGCTATAGACCTGGCAGTTGCTACTGACGTGGAACACTGTGAGTGTCCCCAAGGCTACACGGGGACCTCCTGTGAGGTATGCTGGCCTCTGCCGGTCTCCTCCTTTCTCTGATTTCCTAAGGGGAAAAGTACGCTGGAGCTGATATGATGAACATCTGCGGTTTAACCTCAGAAAACTCCCATGTGGCTTAGATTGTTTTGAGTTATGAGACCATTGGGCATCATAATGTTCAAAAGACTACATCTTGACTTTGTAAAGGACTGGAATTCAATTCCCAGCACTGATATGGAGCAACTCATAACTGCCTGTAACTCCCGCTCCAGGCGGAGCTCTTCGCTCTGTCCTCTGCCACACATACACACACACACACACACACACACACACACACACACACTTAAGTATAAATTTTTAAAAATAACAAATAATTCAATTCCCAGGACTGCCTGGGCTACCTTGAGGTTCCTGGACTCTGTATAGCTGTCTTGCCTCAGTCAACAGGAAATGTTTAGTGCCCATGATGGACCTTGCACCTCTAAGAGAGAGTTTCACTTTCTTATCTGAACATTTACACTCACTTGTGGAGCACCAGCATGACTGTGCACAAGCAGGAGCTGGCCTGAGACCACTTGGCTCTCTGGCTGGTTTGCTCTGGTTGTCTGAACACGGCAGCAGAGATTCTGCATCTGTGAACTGAAAGCGTACATTCCCCGGATGACAACATTGTCCCTGAGCCGAGCGTGCATAGATAATCCCCCTATTATCATTCCTGAACACTGTAGCATGAAGCTTACCTGCATAGCATTTATATTTCACTAAGTATCACCAGTAATCTAGAGACAGCTTAAAATATCTGGAAGATGTGCATGGGTTTTATACAAATAGAATACCATCTTATATAAATGACTTCAATATTAAAGAGTCATGATGGGGCTGGGCATGGTGGTGCACACCTTTAATCCCAGCATTCAGGAGGCAGAGGCAGGTGGATCACTGTGAGTTTGAGGCCAGCCTGATATACAAAGCTAGTCCAGGACAGACAAAGCTACACAGAGAAACCCTGTCTCGAAAAACCAAAAAAAAAAAAAAAAGGGGGGGTTGTAACATCTATTGATCTATTGGGGTCTCTTGAGACAATCCCCATGGAGATGGAGAGATAACGCACTCTCAGGAGTACATACATACATACATACATACATACATGCATACATACTACACATATGTACGTACACGAACATATATGTACACACATACACACTTGTGTATACATTTATATGCATGTATATGCATATGTATATATGTATGATTAAAAAAACTCTACTGTCTAAAGTTACCTGTTTTGGAAGAGTCCAAATCTAACCATCCCTGTTCCCACATCTCTGTGAGAGACCTCTGAGCTGGCTTTGACAAGCCAAGATCTTGGCAGTTGGATGTGACACAGTCTTGGAGCTGGGCACAGCTACCCTTGGGTTATCCCGAGGACACACCAGGTGCTGTCCTCACACGCTGCATTTGCTATCTCTAAAGCATGGGTGCTGTTCTCCAGGATGCCCCGAGAGCTAAATACACAGAGGGTGTTACCACCACAAGAGGAACCATATTAAAGGGCCGCAGCCTTAGGCAGGGTGAGGACCACCGCTCTAATGCAGAGCTGACTAGACAGGACTCCATCAGCGCTGGGTGGAGCAGAGTGCAGTGGTGTCTGTGAAGGCCCAGTGCTGACCGAGAGCATAGCCTTGAGGATTCTGTGTGCAAGACTTCACTTCAGAAGGAAACATATAGAGCTGTTACCATGCAGGTCTCCAAGGCCAGCTATGTGCAGAGCATAACACTGCTGTGCTTGCTCCCGTTGGGCTTTCTGCCAGTGCTTTTGTGTGGCCAGCAAGGTGAGGACCTGCTTCCAGTGGGATTGATCGCTGCCTACAGATAGTCTGAACGCCAAGTTTTTGCATGCTCTGTAAACGTATACTTACAGAAATATGTGCCCAATATGTGAAGTGTGCGCGCACTGAACTCATCCTCTGAATACACTACATAGTCGCTAAATAAGGTTGGATTAGATGAACTGGCCACACAGCTCGATAACTGTACTGAGAAGCACTGGACCACACTGGACTGCACACCTGAAGGGGGTGTGTCTTTACGGCATGGACGTGCTTATCTCGATTAAAATGGTTAGGTTAGGAGACGTGCTTCCCAATTTGTTCACGTGTGTTAGGAAAGAGATGGGTTACATGACAGCAAAGCCACACGTCGTCTGATGCGTACAAAGACCACCTTTCAGGAGCACTGACTGCAGACTGGTCCTCTTCCCTTGCAGTCCTGCCTCCCCGGCTATTACCGAGTGGATGGGATACTCTTTGGAGGAATCTGTCAGCCCTGCGAGTGCCACGGCCACGCCTCTGAGTGTGACATTCATGGAGTTTGCTCTGTGAGTTTACTGCTGTCCTTGTGTGCCTCTCCCCCTGACGTGCCTATCCACTGTCTATTGTGGCCAGGGACTCCCTACCTCGAGTCTGGCTCTGTAGATGCCAGATTCAAGCGGGTACCTTCAGACATCACCTGCTTTTCCTTTAACCTGCTGATTTATGCATTGTTTTCATGGGACGAGTTGAGGCATCTTTGATCTGAAAAATCTAAATTCTGTAACTTGTTGACCTGTGACTTTCCATCACAAAGGAGGAGTCTCAAACACACTCTTTTGTGATGAATGAGTCAAAACATTTGCATTCTAAAATTAACTGTATGTTTTTACTTTCAGGCTATGTGTATAAAGGCATATCCCAAAACATAAATTAATGTGTTTAGAATTAGGTCTCATCCCCAGGATACTACTAATATATCTTATACATATAATATATATGCAAATGTACACACACATATGAAAATTCTAAAACATACAAAATTTAAAAACTCACAGTACAAATTTAATAATAAAACATGAAAAAACCCACATTTTACCATATGTAAATTTATAGTTAGTTCAGCTAAACTACAAATAAGGGCATCTTTCATGAGCAGCGTTAGATGGAACCAGGCTTAACAAATGTGCTATTAATCTTGGGCATGAAGTTCACGCTGGCACAGGGTAACACTTGCCTAAGTCCCACCAGGAGCTCCTTCAGCCCTTCTCCCTGTAAGGAGGCCATCGTCACCCTCTGCTCAGGGACTGTGAGTGTGAACACTAATGGCCTGTGCCCCTTTTGTCTGGGCCAGGAAGCCCCAGCCCCAAGCTCTTTAATCAAATGATTCAGTGAGACAGGAGACTAAGGAAAACTTAATTATCAGACCCCCAGAGAAGAAGAGCTGACGCCCCATGTCCCGCTCACTTGCTTTCTCATTGTTCACTGAGCGAACCATCGTTTGTCTGTTCATGTCTTTACTCAGGATGCTAAGCATCCATGGCAACCGCATGAAGCATCATCTGCTGGCGATTTGGTCCTTCTGGGATGGCTTTTCCTTCAGAGCCTGTTCCAGGGGCTGGGGAAGGTTGTGGCTTTGTCACCTTTGTTCTGTCATGTGGTCTACAAGCCCCGCCTTCCCCCCCCCCCCCCGCCTCCTGTGGACATTGGGGTGGGCAGACAGCCTGTGGAGGATGGGCTTCTAGTGGGTGGTGTAGTTACAGCAGGCCTTTATATAAAGATTCCTTGTGCATCTATAAATGCATAGTTGCAGAAATATGTATCAAATAAGTTAAGTGTGTGTGAGCTGAGCTCATCCACCTAATACAGTAGATACTAAAGGAACTGGTGCTAAGTGAGCTGTACATGCTCAGTGTGTCTGCTAACTACTCCCTGATGCCCCACTTATCATACAGAATAGTATTTGGGGTTGTAAGCACTTTTTAGAGACTGTTCTAGACTTAGAAGGAAGCCATGGCGTACTGCAGAATCCCTCGGTGAACTTTCCCTGCATCCCAACACTTAGGTCTTTAGATGTCATCTAACTGTGACATCCGCCCTGGTGCCAGGCCGTTCGCCATGCAGGTAACTCTCATTCCCCCAGCGTTTCCACCCCTGTCCAGTCTCCTTTTTAGGATTAAAACTGAGCGTCCTCTGGCCCAGCAAAGCCTTGCTTCCTCTCTTCTGCAGTAGTTCACACTCTCTTGTCCTCTCCAAGAATGCCAGGCCCTCTGCCGAACACTCTCAGCTAAGGATCGTCTCATTTGACGTTCCTCTGCGATCTCACTGGGACTGGGCACTGGGACACGAGGCCTAGGAAATGATACATCTTCTCAGAGCCTGCAGGGGACAATGACCTTGCTGCATCTTCTTCTGGGGATGCCACCGTGAGCCGCCCAGATAAGATGGTGTCTGCTAGCCTTTCCCCCAAGTTGCTATTTCCCTCCCTTTAAACAAATAATGCTTATTTTTTAGAGGAAATGGATGGAATTGAAGATAATGTAGATAAGAGTAGAAGGAAACTAAACTTTTAAAATCAGGGTGGCTTGGAGATTGAGTTCTCTCTTGAACCCTTATGTCTTTTCTCTTCCAATGAAAGAAGTTTCTCTTCCGAAGAGGGATGCACACTCTCACCCTCTGGCGTCCGGGCCGCCAGCAGCAACAGCACTCAGATTGGCCGCCCCCAAAGGAGACACCACAACACATGCTCCTAGGGTTTATCAGCAAAATTGCTGAACAGTTTACCTCAACAGAGACAACGTTGAGGTCCCATGTGCCCCTTAAGTCCGACTCCACATCGCACGGATACGTGCACGGACATAAAACACAACTCTTACTTCAAGGGAGAGAGGAGAGGGCTGATTCTGGAGCCAAATACTAGTGAGCAGCCACCCAGGAATGCAGGTTTAGGACACCCCGAAACCGTGCTCAAGCGTGGTAATAGAAGTCTGTATAGGGACAGAACAGAGTCTTGTCTTAAGGCCCTTTTCAGATATGCCGGTGGAATCAGTAGGCGGGCTGTAACAACCTGGTGATCCTCTGCTGTGGGCCCCAGATTCTGTCTGCTGACAGCTTAGACTTTCTCAGTTGTTAATGGTCTCTTAAGACATTCAAAGGGTTTTGCCTACTAGTCACAAGGATGTCAGGCCAGACATAGCAGTTGGCAAGGAATGGCTGTGAAGGCGGCTGAAGATAGGCCAAGGCAAACCGTAACTGGGCTCCGGTTCTGCAACCTTCCTGCAGCCCTCGGCGTCCTTCTCAGCCTCGCAGAAGCTTCTCACCGTTCATACAGGACACAGATGAGCACAGCCCACTATTTTAAAACCAAAGCTGCGTTTATTTGTACAACATTAGTTCAGCCATGTAACCTCCTGTCGGCCTCATTGCATTTTTTTAAAGGTGTTTGGGTTAATGATCAGAGCCAATGTCATGAGAAGTAAAAGCAATTCTTTTCTTCTTGAGAACCAATCCCGGGTTTACGCGGAAGCTCATTAGAAACACAGGCTCGGGCTGGAGAGAGGGCTCAGAAGCTAAGGGCTGGGATCACAACCGGAAATAGAAACACAGGCTCTGGCCCTATCTCTGGAGCCCGAGTCCTCATCTGCGGCTCGCTGTGGTGGCCAGTGTCCACTTTTGAACTAAGGCCCTCCTGGCTAGGATAACTCACCTGAGAAAATCTGGGGCAGCCCCGGTATGGAATGGACGTGATACCGGGTCTTTATGAAACCAAGCTTAAGTTACTCTAGGGGACATGTCAGCCTCAGGAGTTATGGAAGCATACATAGTGTAGAGGTGAAAATCCTATTTAAATAGATGCATGAGAAATGACCAAGTATATAAAATGAGTGGCTTCTTTTTGTTGTTGTGTCCCGTGTAGCATTTTTTACTGACCCTCCACTGAGGTCAGGTATTGAATTATATTGTCACGTCTCTTTAAAATTCTTTAGTGTAAACTATTTCTGTGATATTATACAAGCCATGCTAAAAACAAGCAAACAAAATCATCAGTCTGGGGGTTCACGTGTGTTTTAGCTTGTGTCCTTTCCTTGTTCTCTGTCTTAACGTGAACCTCAGCTTCTTCATGGGTGAAGCTGAAAACCCTTCAAGGAAGCCTGAGATGACTCATCTTTTCATGCATGTGACTTAGGCGTGTACACACAACACCACGGGGAGCCACTGTGAGCAGTGCCTGCCTGGCTTCTACGGGACACCCTCACGTGGGACCCCAGGGGACTGCCAGCCTTGTGCCTGCCCTCTCTCCATTGACTCTAACAAGTAAGTCTCATCCTGGTCCCCTTTGGTGTGTGTTCTGATGTCTCCAAGCAAGGCTGTGTCATGAGTGATAATTGATTCAGATGAGAGGCCAAAAGGGAAAGTTCTCTTATTAAAAACCTGGTGTATTTAATGACACAAGGGAAGGTGTGAGGCAGCAAAGATGCACACACTTGTCTCCTCTTGGACTCATGCCTGCCATGTGTTTTCATAAGAATACATCTGGTGGTCAAGACAATGTTCTAATGAATAAAACACTGCTCTGTCTTTGATGAGCTTTGGTCAGATGATCAAATTGTGAAAACGTGAAGCTAATCTATGCCTGCCATAGACTAGACACCAAAGGAGGTGATGTGAGCAGCAAGCACTCCACCATGGCCCCAGGGACGCGGTGTAGTGAGGTCTGCGACGGAGGCCAGTCCATGCAATGGTGGGAGTGTGTGGGTTGAGGGATGTCTCTGGAGAAGCTCTGCTGTCAGATAGGATGGGAAGGGGGCCACTCAGCAGTCAGAGGGAACCGAGTGTGCCAAGGATGCACAAGCACACACACTCTGCTTGAGGAATTGCACTTGGTCCTTAATCAGAAAGCAGGGTGTGTGTTGCAGGAGATCTTCCTAGAAAATCTTTATCTTTCATGCCAGGGCATGTAAAGTCTACAGGCCAGTAGTTAGCAATCTTTTTTTTTCTCTCCTCCCTCTCTGTGTCCGCCTTCTCCTCTCCTCCCTTTTCCCTCCTCCCCTCTCCGCCATCTCTTCATCTACCCATTATCAGTGAATTCTGTCCACAGGGATTTTTGCCTAAAAATTTGGCATATAGACCAATGCTGTTACTGACTCTGAGGTGTCACGACATTTTTGGAGCTGGGTACTGATGGAGAAAAGACATTTCATTAGTTTGTCTGGAGGTGCGAGGACATGGCGCCAGCCTCTTCTGCGGGCCTCGTGGTGATGGCATCACAGTGGCGGACGTGTGTGAAAGACACGGGTCACATAACACAGAAAGAGAGAGATTCAGGACTGGCCTCCTGCTTTAGCAACAGCTCCCTCTCTAACGTGGTCTCATCATAAGGCCTTCCTCCTGTCCAAAGGCCAATGACCTAGCCACAACCTCTCAATGCTACCCTAGTGTGAAGCAAACTTTCAGCATCGGGAACTCTGAGGAAGACACAGGAGCCATCCCAAAGTGGTAGTAGAGACAGTTAATGGTTACTCATCTTGAAATGCTGAGGTACCTTCCCTATTCAGGCCACTCCAGGACCTCAGCAAGCTCTGTGTGCATGTGCGTGTACATGTGTGTGGGTATACATGCACACGCGAGTGTGTACGTGTATTTCTCTGTCTCTCTGTTTATATGTGTCTGTGTGTACGTTTTTGTATCTGTCTGTGTGTTTACGTGTGTATATCTGTGTGTCTGTGTGTCTGTTTCTGTGTGTGTCTGGAGGGGCTGTCTTCAGAGCCTGAAAGATCCCTGCTAGTGAGCCACAAGAGAGAAAGGGAGTTAATGTTGCCGAGCGTCCAAATAGGCTTCTCGGAGGAAGCAAGGAGAGGTAGGCAGTAAGGATGAAGCCATTAGTGCTCAGAACAGGCAGAGGCAGGGGGATGTGAGTGTGCTACAGCCTGGGGGACAGAGGAAGAGCAGGCATTCAATGATGAGTGATGGACAAAGGAGGCTGCCGGGTGTGCCTGGGTGTGTCTGAGTGTGCCCGGGTGTGCCTCATGGCAGAGACATTGGCTTCTGGGCTAACGGTGGAGAGTGAACCTGTTGAGCAATCGTTAATACAGACATAATAACCATTTTTAGTATTTAGAAACAAGTAGCATCCACTGGAAAAAATCACATTCATTTCAAATGTTTTGACAGTTTCAGCCCTACCTGCCACCTCACTGATGGAGAGAAAGTTGTCTGTGACCAGTGTGCCCCGGGTTACGCAGGAGCCTGGTGTGAGAGGTACTTTGTGGCGCCCCAACCCCCGCTTTCACAAAGCAGCATTAACATTATTTTTTAAAACCCAGTATAAATTTTATATCGTCTTCTTAAATATCTACAAATCTTCAGTGTTAATTGACACATAACAATTGTCTATACCCTGTAGGTATGGTGTGATAGTTCAATGTATGCATATAATGTGCATTGATGGACACTTATAATATTTAGTTAAGTGTGGTCTTGGCATCTTGGGGCATTACCTAAGATCATGAAAAAAGCAGGATGCACACTGAGAGAGCAGTGTTCCACCTCCCAGAGCTCATCAGTATTCACACCAAGAACATCAGGAGAGGGCAACGGGGAGTCGGCCAGTCTGTCTTTATGGTCTTTGCATGTCTGAGTATTCAGTTGTTTGGACAATAGTCAGGGCTTTGGATGGTCTGATTGAGAGTCTTCTTCTGGCACCCAGAAGCCAGTCTTGTCTTTTCCCACGTGTAAGCCTTGGTGCCTGCCCCTGGTTTAGCCTGTCAAGAGCTGGGTAGCGGCCAGAGTGGCCAGGAGTAAGTCACAGAGGCACATCCTCTGGATTTATGCGCAGTTTCGATCTGCTCCCATCTCACAAGAGGCATGGAAGATTTGTGACCATCTGGAGGGAGGGTCACCTCTTTTCCATTGCAAATCTTAAGGGAAGTG
The DNA here is from genome assembly GCF_964271855.1 of Acomys minous. Classification (NCBI taxonomy): domain Eukaryota; kingdom Metazoa; phylum Chordata; class Mammalia; order Rodentia; family Muridae; genus Acomys; species Acomys minous. The sequence continues at coordinate 128,918,112 of NC_140486.1, forward strand.
GCCAGTCTGATTTATTGGCCTTCCAGGGTGTCCCTGGATCTCCAGGCAATACCTTGAGCAGCCCTATTCACTAGATTCCGCTTTCCATCCTGGATACAGATGTGCAGACGGTTACTATGGAAACCCAACAGTGCCCGGGGGGACCTGTGTACCATGTAACTGCAGTGGCAATGTTGATCCTCTGGAGGCTGGCCACTGTGACACTGTCACGGGGGAATGCCTGAAGTGCTTGTGGAACACAGACGGTGCCCATTGTGAGAGGTGTGCAGACGGCTTCTATGGAGATGCTGTGACTGCCAAAAATTGCCGAGGTGAGCACTTGAGCAGTTCTGTATCGCCATGTGAATTCTTAGCGTTTTTCAAAAGGGCTTAGCCCATATTCAACCCTACCTTGAATATGTCTTGTATACTGATGATGGCGCTCCTGTTGATCAGACATAGTCAGTACTCTACAGTAGCTTAATAGCGTTTATCCCTGAAGGTCAGAGGTCTAGAAAATGCATACCCTCTATTGCCGTGGATGAGGCTTTCTCTCTGAAGCATGGTGGTGGCACATCCCAGTGCTCTGCTCATGACTTGCTGTGTTCTCCAAAAAAGCCTTGAAATTAGGGATGGTCTAGAGCCACCCATTGAGACAGTCGGTTTCCCGTGCCTGAGATGGTCACGCTTTGGGGCTAATATTAAAGCGTTCAGTATTTGCCTCTTTGCATAGTTAAGAGAAAGCTTTATTGCTTGAGAGTTTTAAACATGTGCACAATGTACTTTGATCCAATTCACCCCCCACTCCCTCCCCTTCGGCTCCCATCGTCCTCTTCAGCTCCTCCCATCTCCTTCTCCTTCCCACTTCTCCTTCCTGGCTTCATGTGGGTGGAGTTGGGGCAGCACAAAGGGGCCGCGTCTCTGAAGAAGACTCTCTGGTAGCCATCAGCCGCCGACAGCTCCTCAGCTTCATGGGTCCCTTCCCTGGCTCACGCCGCCATTTCTGCCGTCTACACCTTGCACAGTACTTGCTTCCGCGCAGTCTTAAGGAAGGGACGCATGAATAATAACACCACTTTTTGATAACTCCAGACAAGTGTTAGTCTTTATATTACAGCATAGAGACAAGCTGGTGCCGCTTGTTCAGAAAAATCGTAAGTTTGCAGGCAGATGAAAACAACCATGGCTTTGGCCCAGCAACCCAAACTTCAGCGACATGGATGCTTAACTTAAAATACAGGGTGTGAGGGAGTGGTCTATGGGTCAAATTCTGAAGAAAGATCACATAAGGTGAGCACTAAAATCTGCACACTGAATTTAGGACTTAGGATGTCCTAGAGACTTTGAAAAGTGATGCATTAGTGCGCAAGACTCCCAGGAGGACAGGAAATAATAATTGAGGTTGATGGGCATACTAAGGGAGAGTGGAAGTGGAGGGATGCTAAAGAGGTTTGCCTTCAGAATGAAGCGGTAGGGGGAGGAGGGAGGGGAGGAGGGAGGGGAGGAGGGAGGGGGAGGAGGGAGGGGAGGAAAAAGGGAGGGGAAGAAAGGGAAGGAGAAGGAGGAGAGCTCAGCTGGAGCTTACGTATCTATGTGTGGAGAGCTGACAGACTGTGTGCTGGGAGTTAGGAGTCCTGTTTAGGGCCAAGCTATGGGGTGAAGGAGCCACAGGGAGTGGGGCAACAGGATTGCGTTCCTCAGGATCTCAGGCAAAGCTATGGCTGCACATAGACCAAGGAAAACCGAAGGCTGGAAAGAAGCCAGGTTCTTAGGTAGGCAGGGTGGGCTTAGCCAAGAAGCTGACCCCAAGCCCTCTCTCAGGCTCTCAAGTCTTCAGGGTCCAGGGCCAAGGCCCCTACTGCTGGGTTGTTTAACAAACTGACTCATTATCTGTGAGGTGTGTTAGCTCTGTGGTGACTGGTGTGTTGAATGTTTAGGCCTTTTCCTTAGGGATTAAAGAGTTTTACTATAATCACAGTAAAAAGAAATGAATGAGTAAAAACATTTATGTGTCTTGTGTGTCCTAGCCTGTAACTGTCATGAAAATGGCTCCCTTTCTGCCATCTGCCATCTGGAGACCGGGCTGTGTGACTGCAAACCTCAGGTGACAGGACAGCAGTGCGACCAGTGCCTGGTAAGATGCTTGCAGGCCATTGCATGCTGACCAGTGTTTACAACTGACAGGAAACCTGGGTCCTCAGTCTCTTGAATTCATATGTGAAAAGTACATTCCCTGGGCTTGGCCAGTCCGTGCCATGCTGGGTCTCCCCACCTAGAGGGCTTAGGTGCTGTGTGCTCAGGAGCAGGCGTGTGCTGCAATTCTGTCAAACATCTTAGCGTGTGACTTGGAGGGCATTCCAGTATGTTTATGGGCTGCACTAACCCATGATTCATTCTTTCTCTCTCATGACCCAGTCTGGCTACTACGGGTTGGACACAGGGCGTGGCTGTGTGCCCTGTGACTGCAGTGTGGAGGGCTCCACTTCAGACAACTGCACAGAGGAAGGCCAGTGTCACTGTGTACCAGGCGTAGCTGGAAGAAAATGTGACAGGTGTTCGCATGGTTTCTATGCGTACCGGGACGGTGGCTGCACACGTAAGTGCTTGAGTTCCTTGCGCGTTCCCTGTCACCTTCCTTGGCATCAAAATAACTTCTGTTAACTTTCCTTACATTTCTTTTGGCGTTACAGTGGGGCTCCACACCTGTTTTCTGTCTCTAATCCCTTTTAGGGTACGAGCGTGTTCTTTGGTCCTGGCTCCCCACCTACTTGCTGTGTGTGTGAGCTTAGCTTTAGTTTTTTGGGACCCTAATTGCGGTCCACATTCAGCAGCTTTTGTAAGGACTGAGGGTCGCATCTAACTCAATGACATTAAAGCAGCAGTTCTCAGCCTTGCCAACGCTGTGACCCTTTAGTACCATCCCTCATGTTGCCGTGACCCCCCCCCCCACCATAAAATTATTTTTCCTTGCTACTTCATAACTGTACTTTTGCTTCTCTGTTATGAATCACAGTGTAAACATTCGATATGCGGGATATGATATGTAATTCCTGTGAAAAAGTGGTTCAACCCATCCTCCCTCCCCCCAGAGGGTCACAACCCACAGGTTGAGAACCACTGCATTAAAACTATTTGTTCTTCTGGGCAGCAGGCATCTCTGTCCCACTCTGGTGACCTCTCAGACCTGGGTAGGGGGGCAGAGCTACCTCCGGCATATGTGAAGAGGCCTCAGGGATCCTTGCATCTCTCAATAGTGATAATAATTGTGCTCTCTGTCCCTCCTGAATCGCACCAACCATCTAAACCTGTGATGCTTCTTTTGTTTTAGCTTGCGACTGTGCTCATACTCAGAACAACTGTGACCCTGACTCTGGAGAGTGCCTCTGCCCTCCTCACACCCGGGGTCTGAAGTGTGAGGAGTGTGCGGAGGAGCACTGGGGCCTTGACCCAGAGCAGGGGTGCCAGGTGGGTGCTGCCACCATGCTGGCGTGAGTGTTTCCTCCCTGAAACAAACTTCCTTATATCCTTGGTTAAGCAGTCAAATATCGCCATAGTTTGTACTGAAAATCTGTACAGCTTGGAACACCAGCAGTGCACCTGTAGCCCCAGCCACTTAGGAGGCTGCGTCAGGGGGGTTAGATTGTTTGAGCCTCATCCTAGGCTCGCTTGAGAAGCTGGAGCAGCTAAGGAGATCCCACCTTTAAGGAAATAAATAGACAAACATGCAAATAACAAGCTCAGGAGTGCTGCAGAAGAATTAGCAGCTGTCACGTTCCTTATTTTGGGTTTCCTTCGAGAACGTGGCTGTGAAATTGATAGAAATGTGTCTCTATCATCTATCTACAGAGACAGATATCTGCCTTTAAGTATGTTTTAGGCTAGTTTGTATTCCACTATCCAATGCTGTTGTAAGTTGTTTCATTAGAGGTTCAGGCTGAATCTGAGAGCTCTAGTTGTCTGTAAATAATTTTCTTTGGTTAGGATTAGGAATAGTTTGGGCTTTAAAGGAGTGGGGCCATGACGTGGCCTCTAAAATACTTTTGCTGAGTTGCTAGCACAGTTAGATTCAATCTGAGCTCACAATTTGACCCCTCTGTATACGTGTCACGGATGAACACACATGCCCTGCCAATTAGCCCTTCCCTTTGCTTCCTGGCAGAAGGGCTCCATGTGTGAACAGAAGAAAGCCAACTCTCTGTGTTTCTGCCCCACAGTGTTTTTACGGTGTCTGAGTCTGTGTACTTTCTGAGGATATAAGTTCTGCCCTTGTATTAGTTTTGTTTTTTTTTTTTTTTACAACCCCCTCCCCTCCTCTTTCAGGCTTGCAACTGCAGCGTCGCAGGTTCCACAGGTCCCCAGTGTGATGTCCTCTCTGGCCAGTGCCACTGCAAAGAAGGGTTTGCTGGCCAGAGCTGCCACCAGTGCGCCTTGGGTTACAGAAGTTTTCCTGACTGTGTCCCCTGTGACTGCGACCTGAGGGGGACGCTGACAGACACCTGTGACCTGGAACAGGGTGTCTGCAGCTGCACGAAGGACAGCGGCACCTGCTCCTGCAAGGTACATGTAGGCCCCCGAGCCTCAGTTTCCTTCCTGTGGCCTCCTCCTTCCCACCCCTGGGCTCCTGACTATTTACATAGATTCTCATGATCAGAAGCACGGTTCGAAACCCTTCCTCGGACACCTCCATACATCGGTCTCTGGCTTCAGTCTCTGCGTTCTCTCCTGGAATGGTGGAAGACTCTTGGGACAGAATTTTACCCCTTCTGAAGACAGCCTTCTTGCATGCATCTGTGGGCTGAACATTCTTGAAGAGATAAAGCAGCTAGCAGGGCTTTGGGGGAAGATTTGGGGGTTTTAGGGGTTTTTATAGCTGTGCTGTTGGACAGGTGATTAGTATATATATCCGTGCCAAATAAAGGGAAATTATGCACAGTGCTTTCCTATGAGGTCAGAGCTTAATGTCACCTTGAATTCATACGTGTCCATAGGCTTTCCCAGCATGCTTTGTTGCCAGGTCATTGCCACTTTCTCTAGTCCTCTCAGCAAGGAGGATGGACGAGGTGGCAGCCTGAAGCTGGTGTACTGGTGTGGGGCTACAGGTGATGAAGGAAAGAGTCGAGGAGGCACATTTTGTGTCTTCCCACACCTCTTAACAGCAGGCCTAGCTCCAGTCAGTCAGAGTGGCCAGGACCTGGCTGGCCTTCACCTAGCCTGGGGCTCTATCCAGATGCCCTCAGGGTCACCTAGGGACCCTCGGAGACTCACATTAGTGAGTATGTGTTTGCAGCCTCTTCCACCATAGTTTTGCTCTGCAGTTGTACTTGGGGAGCCCTGCATGTCTGAGAGAACTAATGGTTGGTCACAGCCTTCCGTAGAGGTGTGGCCACAGGAGATCAAGCTTAGCAACGCTTGTGGATCAAGTGTTTTATTATTTTTGTCTCTACATGTACATAAAGTCACATCTCTTCTCTTTCAGGCATTAATTTGTCCATTTTCTCTCCTTTAGGAGAATGTCCTGGGACTCCAGTGCAGCGAGTGCCGAGCCGGTACCTTTGCCTTGAGAGCAGACAACCCCCTCGGCTGCAGCCCCTGCTTCTGCTTTGGCCTGTCCCAGCTCTGCTTGGAGTTGGAGGGTTATGTGAGGGTTCCGGTAAGTCACACGCACACAGTTTTAAGCGTTGGAGCCCTCTCGTCTTTGGGAGTTAGGTGGGCATTGGGAGAGATATCAGAACTTCGAGGACAGCGATTCGCTTGCTACATGAGTCAGGGTCCTCTGACCACTTCTGTCATCTAGTGACATAAGCAGAGATGAAGGCTTTCTGTGCCCACCTACAGCTGATCCATGGAAGGCTTTTCTTGGAAAGAAGAGACAACTACAGCAACTCCAAAGTGTACTTTTTGTCATTGATGCTCCAGGGTAGCAATAGCTTGAACCCAGTCAATCATAGTGGCTCTGGTCATCCTGATCCACATGTGCAATCTAAAGAAAAATATTTACTCTCTGGTGTTAAAATGAAACTTTTCATCCGGAGACCATTGGAAAATCTGACAGATCAAATCTGGTATGTGTGTCTGTGTGTCTGTGTATTTGTATGTATCTCTCTCTGTGTGTGTGCCTGTGTTTATGTCTATGTGCCTGTATCTGTGTGTGTGTGTGTGTGTGTGTGTGTGTGTGTGTGTGTGTGTGTGTGTTGGGTTGCACATGTGCAGAAGTGAAAGGAGAATGTTGATATTCCCACTGGGTTACTCTCCACTGTATCCCCTAGAGCCTGGGACTTTCACTGAACTTGGGGCTGGTTAGCAGCCCTCAAGCCACAGCTTTCTCCGGAACTGCATAGCACTGGGGTTACGGATCCACATGCAGCCACACTGGCTGTTTTACATGAGTGTTGGGGATTCCATCATGGAGCCTCACGTGTACACAGCAAGCACTGCTACCCACCGAGTTACAGGTACTTAACTTCACGTGAAGCATGCCTTTCTCCCTTCCATGTCTAGATAACTCTGGCTTCCGATCAGCCCCTCCTGCATGTGGTTTCACAGAGCAACCTCAAGGGCACACTTGAAGGTGTGCATTTCCAGGCTCCAGACACCTTGCTGGATGCAGAGGCTGTCCGCCAGCATGTCCACGCAGAGCCGTTTTACTGGCGGCTACCAAAGCACTTCGAGGGAGACCAGGTGAGCACACCAGCCCAGCCCATTCCTCTTCCCCAAGAGAAAGTCTGAGTCCCGCTCCTGCCCATGGTTAAAGGACTTGGCTATGCAATTCAATTGATCTTCTGAGCCAAGGTGGAGACATTCTGCACTTACAAAAATCCTTGCAAAGGCTCGGATCTTCAAATGGTTTAATTTTTAAAGCCTTTCCAGTTTCATCAGTTCACGTTATTGTGTTCTCCTTTCTAAAGCAGTAATTGAGCGAGTCTATACTGTAATTCCTAGTAGCAGCTAAATGTAACCCTCAGTGCTAGCTCTGACCCGGGAGCCCTTCCTGAGACAGCACGTGAAAGGAAGATAGCAGCCTTTGAGTGCGCTTTCCTGTAAGTCACTCTGCTCTTTATATTGTTCTGGGTTTTCTGAGGTAGGATTCAGTGTGTTGGTCCAGGCTAGTCTTAAACTTCCATCCTCCCACCTCAGTGTCCTGAGTGCCAGGATAATTGATCTACACCACCACGCAGGCTCACTTAGATCTTTAAGTTTCAGAAATCTATCCAAGTGGCCCTATAGATAAAGATGATTTTAATTCAAAGGAGACTGAAAGTGATTAGAATCCTTGCCTCGCTGGTTTCTTCTGATTCTGCCTTTGGTGGGATTGCTGGGAGACCGTCAGTCAGTCTCAGACCATCAATAAGCAGAGTTAGAAAGAAGCAGATTCCAGAGGACATATTCCCAATTGTCCAGGTGAAATATTCACAACCGGATACAGTGTAATGTGTAAGACCTTTCCATACAGTGTATTCACAATCAGATACAGTGTAATGTGTAGGACCTTTCCATACAGTGTATTCACAATCGGATACAGTGTAATGTGTAGGACCTTTCTGTACAGTATATTCACAATCAGATACAGTGTAATGTGTAAGACACTTCCATACAGTATATTCACAATTGGATACAGTGTAATGTGTAGGACCTTTCCATACAGTGTATTCACAATTGGATACAGTGTAATGTGTAGGACCTTTCCATACAGTATATTTACAATCGGATACAGTGTAATGTGTAGGACCTTTCCATACAGTGTATTCACAATTGGATACAGTGTAATGTGTAGGACCTTTCCATACAGTATATTCACAATCTGATACAGTGTAATGTGTAGGATCTTTCCATAACATGTCTTTAAACCCAGGCTGCATCAGAGAAATAACACGTTTGTTGTTTGTTAGCTCCTGGCCTATGGTGGGAAACTGCAGTACAGCGTGGCTTTCTACTCCACCCTCGGCACTGGCACATCCAATTATGAGCCTCAAGTTCTCATCAAAGGAGGTCGGGCTAGGAAGCACATCATTTACATGGATGCCCCGGCGCCAGAGAACGGAGTGAGACAGGATTACGAAGTGGGAATGAAAGAGGTGATGTGTGCTTGTTCCACATACGTTCCTCACGAATGCTTTGCTGTCAGGGTTACAAAAGTCCAGGAGGGCCCTGGGACCCGCGCTCCAGCAGCCTCACCAAGAGTTCTAAGAGTGACCCGTATTCCATGGCCTCATGACAGGCACACTACAGTAGTTGTCCCTTCTCCACAGCTTTGCTCTTTATAATGTTGGATATGCATGTTTAACTGAAGTTCAGATATATTAAATGGGAAATTCCAGAAGCAATTCCTAAGCCTTAAATTGTTTGCTGTTTATAGTCACATGATGAAACTACACATCTTTTTGCTCTGCCCTGCCCAGGACGCATCTCATCTCTTTCTGTCGTGTATCCTCCTTGTATGTGCCAACTGCCTATTAGGCTATAGCTGACCTCTGTCACCCAGAGCAGGATTGATGTCTGAAGCTGCCAATGAAAAAGCTGTGTTCTCTTTGTAAGGCTGTATGTCTGTGAGGATTTGAACTATGAACTTAAGCAGACACATTTCTCATCCACAGGAGTTCTGGAAATATTTTAACTCTGTGTCTGAAAACCATGTCACGCACTCCGACTTTATGTCTGTTCTTAGCAATGTTGAGTACATCCTCATCAAGGCATCATATGGCCAAGGACTACAGCAAAGCAGGTACTTGGAAGCTTTCCTAACCGCTGTGACCCCAAACTGTGAAATTACCTTGGTTGCTACTTCATAACTGTAAATCTGCCACTGTTATGAATTGTAAATACCTGATATGCAGGGTACCTGCTATGCAACCCTCAAAGGAGTCTCCAATTGAGGACTGTTGTTCTAGAGCTTTGAATGTCTTCATTATTTGATGTAGAAGTGGGATATCTGTCCCCTTACTCCAATTACCTGCATCTTTATTAACAGATATAGCTCTGTTCCTTATCTAAATCCTGTTAAATATTAATAGCTTGTTAGTCAGCATTTTTGTTGCTATGACAAAACACAGGAGGGAAACAGTTTAAGTGGAGGAAAGGTGCATTTTGGTTCTATATTAGTTGATTTTCTGTTGCTGTGATAAACACTCCAACCCAAAGCAACTTATAGAGGAAAAAGTTTATTTTGACTCAGGGTTCCTGAGAATAAACTGTCCACACTGGCAGAGAAGGCACAGCAGCAAGAGGTTGGGGCAGAAAGCCGAACACCACACCTTAACCACGCAGGAGGTGCCAAGTGGATGGAGTAGAAGCAGAGCGAGGCTGTCAGCCCTCAAAATCCACCCCCAGGGATGCGCTCCCTCCACTGAGGTCCTACCTCTTTTTTTTTTAATATTTATTTATTTATTTAGTATGTATACAGTCTTCTGCCTGCATGTACACCTGTAAGCCAGAAGAAAGCATCAGATCACATTATAGATGGTTGTGAGCCACCATGTGGTTGCTGGGAATTGAACTCAGGACCTTTGGAAGAGCAGGTGGCGCTCTTAACCTCTGAGCCATCTCTCCGGCTGAGGTCCTACCTCTTAAAGACTCTACACCCTCCCCAAACTGCTCCACCAACAGGGAACCATGTTCAGATATACAAGCCTGTGGGGGACACTTCTCATCCAGACCCCAAGATGGCCACAGTTCAAGAGGTTTGAGGTAGTGCTCAGCTGGCCCCATAAGACCCAAGCTGTTTAGTCTCATAGCAGCCAGGAAGTAGAGAGCAGGGGAGCTGGGGGCTGGGAACAAAATGTCCCCGTCAAAGGCAGGCCTTCAGATGGGGACTTTGTTATGGACACCTGATATTTGTAGAACATTCCACTAAGACTGTCACAGTGTAATTATGGAATGGAGTGTGTTAAGTAATTTTATTTTTATTTATTTATTTATTTATTTATTTATTTATTTATTTATTTTTTAATAACCATGACTAAAGGTGTATCCACCTTGTCATCTACTAGCCCGTGAGAAAAATCTCTGCAGTGCTGGGCAGAGCAGTCCCAGCACGATCTTAAAGGTGTTCAGCCTTGGACATGCTAGCTGTGGCCTGTTTTCTGCAGCCACACACTCCTGCATGCTGACATGCTTTGCAGTAGTGAGTGGAGCTTTACCTGGACAGGCCTCCAGCTCAACACAGATGTAATTGTTGGACCTTGTGCGATGTTTCCAGAAGCCTCTCGATTGTTAACGCCCCCTCTCCTGCTTCTCTTCACAATGATGCCTCAGAATTGCCAATATCTCCATGGAGGTTGGCAGGAAGGCTGCCGAGTTGCCGTCTGAGGGAGACACAGCGTCCCTGTTAGAGCTCTGCGTCTGCCCGCCTGGCACCGCTGGATTCTCCTGTCAGGTAGGGAGCCTTCGGCCTGCATCTGTCCTGGCTTCCAGCTGAAATATGCTCATTCATAGCCATTCTGCCCGGGACATGAACACACAGGTGTCACTTCTTATTGCTCTTTGAATTTAAAAGAAATGTTAATCTTTGTTTAAAATCAGATTTATTGCCACCACCAACTTTTAAGTGTAGAAGTCAGCAGCGACTTGTGGCGTACAACTGTTCTTTAGGACGTAATTGTCTCTTAGCAAACTGAAACCACATGTATTCAGCAACTCCTCACACGAGCCTTCCACCTGCGAGGCCCTTCACCCGCTCATCTCTCTCTGACCCTGACCACCCGAGTCCCCAGATGATGGAGTCCTGCAGTGTTTCCACTTTTGTCACTACCCTTTTCACTTAGCACAATGCCTTCGGCCCTTTCTTCATGTTGAACACTCTCTGAAATGCTTTCCTTTTTAAGGACAAATAATATTCCATCAGTTACATGGGTTCACTTTGCTCAGCTATTCGTTTCCTGTGGGGCCTTCCTTGGGTTGCTTCTGTGCAAACTTCTATGAGGAGGGGAGTGTAACTGTCTCTCCCAGCTCCTTTGCTTTGTGTCATTCTTCCGAGTCCATCAGGAGTACACTTGTTAGCCAATTGCAGTTTTGGAGGACTCTGCCCACCGTCTTCCTCTGGACTGGCTGGGCACAGGCAGTTCAGCCCTTCACATCTCCAGCACTAGCTCTGCTTTGTCGCTCTGACTGGAGGCATGGGATTTGAGGGGAGCTGGGGTTTTCACTGTTGTTGGTGGTAGTGTTTTGAGACAGCCTAGGCTAGTCTGAGCTGGGCAGTGGTGGTGTACACCTTTAATCCCAGCACTCAGGAGGTAGAAGCAGGTGAATCTTGTGAGCTCAAGGCCAGCCTGGTCTACAGAGGGAGTCCAGGACAAACAGAGCGCTGTTATACAGAGAAACCCTGTCTCAAAAACAAAAACAAAACAAACAAACAAAAAACCCAACAAAACAAAACAAAAAACAGAAAGAAAAAACAAAAAAGAAACTCACTCTGTAGTCTAGGCTTAACTGAAATTTAGTGGAGTTCTTCTGCCTCAGTTTCCCCACAGCTGTGCTTATGGATACAAGGCACCATGCTCAGCTCTTGGGGGGATTTGATCTGCATTTCCACCTTATAATGCTGTTGCCCTTTTCATGTACTGGTCAGCCCTCTGTTGTCACTGGAGAAAAGAATATTCACCCTGTGCCCACATTTTAACCAGTGTCCACTTTATTGTCCCTTTGGCATCCCTTTAGGACTGTGCTCCTGGGTACCACAGAGGGAAGCTTCCAGAAAGTGGTGGCAGGGGACCCCGCCCTCTGCTGGCTCCTTGTGTGCCCTGCAGTTGCAACAACCACAGTGATGTCTGTGACCCTGAAACTGGGCAGTGTCTGGTATGTTTGCTTGTGTGGGGACTGACCTAAGTTTGCAGTGTTATCAGTGTGACTTGAAGAAGGAGGCCAGGGACCAGGCAGGCCCTCCAAGAGGTCCTTGCCACATACTGGCTCCTGCCCTCTCTGTTCAGAAAGCGCCTCCTCCCCTCTCGCCACTGGCCACTAGGAAACCAGACAGTGTTGTTTCTTCATCTTGCTCAGCAGCTGATGCCTCCCCAACTTTTGTCGTCACTAGCCAGGTCATTTCTCCGCCACTCTGTGGGGTAGCTCATTCTCCTGAATGATGGCCACCAGGAAGCCAGCATCCACTGTCCGTGAGGGGAAGTGCTTCATGCTGGACTTGACAGTCGCAGTGCAGCACTTGGGCTGTTTCCATCCTGTCTCCCAAGCTAGTACATGGCTCTTGTCTGCATCCTGCTATGTTAGTGAAACAAGTATTCATGACAGTCCATTTCTGAAGAGGTTGCAATGCTCCCTGTGAAGGGAGACCCATTTGACAGGCCAAATGGACTCTTAATAAAACCTATCTTTGTCAGTTGAAATAAGAAAAAAAAATTAATAACACTCAATTTTTTTTCTAGTTGCAAAGAGTAAAATGTAGTATATATGTATAAAAGAGTATAAATGTATACATGTAGATATTTTAAAATATTTATTTTGTGATGATTTCTTGCTCTGTCTTTTCTCGATGCCATGGGCAAAAGGCAGAACACTCGTGGCAGCCTGCTCAGGGACTCCCGGCTTTGCTGCCTCTCCAGCTCAGCTACATCACAGGCAGTGCTCTGTGCACAGGAGCAGAGCAAATACTGGGGGACTGAACAGCACAGATTGTAAATGGAACTGGTACTGAAAACTGCTTGCACTTTGAGCTTACACATACATTTTTATACTCCTTTTAAATAGAGATCTGTGGTTCAACTCATGGCACACAGCTTTAACTGATGTTTATTTGGTTGTTGCAAGCGTCTATTGGTGGCGCTCTCTGACCTCAGGTTCCCTCCCTCCGAGCTTTGCTTCCTAAGTCGCCCGTTCATTGTGTTCTGCCACCTCAACTCCCTACGTGTGAATACTGAGCCCTGGAACGGTTACTTTTCTGTCACTGTGATGAAACAAAGGGGGGAGAGTTGAGTTTGAGTTCTGGTTGAAGAGGTCCTGGCAGCAGGCAGCCAGAACAGGAAGCCGAGAGATCACATGTCAGCTGCACACAGGAAGCAGGGAGCTAACTGGAAGTGGGGCGAGGCTATAAACCCTCCCAGGCCACCCCTAGTGACTTGCCTCCTCCAGCGAGACTCCATGTTCTATAACTTCCCCTTATATGGTGCCACCAGCTGGGACCAAGCACCCAAACGCTTAAGATTTTGCTCACTTAAACCACATCAAGCCCTGACCAGCACGTGGCCACACCACTGGGCCTCCATCTATGTTAGATCTGCCTTGTGAGTCCTGACCGCTTTTGGGTGCTGAGTCTGTCTTCCTCCTGTAGAATGTATTAGCAGTTTCTAGGCTGCATAGCATGACATAGTCTTATGGTGAATAAAGGCTGCAGATCTAGAGAGGCTTCCAGGGTTTATGAAGTATGAGGAAAGATGCCCATCGTCCTTGAGAACTAAAGAGCAGCTGGCCGACATGAGGCGTGGTGGGTTATATTGATGTTAGTGAGAACCATGCCTGACTGCTTCCGTGGCTCGTCTCTTCCTTTGAAATGTGGAACTTCAGAACTGCAGTGACCACACGGCTGGTGACCACTGTGAGCTGTGCGCCCCTGGCTACTATGGGAAGGTGACTGGCTTGGCTGGAGACTGTACCCCGTGCACCTGTCCTCAGAGACCCCCTTTCAGGTGAGCCTGTGCTGGGGCAGCAGGGCACACAGCAGCTCCATTCACCACGTTGGAGGCTGCTTCCATGCCGAGCCTCGCTTTCCTGGGTCTTTGTTACTGTTGTTCCTGTGTGTGTGTGTGGGGGGGGGGTGTTGAGGGGTGGGGGTATGGGAGGGGGTGGGGGGTGGACAAACGCATGTGTGACAGGAAGGCGAGCATTCTCAGGGGTGTTTGAACAGGATCTTTACAAAAGGAAAGCGTCATGTTGGTCTTGAGTATTAGAATGGAACCATTAAAAATAGTCTGTGGGGATTTTTTTTTTAAAGAATAATTTTAGCTCTCGGCTATGTAGTCCAGTTCATATTCAATGTAACGGAATAGGGGTTGTGTATGCATGTGCTTAGAACGAAACATGCCAGCACTGAGAAAAGATAACGCGGCATATAACTGTCAGTTAATAGCTTGTTTGGTGGCCATGGCACCGCCTATGCTATTGAATAGGTAAGGTGGCACCATTTTGAAAAATATATATATGTACATTCCAGTGGCTATGTGCACCCAGAGAGGTATGTGCATGGATGTTTCACCGCCCACTTTGCATATTTGTACACTTCTTGGGTATTTCTTCCACAAAAATAAAAAATAAAAAATAAAAAATAAAAGGTTAATTATCCCCCAAGTGCTTAGTAATGATCTATGAGGCATGAAAATGAACACATTTAAAAGGCCTCAGACCGCTTGGTTTTTATTTTTAATATATTTGTGTTTTCTTGAAGTCTGCCTCATTATTTAAGGAGAGGGATGTCAGAGGTGGCGCAGGGGAGGTAACTCACCCAGCAGACAACCAGCTAGGAACCACCCCTGAGATTTCCTGCTAGGTTTGGGTGAGATTTCAGCCCTTTGCAGTTACCTACCTCTGCCTCCAGGTGGCGCAGATGGTGTGGCAAAAGAGGGACTAGTCAAAAGCTGCCATTAGACAGCTGTATCAGTGCTGTCAGCCCGTCACTTCCATGTCCCGCCAGAGCTCAGCTTCTCTGTGGCTTGTCCTCTCTGCTCATCGTCATAGCCTGTGGAGCTGTGTGGACCAGCAACACCTGCATCGTCAATTCTGTCATTACCTGATAAACACAGCAACTCTGCCTCTCAGAATAAGACCCCCTTTGATTTGGAAAGCTTTCTTACATAGCTAGTTGTAATCCGTGAGCCCAATCTACTTCACTCTCGCCCGACGTCGTCTTGTGGCATCTTCAAATGCTGTGTGCATCCCTCACATTTCTTTCGTCCTGCAGATTTTAAGCCCCAGCTTATCTAAATCGCGCGCAGTGCGATCACTCAGCATTTAGAACAGTGATGACGAATGAGTACTTTAAGAGAGACTTGAAGCTAATATCCGGATTTTTCTAGGGGAAAAAAAAACCCACACATTTCTTTCAGCTTCAGCCCCACTTGCCACGTGGAAGGTGACAGCGATTTCCGGTGCGATGCCTGCATCCCTGGCTATGAAGGGCAGTACTGTGAGAGGTATGCAGCTGGGCAGCCACAAGTACTCAGACAGGGACATACACTCCTTTTATATCATATGGGGTACGGTTATGACAGCAGCCCAGGAGTCACTACAAATGTGTGCGTTTGTAAGGTGGGGGACCATGTTGCTACCCCATAGCAAGGTTCTGCATGCACTTGGCACAGAGGGCGAGTGCCTCTGGGTAGAGCTGGTGTATGCATTCCTGGTGGGTACAGACTGCCCTGTCTATGGCTGCTCTCTTCTCTTCCGTAGGTGCTCTGTGGGCTACCATGGCAACCCTCGAGCAGTGGGTGGCAGCTGCCAGGAGTGCGACTGCAGCCCCCAAGGCTCTGTCCACAGTGACTGTGACCGAGCATCTGGGCAGTGTGTTTGCAAGCCAGGCGCTACGGGGCTCCGCTGTGAGGACTGCCTGCCGAGACACATCCTGATGGAGAGCGACTGTGTTTGTAGGTGATTCTCCTGTGTGTGTCTAAAGTTGGGGTTTCCTCGATGAGGAAAGACCTGGCTATGGCACCCGCAGGGTCAGGGGGATACCACAAATCTCACTATGCCTTGCGTTGTACTGAGTGTATGTTGCGTACTGAGCGTATGTTGCTGTTGAACCTTTAGTTGTGCATGAATAGGGCAAGGCTTGTGATCCAGCACAGGCTGGCTTCAAGCATCACAGTTGGCCTCACCTTCCTACCATGTACTGACCGGAACTACACCCAGCGAATAATTTTGACTGAATAATTCAGCTGGATCAGCAGTTTCTTTGTGGAAACCAAGGATCAGTCAGCGTGGAAGACGGAATATCCCTGTGGGGCTGTCATTCATATTGCTCAGGCCTCTTTAGTTCTGATGGATGTCTCTGCCGAGGGCAAGAGAAAGTCACCCTGGGATGTCTTCCTGGTGCGTCATGGCAGGGCGGGGTAACAGAGGAGGTGGTATCCCATGATACTCACTAGAAAAAGGTTTTACTTCTGTTTCTGTGTTTGTGATAAGCAAATGCGCCCCCTTTGTGTTCTCCACTGCGCTCTGCGCTTGAGGAGGAAGTGCGGGAACACTCAGGCTGTGGAGACAGGGATTCTTGTAACCTGTCCCAGTTAAGATGAGTGACAGCACTCTAAAGATTCAAGTCGTATGAAGGACTGCATGACACCTAGGCCTCTTTCGGGGCTCTTCTGTTCCTGTCTTTGTGACCCCGAGGATGTGACTTTGCCTCAATCGCCCTTTGAGAATTGCAGCTCCCCCATGGCTGGAGTGAGAATGAGATCTGTGTGGTCCACGAGGCTCTCATGTGTGTGTCTCTTTACAACACGGTGGCTTGTGTGGCTCGGGGACCTATGCCTTTACGGTCCACGGGGCTCTCATGTGTGTCTCTTTACAGCACCGTGGCTTGTGTGGCTCGGGGACCTATGCCTTTACGGTCCACGGGGCTCTCATGTGTGTGTCTCTTTACAACACGGTGGCTTGTGTGGCTCCGGGGTCTGTGCCTGTTTGCATTAGCTTTTGTTTTCTCCCCATTTTTTCCTCAAGCTTGTGATGATGAATGTGTGGGTGCCTTGCTGAACAACCTGGATACTCTTGGTGATGCCATTCTGTCCCTGAACCTCACCGGTGCTTTCCCAGCTCCATATGGAATTTTGTCAAATCTAGAAAATGCAACTAAATATTTCCAGGTAGGCACTAGGGATATAGAGGTGGCAGATAGAAACCTCTCTCACTGAGAGAGCAGCAGTATGGGAGATGGTCACTTGTCCCCCATGGGTGGCCAGGGACAGTGACCTCATCCCACATCTCATTGGGGTCTCTGGGGAATTTCTTCATAGAGACCTCCTTGGCCATTCTGCCCATAAACTTTGTCCCACCCTCTGGAATTAGGTGTCCCCTCTCTTTTCTTTTTGACACACCTTTGGATATTTGAAAGGCTATCTAAATACAAATACTAAAAATCAACCTGGACCATATCTTCTTTTTTTTGTTGTTGTTTTGTTGTTGTTGTTGTTGTTGTTGTTTTTCAAGGCAGGGTTTCTCTGTGTAGCCTTGACTGTCCTAGACTTGCTTTGTAGACCAGGCTGGCCTCGAACTCACAGCGATCCGCCTGCCTCTGCCTCCTGAGTGCTGGGATTACAGGCGTGCGCCACCACGCCCGGCTAATGGACCATATCTTCTTTAGTATTAATTTATGCCTAAGGTGAGCCATTTTCTGGTCCATGTTGTTATTTTTAATTTGAGTTCCAAAACATTAAATATAGTCTTCCTCCTTGGCTGAGTATTAAAATCTCCAAGGATCAGTCCTTGCTTTGTGTTTTATCAAAAGATCTGGTCAAAAAGAGAGGAAAGTTAAGCAAACTGACTCATAGACAGACACTTCTCTGGGATGTTTATAATTGGAAAAAATATTGCTAAATCATACCTTTTAACTCCACATTACAATTTAAAATAATCTTTCCACTGTGTCACGCAGTAAGATGGAGGATGGTCATTACTTAGTGCTATTTTATAGACAGAAGCTTTTCTTAGTGTGTGCTTGCTCACTCACTTCCATAACACACTCACATGCTCACTCTCACACTCACACATGCACATGTACACACTCACATGCACACATTCATAAGTTCACACTTACACACTCACATGCTCACATTCACATGCTCACACTCACACTTCGACACACTCACATGCACATACTCACATACTTTCATGCTCACACTCTCACGCTCACATGCACATACTCACATGCTCACATGTATGTACTCACATGCTTACACCCACACACTCACATGTTTACACTCAGATACTCACATGCTCATACACACTTATCACACTCACACACGCATACTCACACACTCACATGCTCACACATGCTCACATTCACATGCTCACACACACTTACATGCACATACTCTCATGCTCACACTCACACTCACATGCTCACATATACACTCACATACACACGCTCACATACTGGTACTGAGGAGGAGCTGATGAACTCTAGGAAATAGTTATATAATAGTTCCTATCAAATAGCAAAGTGTCCTTTTAAAAGATGAGTGATTCTCCACTCATTAAGAAAATTCTAAGAAAAGGAAGAGATATTTCCATTTGTATCCCAGCCATGATATACACGATCAGTAAGCGATGTGCTCTGCCTCTTAGGTCCCAGGGATATAACTATATTTTGAACTTATTAAGGGAAGTGAACAGCTGGTCCAGATTTTACTAACCTTGAACAGTTTGTTCTAATTGACCCCCCCCATCCACCCCTCACAGTGCTTTGTGCTCCTATCCAGTGCTCTCAGGAATGTGAACAGAATTGTTTCTGTTTTTAGCAAGAGAGTGAAATTGGGCAAGGTACATACGCACGTCCTAAGCACTAATGTAATGTCACAGCACTACAAAACAAGTACAGACGTGAGAGTGCCAGGATGAATTAAGCACTTAATTAGACATAATTTTACAGGCCTTTCCTTCTTGAACACATTTTAATTTTAGCCTAGTAAGCACTTTCTCATGTATTGACAATTAAAGTTAATGTTTTTAACTTTGAAACTCAAATAAAACCATATTTATTCTACAAACACCACCTGTCTCAGACTCTGCTTAATGGACCAGAGTTTGAATTTATGTCTGTGTGGGATCAATGCCAGAAGGCGGCAGGTGGGGCGATGTTGCTGTAGTCGAAGGTTGATGATGACTGAGCTTGAGCCCTTTTGCATTTAAGTAATTATTAAACGAAATTAGAACGTCTTTCTGTGAACCGAAAGGTGGTTAGCCCACGTACTCGGAAGAACGGAACACTTAAAATGTGACACGGTAAGCAATATAACAGCTCTTGTTTTGTCTTTCTTAGAGGTATTTAATAAAAGAAAATGCTAAGAAGATTCGGGCAGAAATCCAGCTTGAAGGTGTCTCAAAACAAACAGAAAATCTACAAAAGGAGGTAAGTTCTCTGCAAAAAATGACCCAGCTCCCGCCGGCATCCGGCATCCGGCATCCGGCATCCGGGCGCAGGCCTTGAGAGCCTTTGGGTCCCACCTGGCAGCTTCTGGCTGGAGCTTCTGAGTAGCTGAGCTCCAGATGCCATCACTGCAGGGTTCTTAGCCTGTTTAGCCTGTGAGCTGTCCGGCTGCAGTGGGTGGGCAAAAGGTCCTGACTGTAGCCACGCCCATGCGTGCTGAGGAAGAAAGGGGCGGTTGCCTGGCTGATTGCCCTTCCTAAGAGGAACTGAGCTTTCTTCCTCCCCCTCAACTCAGTCTGTCATGGAGTTTGGGAGGAGCCCCAGGCCACCGCTGAAAGCTAGAGAGCTTCATTCAGCTTCCTGGGCAGAGTGGGCAGTGTGTCCGCTAAGGAGTCTTTCCTCTTCTCATTCAGTGACATGTGACTACAGTTAAGTCCTTTCACAATACGGTAGCATAGCGGCTCTCAACCTGTGGGTCTCACAAGTCTTTCACAAGGATCGCCTAAGACCATTGGGAAACACAGATACTTACATGTTCACAGATACACAGTTCATAACAATAGCAAAGTTACAGTTATGAAGTAGCGACAAGAAATAATTTAAGTTTTGCAATAATTTCACTATAACATTAGAAACTGTATTAAAGGGCCGCAGCGTTAGGAAGGCTGAGAACCACCACAATACGGACGCTGGGAAGCGCCTTGCTTTGCTAGTCATTTAGACTGCTTATAAAAGTAAGCCATCTTTCCTCTCGTGTCTAAAGTGAGTTCAGTATCCGTCTAGTCAAATGTGCGCCCAGAAATATTAGCCTTGGTTTGCACGACAGCGTGTATATTTATGTTCTAGATGTCTTTTGTCACTTTAAGGAGGCGACAGGTAGAGCTCAGACAACTTGAGGAATATTGAACCATACTAACCTGCTCCCTCACTGTCGGTCAGCTCACCAGAGTGTTAGCGAGCAGCCAGCAGGTGAACAAGGCAGTGGAAATGACCGTCAACGAGAGCCAAGCCCTGGCCAAGTTCGCTGAGCAGCTGCACGCAGACATCAAAGGTAGCGTGGGCGGGCTGTCCTCTGGAGCTGTTGTGCTCATTTGATAGTAAGAGTCATGGTCACCTCCTGAAGTGTGTGCACAGTGTTGGCCTGGGCTTCCTGGTGCCAAGGGCCTGGAAAGCGCCACAGCACGGGATCCTGCAATGCCCAGGCCACAGACTTGTGCTGGCTGACACGCTCTCCTTAGCACAATACGCATTTCCATTTTTACTTTCTGTACTGTGCCTGCCACTTGGAGCCTCCTTCTCTGGTCGCACCAAGGCTGAAGTGCTGTGTCCACGCCCACTTACCCACAAGGGAGCGGACAGCACGTGGGGCTTCTGTTTGATGCCATAAGGCACCACTGTTTTCGAGCAACTCTGCCACTCCACAGTTGGGTTGCACACGCCTTCTGTCATGTTGCTTTCAGTTCCCTGACAAAGTACAGGGCATCGTGCCGGCGAGACTTTGTGGGGAATGTGCTAGAAATGGGTCAGGACAAGAAGTGCTCAGTGAACGAGTGGTGTCAAGAAGAGAGTGCTTCACGCAGGAAATATTTGCTGAGAAGTCTTTATCTGCCCAGGCACAAGGCAGCACGGTGGTGACACACTGAACGCAGAGCCAGTCCTCGTGGGTTTGTGCGCACGGAAGGAAGGACACTAGCATTTAAAAAGCCAGGAACTGCAAGTTAGGGGATGTCCAGAGAGGGCTTGGGTGCACAGGGTGCTTAGAGGTCCAACCTAGTGTAGCTATTCAGAGCAGTTCTCACCAAAGAACGTTCTGCACTCTCCACCGCCTCCCGTCTACCTTGAAGAGACTCACTCACTAGCAAATTCTTCTTTGTAGAAATCATGGAAAAGGTGGCATCGTTGAACCAGACGGAGCTTAAAGATTTCCAGCCTCCTGTTTCTGCGCTGCAGGGCATGCATCAGAACATTTCCTCTCTTCTGGGACTTATAAAGAGAAGGGATTTTACAGAGCAGCACCAGAGTGCCACCCTGGAGCTCAAGTAAGTCCGGTGAGAGCCAGGCGTTTAGACGCTGGGGAGGGAAGTGGCGGTGAAAACGGTCCCTGGAAATTAGTACCACATGAGAAAAGAGAGGCCCAGCTCCCCAGGAAATGAGGAGACAGGTACCTGCCCCTCCAAATATAGGAAGCGAAGCAATGAAGCCAGTACAACCATCTCTGGCACTGTGCAGTAAGCTTGGCGTTTCCCTGTGGCTGTAGAGTAATTTTACGTCCTATGAAGAGCCTGGAGAACTGCTACTTTAGGTCAAGGACAAGGTCATTTGTCAAGAAGAGAATAAAGTAGGACATCCAGACCATAAGCTCTGAGACAGACAGACACTGTCAGAATTGCTGAGCTTGGTCACGCAGGCCCTCATGGAACCCCACAGGGTGAGACCCCAGAGAACGCATGCACACAGAGTCGGAGCTGAGGAGTCCCTTCCTGGTACTGGCTTTCTGTCCCTCAGGGTGAGGCTGTTCTGATCAATCACTAAAGCTCTGTTCTTTCTGGTAATGTTTGACGTGTTTGTAAACTTTGTTACTGGAAACTGTTGTGCGATGGATGTCTTCAGCAGGCATTGTCGGTTATTTTTCCATATTCCTATGTGTCTTAATATTAAATATTTATAGCATAAGTTCTCCTTTCCCTCCCCTCCCTCCTCCCCTGTCCTCCCCCTTCCCCCCCTCCTCTTGCTCTCCTTGCCCTTCCTTTCCTTTCCTTATCCTCTTCTTCTTCCTCTTTTTCCTTCTCCTTTGAGACAGGCTCTCTCACTCTGTAGTCCTGCTTGTCTAAACCTTCAACTTTCCCTGCCTCATCCTCGTGAAACCAGAGAGTACAGTGTGTACTCCCACAGGCAGATTAGGCCCCTCCTTTCTGCATTTCAGGGTGTTATCTCACCAGAGTGGACAGTGGGATCCAGGTTCTTTAGGCAAATCGCCTGCACTTTGAGGCTGCCTAATGCTCATTTTCAGATCACTCACACAAGAACGCTAATGTAAAGTCCTGTACACTTTCCCCGGCAGCACACATATGGGGCGCATACCTCCTTCTGTCTTTGAACACATTTCGTGACCTGTTGCTTTGATTAAGTAGAGCCTGAAAAGAAAGGCTTGTGGTGGTGGGATAGGGTTTGGAATAAAGTCTTGTGATCTAGAAACTAGAATGTGGGTTCAGAGGGCCTGGAGAGACTCCAGGAAAGCAGAACTAGATGCTATGAAGGCAGCAAGATGCTAGAGCAGGTAACAAGGGCACAGGTGCCCACCTATGCCAGCAAGAGCATTGGCCCCGCTGCCTGCTGCTTCCCCAGGTAGGATAGGATCCATGCCTATGAAGGAACTTATTTTTTATTATTAATTTTTTATTAATTCATTCATATTACATCTCAATTGTTATCCCATCCCTTGTATCCTCCCATTCCTCCCTCCCTCCTATTTTCCCCCTACTCCCCTCCCCTATGACTGTGACTGAGGGGGACTTCCTCCCCCTGTATATGCTCATAGGGTATCAAGTCTCTTCTTGGTAGCCTGCTATCCTTCCTCTGAGTGCCACCAGGCTTCCCCAACAAGGGGACATGGTCAAAATGGGACACCAGAGTTCATGTGGAAGTCAGACCCCACTTTCCACTCAACTGTGGAGAATGTCCTGTCCATTGGCTAGTTCTGGGTAGCGGTTTACTGCACATATTGTCCTTGGTTGGTGACATAGTTTGAGCAGAACCCCTGGGCCTAGATCCCCCTGTCATAATGTTCTTGTAGGTTTCTAGGTCCCTCTGGATCCTTCTATTTCCCCATTCTCCCATGCTTCTCTCACCTAAAGTCCCAATAGGATGTCCTCCCCTCTGTCCCACTTTCCTGGTAAGTGAAGACTTTCATGGGACCTGCCTCTTGTGCTAGTGTCCAGTTATAAGTGAGTATATACCATTGAGTCTTTCTGCTTCTGGGTTAGCTCACTCATTATGATCATTTCTAGTTCAATCCATTTGTCCACAAATTTCAGGAATTTCTTGTTTTAATAGCTGAGTAGTATTCCATAGTGTAAATTTACCACAGTTTCTTTATCCATTCTTCTACTGAGGGACACTTAGGCTGTTTCCATGTTCTGGCTATTATGAATAAGGCCACTATGAACATGGTTGAGCATATGTCCCTGTTGTGTGGTGGAGCATCTTCTGGGTATATTCCAAGGAGTGGAATAGCTGGGTCTTGAGGAAGCCCTATTCCCAGTTTTCTGAGAAAGTGCCAGACAGATTTCCAAAGTGGTTGTACAAGTTTGCATTCCCACCAGCAATGAAGGAGCTTATTAAAGATGCAGATTCCCAGACTGGCAGCCCTGGGACTTAGGGTCATTCTGTGCCCCCCCACCCCACACTTCTCATAATCACCCTGCAATGGCCAGTCCCTTGGACACTCAACAGAAAGGTTTGAGCCCCAAATCCCTACATGGTACCAAGAGTTGGGGATACCCAGAGAAACAGTAGAGCTGGTGCCCCCAGAACTTCTATACCACTTAGGAAACATTTATTTTAGAGTTTCTATCTGAAGCAAGGCAGAGAAGGCAGGGCCAGGCCCTCTGCCTACCCTGGTCCTGAGCTCCCGCTGGCTGGGTCCTCTGGGACCACTTCCTGTTACTGCAACTCTCTTTTTGTTTAGAATAAAGTTGTCAGTCAGATTCTATATTTCTCTCTTCCTTCTATGATGAAGGGGACTTTTATTTTAAATAATAGGGGAGTTCAAAATGTATTTTCTAGCCTCCACTTTCTAGTTTCCATAAATAATCCCTCATCTAATGCCGTGGCTTATTTTTGGAATTATCATCATATTACCAATTATAATTATTATACAATTCATGGTTGATGCTTGGGCCTGGGTAAACAGGTTTGACACATACACCTGACATTTGCATGGTACGTTAGGCCACTACCACCTTCAGGGGCTCACTGCAATTCCTAGGATTTGAAGTGAAATTGAATTTATGGCTAAGTTTGTTTAAGGGTGTCCAGCCAGATAAGGGTATAGCCTGATAGGAAAAGGGATGGGAGGAGTCACCAGGATGCGTGGGAAGGAAGGCAGGAGAGGTTCCCTAGGACCTGTTTCCCCAGCAGTGAAGACACAGTGTGGGTGATATTTCTGCCTGGGGAAGCCGTTAGCAGCTCAGCATCTGTGGGATTTGCTGGGGGCTGGGCACACATAGCGCATCTGAATGCCAGATTCCACTCAGGAAAGCAGGTGCGTGTCCTAAATCACCTTGCTTGCACAGTTGAGCCATTTATCAGTTGGAGAAGTGCTGCGGCAGTACTTACAGCCTCGCCTACCGAGCTCTCTGAAGACAGCTGACTCCAGCTGCCCTGTGAACTCCTCTCCACACACTGCAGATCATCACCGGCAGCTGTAATGAACTGTTCTCCGTGCTGGTGTCCCCAGGCCTATTCAAAGATAACTTCAGTACAGAAATGTGTTCTGTGACAGATAAGTGTGGGATCTGCCACATGTACTAGATGGGACAGTTCTTTACTTCGAGCCTTCCCATCTCAGTACACTGGCATGCATGGAGAGTTTCCAGAAGACTGAGGGGTAGACCTAAGCGTGCTGTTCTTGTGGAATCGGCAATCATGGGATTACAAAGAGCAGCCATCTTTGGGAAACTGCTTATCCTGTGCAACTTTGCAAGAAACTAAATATGGCGTTGTCAACCCAGTTCACATGATTGAGGCCCACTGATAACATTTAGAAAGGAATAGAAAGTCTTCTGTGTTCTGCCAGGCACAGTAACACATGCCTTTGATTATAGCACTGGGGAGGCAAAGCTTTGCCTACTTAGTGAGTTCCAGGCCAGCCAGGGCAACATAGCAAGATCCTATCTCAAAAAATGACTATATAACAGTAACAATAACAATTCTTTTGATTTCCTAAAGCGTGAGGTTGAGGCAGGGGGATTTTTGTGAGTTGAAGACCTAGGAAGCATGGCCAAGACCTGTCTCAAAAATAAAATGTAAGTCACTACGTGTCATGTAGGTTCCAAGAAAAAGCTATGAACGTGTGAAAAAAAAAATCTCTCGTTAGAATTTCAAGACCCAAGCTTTTATTTGTATATCCTTCCTAAGCAACTCATTTCTATTTACCAGGGCCGCTGAAGATTTATTGTCACAAATTCAGAAGAAGTTCCAGAAGCCTTGGGAAAAGCTGAAAGCCTTAAAGGAAGAGGCCAGCAGCCTCCTTTCAAATCACACGGATGAACTGCAGGCTGCAGAGGAGCTCCTGAGGGAAGCGGAGACTAAGGCCCGGGAGAGCAGCCTCCTGGTGCTCCTTGCCAAGGCCAACCTGAAAGAATTCAGCGTGAGTCTCAGCAACTCCGTCCTTTTCCGTTAGGAGGGTATCTGACTAGGGCCTGTTCGTAAATATCACCAAGTTTAGCTCCAGGCAGAGTTAACCTGGCTGCTGGCTTCAGCAGGTGGCACTCCGGGCCAAAGTCAGGTGCTAACGTGCTGTCAATGGAATAGCCTTAATTGATGATTTTGCCACAGGAGAAAAAGCTGAACGTTCAAGAAGAACAAAATTTGACCTCAGAGCTCATTGCCGAAGGAAGAGAGTGGGTAGATGATGCCAGCACTCACGCGGCTACTGCACAAGACAGCCTAACAGTAAGCTACAATCTGGACAGCCACGCCGCGGGGTCTTCGCCTATGCGTACGCGTGTGTGCTGGTACATAAGTACATGTATGTTTACATCTTTGCTTCCCCATGCAGCAGCTGGACCATCACCGAGATGAACTCCTCATGTGGACTAGTAAACTCAGGAGCCACGTGGACGAGCTGGTCATGCAGATGTCCAAACGAAGGGCTCGTGACCTTGTGCACAGCGCGGAGCACCACGCCTCTGAGCTGCAGAGCCTGGCAGGAACTCTGGACAGGTGAGTGTGCACGGTTGTCATAATCCAGGAAGCACTTGCTGACCCCGGGGTCAGTGGGAAGATGGCCATTTTGGTTAGTGTTGGATCACTTTGATGCTGTGCCTGTGTGCACAAACATGCATGCACACTCCTGTGTGCCCTATGCTTGGGTGTGCGTGTACACGTACATGCACGTGTGTTTAAGTGGATATGCTTGTGGAAGCCATAGCACAACCTTTGATGTCACTCTTCGGATGCTCCGCACATATTTTAAAAAGTCTCTTGTTCACCATGCAGGCTAGGCTAGCTGGCTAGTGAGCGCTGTCGGTCTCAGGCTCCCCAGCACTGGGATTACAAGCCACCATGCTTGGCTTGTTTTGTTTTGTTTGTTTGTTTGTTTTCACATGGCTTCTGGCAAGAGAACGTAAGATACTCACGCTTTCAAAGCCCTCTCCCCACTGCACTCTTATCCCGTCATATAAAAATGAGAGTGCTATTTTACTTGTGTGGCAAGTCAGATTCCTTCCTGTGGCTGCCAGCTTACTTTACGATAGGCATGCATGTATGCTGGGAAATGCAACCATGCCAGGCTACTACGGTGTCATGAGAACCCGCAGTGCCCGAGTGCTTTGCATGTGGGTTGCACCGTGTTCCCTATAGGTCATGTGTTCTTGGAGTCCATGGTTCAAACAGAGGAAGTGGCTGCCTGCATTGTATATGCTGATGACTCTTTGCTGAGGGATACCATGTCTAATCATTGTCTCCTGCCTGGTGGTCTAGCTTGTAATATAGTTATTTTTTCAAGCGAGTGTATATGTATATGTTACAGTATGTGTTTGTGTGTGTGACAATGTGTGCTTGTGTGTGTGCCCCAGTGTATGCTAGGGTATGTGTGTGTGCTTTTGTGTTTGTGTGGCAGTGTGTGTTGGTTTGTGTGTGTGTGTGTGGCACAGTGTGTGCTTGTATGTGTTACAGTGCGTGCTTGTGCGTGGCACAGTGTGTGTTGGTGTGTATGTGTATGTGACAATGTGTTCTTGTGTGTGTGTGTGGCACAGTGTGTGTTGGTGTGTATGTGTATGTGACAATGTGTTCTTGTGTGTGTGTGTGGCACAGTGTGTGTTGGTGTGTATGTGTATGTGACAATGTGTTCTTGTGTGTGTGTGTGGCACAGTGTGTGTTGGTGTGTATGTGACAATGTGTGCTTGTGTGTGTGTGGGCATGTTGGTACCCACAGAGGCTAGAAGAGGGTATCAAATCCCAAGGAGCTAAAGTTACAGGCTGTTGTGAGCTGCCCCACGTGGGTGCTGGCACCTGACCTCGGGCTCTTAGTGGTTACTTAAGCCACCCTTCAGCCACTGTCACAAACTTACTTTAACTAATGGTCCAAGTGTTGGCTCACCCTGTCCTTGTCCTGTTGCAAACAAAGCATAACTCAGGCCAGTGTGGTTCACAGACTGACCTGTACATTGGACTTAGCCTAGGGCACCTCATCATAAACCTTATTCTTCCTCCTCCGAGAAGGTGACAAAAGCGCTCTGCATTGTGGCTTAGAATCTATAATTCCTTTAAGAATCTTCAGTGGTTCTTGTGTACAGCAAATATGGAAACTAGTCTTTATGTCTTGGTGATTTTCACAGTGTGTGTGTGTGTGTGTGTGTGTGTGTGTGTGTGTGTGTGTAACACTGAACTATATCCACAGTCCCTTCCTCTCACTTTTTATCTTGAGACAAGGTCTCACTAAATTGCTTAGGCTGGCCTTGACCTCACTCTGTAGCCCAGGCTAGCTCTGAATTTGTGACCCCGCTGACTCAGCCTCCTAGTCTAGGCTAGCAGACCTAACTAACTGTGAGATATAAACTGGTGAGTTTGTTTCTTTATCTGTGTTTTAAGGGATGGATGTAAAATTTTCAAGTGTGGTGGCAACACCCTATTGAGAAATAGTGTCATGACAAAAGCAATTAAAAATAACTCGCTAGACTATTGCAGCAGTTAGGTGCTGAACAGAATGGCTATGAGTACCATGGCAACCAGTCATAGAAGGCGGAGTCAGAACCTCGGCGTCTCTGTATCATCTCCCATCATTCACAGCTGGACTAAAATCTTTATTTTTTAGTGTAAGTGTAGTGAAAGCAAGTCAACATTAAATAATATTATCTTTTATTTATAAACCATTGACTTTCCTAGTCAGATAGCAACAGGAAATAATTGCTGGTGTCTAGTATGGGGATTAACCAACTCAATAAAGTTGGAGAGAAGAGGAAATGATCCCCTCAGCAGGCAAAGGTGTATCAGTTGTCGCATTTTATTGAGCTAGTGAAACTGCACCCTTGCCAGGTGGAAAACTCATAAAATATTGAATTTTCTGCTGGGCGGAATGAGTTTCAACTCACTGAACTATTTTCCTGTCCTCCTGCAGAAAGCCAGGTGAATCCCATGAAATTGGGGAATGTTCTTTAGGATCTACCCCAGCGCACCCTGCATGTGGTCAGAAAGCTTTCTGAAAATTAACCAACGGGTTGCAGGAGAGAGTATAAGCAATGCACACCTGCAGGGGCATCCCCAACACAGCCAGGCACTTAAACATGGATCAAGGAAAATGGGGGGCAGATGGTAGGAACTGATGGCATGGCTCTCCATGGAAAATGCCCCCCCACCCCGTCGTGAGCCTCAATGTTAATTAAAGGCAGTTCTGAGTGACTTGTCACACGTGACCTTTGTGTGTAGAAGGAAGCGCTGCTTGCTAGTTCTTGCTTCTTCTCTAAGAAGAAAGAAACTAGGAGGCTTTTGAGTGTAGTAGGTACCTACTGTACTCATGACTGATCCTGCTCATTTCATTATTGCTGTTTTTTGTTTTTGTTTTTGTTTTTTAATTCACATCTGGAAACGATGGCTGGATAGGGACTTTGAAAATGTTAGGAACGTGTCCCTGAACGCCACCAGTGCAGCACATGTGCACACCAACATCCAGATGCTGACGGAGGAAGCAGAGAGACTGGCCACTGACGCTCACAAGGCAGTGAGCGAGACAAGTGTGGTGAGAAGGATCCGGGGCCTCCCTGTGTGCATCTTCCTCTTCTGCGCCGTGGGAGGGACTTCTAGAATGGCAGTTCTTGACCTGTTGGAATGAGTCTCAAGGTTCAAGTGACCCTTTCCAGGGGTCGCCTAAGGCTGCCAGGAGGCGGATTCATGTCGTCATTGTTGATAGCAGGAGCGAAATTACAGCTATAAAGTAGCAATGAACAGGGTTATGGTGGGGGGCGGGGGTGTCACCACAATGTGAGGAGCTGTACTTTAAAAAGACCACAGCATTAGGAAGGTTGTGAACTGTAGTTCTAGGTTTTTGAACATACACCCGGTGACTCAAATGGATATTTATCTACATTCTTTTCTGGTGAAGTTTTGTTTGTGGTTTGTTTGGCTGGGTGGTTGTTTTTCTTTTTCCTTTTTTTTTTCTTTTTCTCTGACATATCATATGCCCTTTAGCTCATAAATAATTTTGAGAGAACAGGGTTTCGCTCTGTTGCACAGCCTGACCTTGAACCCCTCACTTGAATTAAAGTGAGTTCCTGCTCCACCCAGACTTCCGCCGAGTAGTTAGGAGCCATCGCACCACCCCAGTCTAGGTTTTTGGTCATTTTTGCTTGTTTGTGAATAGTAAAGGCTACAAAGACAAGGGGAAGTCGGCTCCTTCTGACAAAGATGCTGATGCTGTCCTGATGCCCACTTGATATTTCATTTTCCTCACAGCTTTATTGGGGCTGGTTGCCTTCTTTGTAGACTTAAAAAGGCCTCTGCGTTCTTACCGTCAGACACTGACGCCGCCAGCTTAGAGGTTGGCTTTCTCGCTTGGAGGCTGGCTGGTGCTTTTCTGATGGGGCCGCTGTCTTGGAGGTCACTATGCATGGGTCATTCTGCTTTTCAGATCTCAGAAGCTCTGGTTACGCAGGGGAAAGCAGCCCTGCAGCGCGCCTCCAGATTCCTGAAAGAAAGCGCTACTGCCAGGAAGAAGCAGCAAGGTCAGTGTGCATGCGGATGAGCGGGATGGGAGGCCGCACGCTGACGGCATCCTCAGAGGATGCTTTTCCCAGAGCAGGTTGAAGTGGCTTGTGTCTTTCTGTCCTCAGTGTTGCAATCTCATCTCATCTGAGGGTCACATGATTCTGAGTCTTACTCTAGTGGCATCGCTTACTTGGCTGTGCGAGCGTCTCTGTGTTTATGCCTTCATTATGACCAAATTCCAGAGTTACCTGAGTGGGCACTGCCACCATTCTGCCTGGTGTGTGGAATCACAGCTGACAACGGGGTTCTTCTTTTTTTTCCCCCTCCAACTTGCGAGTTCCTTGAAGAAATGTTATATCTGATGTTGCCTTGGCACTTTTCATCTGGCTAGAACTACTGTAGGCCCTTATTGAAATGTTACTGGATTAAATCATAAATGATAAATCCTATTCCATAAACACCCATAAAGTTCAAGGGTCTCAGCACGCAGTTGCCTGGGACATGCCAGAGCTTCCAGTAAGCATGACATAAAACATCAAGAAGCTAATCTAAGGAAATAAGCAGGCGTGGGATTTTTCTTAATATGCAAGTATGAGTCTCACATTGGTGCAGGCGGTTTGTAAGGGCAGCACTGAAGCCTCCTGAACCTCCATGAACCAGAGGCTGGAGTTTCCCACAGCTGTCTGAGCTGAGTGCAGGGCCTGCCGTAGGTGTCTGAGCAAGGGTTTGGAGCAAGGCAGTTTTGTTTGTTTGTTTGTTTCTTGTGAATGAGACCACTCAGAACCTCCCTTGGCCTCCGAGTGTTAGATCCTCACGATTCTTGCTCACTAGCTTGGTCATCAACGCTGACGGGCTTTGGCTTGAGTTTGTTCAGGTAAAGGTCCTTCTAGGCCACTGCTGTGAACTTCTTGGCAATTAAAATTCCATATTTTAATCATCTGCTCAGAATGCTAAGTTCATATTATGAGCAAACTGTAAAAGTGTATATTACAGGAAGTTGAGACGAATCCAGATTCAGTAGGTGAAGGGAATAGAGTGACAGGTTGGGGACCACAAAGAGCCAGGCTCACCATTAGCATTTGACAACCTTGAGGAGAAAGGTGGCAAGTTTCAGTGTGGGTAGAAAATTACAGTCTGGTAGAAGAGACAGTTTAAACAGGTCTTTACCTCTGGGACACTTTATAAATTTAGGCATGAAATTTAAGGACAAGTACCAATGAGAAAGGCGATAGCAAAATAGACAAAAAAAGAAAAAATCAAACAACTAAAATCCATGCCCAGTGTCTCTAACGAACAGTGCCAAGAAGTGCTGGGAACACGCTTGACACTGAGGTGTCTGCAGGAAGCTATGTGTTCTGCAGATGGGGGAGGGGTGGGGGAGGGGTGAATGGTAACGCTGTCGCCGAGGAGGAGCTTTAGCAGCCTAACTGAAAAGGAACGCTTTCTTTCCCCTACACGTAGGTATTATGTTGAAGATGGATGAGTTGAAAAATTTGACCAGTCGATTTCAGGAGGGAATAGGTAACATCACAAGGCAGACCAACAGCTCCCTCTCACTGCTTAGAGAGAGTCCCGGAGGTAAGCAGAAAGGAGCCTCATAGCCTAATTGCCTTCTCACTGTGAAAGCATTTCAGGGGAGCCTGAAGAAGTCCCGCTTAATGTCTCATTAGGAACTCTGGCTCAAAAAACAACAACAACAACAACAACAACAACAAGACAAGATTGAAAAAGCTTCAGCATGTGAAGGGTGTGACTTAGAGTGAAGGGTGTGACTTAGAGTGAAGGGTGTGACTTAGAGTGAAGGGTGTGACTTAGAGTGAAGGGTGTGACTTAGAGTGAAGGGGTGTGACTTAGAGTGAAGGGTGTGACTTAGAGTGAAGGGTGTGACTTAGAGTGAAGGGGTGTGACTTAGAGTGAAGGGGTGTGACTTAGAGTGAAGGGGTGTGACTTAGAGTGAAGGGTGTGACTTAGAGTGAAGGGTGTGACTTAGAGTGAAGGGTGTGACTTAGAGTGAAGGGTGTGACTTAGAGTGAAGGATGTGACTTAGAGTGAAGGGGTGTGACTTAGTGTGAAGGGTGTGACTTAGAGTGAAGGGTGTGACTTAGAGTGAAGGGTGTGACTTAGAGTGAAGGGTGTGACTTAGAGTGAAGGGTGTGACTTAGAGTGAAGGGTGTGACTTAGAGTGAAGGGGTGTGACTTAGAGTGAAGGGGTGTGACTTAGAGTGAAGGGGTGTGACTTAGAGTGAAGGGTGTGACTTAGAGTGAAGGGTGTGACTTAGAGGGAAGGGTGTGACTTAGAGTGAAGGGGTGTGACTTAGAGTGAAGGGTGTGACTTAGAGTGAAGGGGTGTGACTTAGAGGGAAGGGTGTGACTTAGAGTGAAGGGTGTGACTTAGAGGGAAGGGTGTGACTTAGAGTGAAGGGTGTGACTTAGAGTGAAGGGGTGTGACTTAGAGTGAAGGGTGTGACTTAGCCACTTCCATCTTGATATGAGCTTAAGTTTCAGAAGCTTCTTACCTGGTTATAAAGTGACATGGAGATGAAGATGAGATGGGCTACAGATAGGCGCTAAGTAAAGAAGTTTGAGATGATTTCATGGGCACGGCTGCCAAGCCTAGAGACCTGAGGTTCACCTCTGGACCCACACAAAGGAAGGGGAAGCCTCCTTCCACAAGTTCTCCTCTGGCCTCCGTATGTGTGCCATAGTACATGAACACTATGTAAACAAACAAATGAATGAATGAAATGTAAAAGTACTTTCAGTTTATCACCCCCCAAAACATACTAAGCCACCTCTCTTGTATTCACTCTGTGTAATTGAAGTCATGTTACAGAGTTAAGTATCCAAATTATTCATTGGTTTTTTAAATGGGGTGGTAGAACACATGGTATGGAAATTTCCTTGACATGAAAAAGCAAGACGCCTTGGTTTGTATTCAACAAACGTGTTTCTATGTATAATGATACTTGTAGTTTTAGGCTTTTCTCGGTGTCTTCAGTAAAGTACATGCTTGTCCATGCCTTTATTCTAGGTGTGAGAGAGAAGGCGAGGAGAGCCAGAGAGCTGGCTGCAGCCGCCAATCAGAGTGCGGTCAGGACACTAGAGAACGTCCTTGCTTGGAGCCTGAGGGTCCTCAATACATCCGAGGACCTGTCCCGAGTGAACGCCACCGCACAGGAGACAAGTGACCTTCTGCATAACTCCACAGTGACCAGTATGTCGGTCCCCTCTTCCCTGTTCTGAAAGCCTGCAGCTTGCTGGCTGGGAGACAGCCCGGTGCACAGGATGCGGAAGGGACATGTCGGTTCACATCTGTGAAGGAGGAGAGGGTCCCCAGGGGATGCAGGCCGTCTGCGTTCTTCATCTACTTCAGGGTTTCCCCGCTCCGTTCTGTCTTATCCATCCTGCATCTTAATAATGAACACTTCCTTTTCTCTCCTTTCCTCTGGCCCATCGCTCGCCAACACTTGCCTCTTGTCTTGGTTAGCTCTGCTGGCTGGAAGGAAAATGAGAGACGTGGAAATGCAAGCCAACCTTTTATTTGATCGGCTGAAGCCTTTGAAAACACTGGAAGAAAACCTGAGCAGGAACCTGTCGGAGATCAAGCTGCTGATCAGCCGGGCCCGGAAACAGGCGGCTTCGGTGAGTTGGGTTGGTGACTCCTAATATGGCAGCTCTGGAAACTGGGGCTCCTGATCACAGACCATGGTGGAGTCAGTGGGCCTGGCACTCAGACACCCCAACTGCTCTACTACTCCTACAGAATCTCAGTAACCCCGTGTCCTCATGGCTCATCCAGGAAACTTAAACTCTTTTTCTTTGACTCCTGCTTGTGTTGAGCATGTTTCAAAGATTCTTAGGAAAGATCTCTCCTTTCTGGGAGTTTATAGCTATTGCTAGGCTACATAACTTACCCTTTATGCCATGAAGGCATTCAGCATAGTAGATACATCTGCTGCTGCTTCTTTATTTTACTAGTTTACTTTCAATGCTGGAGATACCCTCCAGAATGTGTTCTCAGAGTCCTTGTTCTTCAGGACTCTGAGAAGACAATGTGTGTACACACAGATGCTGAGAAGACAGTGTGTGTACACACAGATGCTAAGAGGATAGTGTGTGTGCACACAGATGCTGAGAAGGCAGTGTGTGTACACGCAGATGCTGAGAAGGCAGTGTGTGTGCACACAGATGCTGAGAAGGCAGTGTGTGTACACACAGATGCTGAGAGGATAGTGTGTGTGCACACAGATGCTGAGAAGGCAGTGTGTGTGCACACAGATGCTGAGAAGGCAGTGTGTGTACACGCAGATGCTGAGAAGGCAGTGTGTGTGCACGCAGATGCTGAGAAGGCAGTGTGTGTGCACACAGATGCTGAGAAGGCAGTGTGTGTACACGCAGATGCTGAGAAGGCAGTGTGTGTGCACGCAGATGCTGAGAAGGCAGTGTGTGTGCACACAGATGCTGAGAGGACAGTGTGTGTACACACAGATGCTGAGAGGACAGTGTGTGTACACACAGATGCTGAGAGGACAGTGTGTGTACACACAGAGGCTGAGAGGACAGTGTGTGTACACGCAGAGGCTGAGAGGACAGTGTGTGTACACGCAGAGGCTGAGAGGACAGTGTGTGTACACGCAGAGGCTGAGAGGACAGTGTGTGTACACGCAGAGGCTGAGAGGACAGTGTGTGTACACGCAGAGGCTGAGAGGACAGTGTGTGTACACGCAGAGGCTGAGAGGACAGTGTGTGTACACGCAGAGGCTTAGAGAATAATATATATATACATACATACATACATACGCTGGTGTCAGAAAACCATTCAGTAACTACCCATGGATCAATTCACTTATTTCCAGCATAGAGTAAGACTCCCAAGAGTGTGTACAGTTGCCACTATGTGGGGTCCTAGAGAATAAGAGTGTGACCCTAATCTTAGCTCAGTCTTTCTGAAGCTCTCTAGGTAAGGTAAAGGTACTCTAGGCTCGCCAAGATTCTCCCCTTATAGAAAAGGATGCAGGCTCACATCAGCTCTGGCTTCCCTCTGTTACATGGACAAGGAAACATAAACTAAAGTTATAGTTCTAAATACCATGGCCAGTGCAAATGTAGAAGAGGTGAAATTAATAGAAAATCTGCACACAGATAATTATAAAGCAGAGCCCTATGTAGTGAATAATAAGCCCTCTATAACTATTTACTGAGTGACATAATAAGTACATTCCCCCTGCCTGTATTTAACAAATGGTCATCAAATACTCCCCCATGGATCAGGTAGTGAGTTCATAGCAACACAGTCATAAAGCTCAGTGAGTGAGGCAGTTTTCTACATATACAATGGGCCTTCTGAGAAGTAAAAGGCTGGGGAGATTGCTCAGCTGTCAATGTGCTTGGTTCTTCTGGAATTAGGAACCCAGGACGCAGTAGGTCAGGTAGCTCATAACTGCCTGTAACCCTAGCCCCAGGGCCTCTCATGGCCCCTGGGAAATCTTGCAGTCTCTCTCTTCTCTCTTCCTTGCCCCTCCCCACCACACCCCTCACCCCCCCCCAAAAAAAAATTCAGTTGAGTAAATCTTAACACAAACCAAAACCAAAACCAAGAAAAGGTTAGCTCTTCAGAGACACCCATCCATAACCAGGCCGAGGCGAGGAGGATTGTAAGTGTCAATTCAAGGCCACCTGGTCAGCAGAGCCCGACACTGCCTGTAAATCAGCAAATAAAACATAGCCCAACTTAAGTGACTGTCCAGTACCCAAACAGTTTACCGAATAGAAGAATTTGCATCGTGGTCTGCTACCTCGCCCTATGAAACCCAAAGCTGTGTGAGCCATGCACAGCACAAGCAGGCGGGCATCTCTGACGTCGTGGAGAGCTACCCCATGTGTCCCTAAGTCAAGGGTGGCTTTCTTCTCCCGGTCAGATCAGAGTGGCTGTGTCTGCAGACAGAGACTGCGTCCGCGCCTACCAGCCTCGGGTCCCCTCTAGCAACTACAACACATTGACGCTGACTGTGAAGACGCAAGAGCCAGACAACCTCCTCTTCTACCTCGGCAGCAGCACCGGCGTAAGTGGGAGGCCGTGGGCGTGTGGGAATACGGGTGTTTCCTTGGTGGACACTCTGCCGATGACAACGTGAGCAAAGCCGCCCCCAAACCGCTGAATTCCCCTGCCAAGGATGACCTTGGCGACAACTGCAATGTCGAATGTCAAATGCAGAGGTAGAACATAAGCCGAGGAATCTGAGCTCAGTTCCCAGGCCACACACAAGCCTGGTCATCCTGTGTCCAGAGCCAGACAGCCCAGGGCATCTCTGGGGCTCCCTGACCAGCCTAGCCTAATTAAGTGAGCTATAGGTCAGTGAGGAGCCCGGTTCCAAAAGGTAGACAACACCCAAGGCTTTCTCCTGTCCTCCTCATGAACGTGTGCATACGAACTATGAACTGTGCACACATGTGAACTACTATGAACTGTGCACACATGTGAACTTAGGGGCACACACATACACACACACACACAAACACACACACACACACACACACACACACACACACACACACACACACACACACACACGGACATATACACAGTGAATGCCACAAGAAGGAAAGTGGCATTCCTAAGTAATGGCCCCAGCTGCCGTCTTCTTGGTTACATCATGCCTCTGTGGAACTCCGGTGACTGTCAGATAGCCAGGCATCAGCCAGGTTCTCCCTGCCAAGGCACTGCCTATGGCCCCAGAGAGCAAGCTCCCTAGCCATGACACCATTCCTTTGGCTGTCTTCAGAGGGGATGCAACCCCTGGGAAATGTCAGGGAGATGTGGAAAAGTGTATTTATTATCACAGATGTCTTCTGAGGAGACAGGAAGTGAAGCTAACTTGCTTTTGTGGTTCCTATCTTAGTATGCCTTCCACACCCATTGGTGCCTTCTGAAACAGAAACAAGACAGTACCTTGCCTAATCTTCCTGTGGCTTGGTGACAACCCCTTTGTGCATCCCCAGGAATTTCATGGATGCTTAGTGGATGATCAGTCTACAAGGGCAGTCATGTCGGGTCTGCCCTCTGCCTGAGGACTCGACACGCTCCGGTCCCAGGGTTGCCATGATTTATAGACAGAGTAGCGCTGAAGCATTGTGCTGGCTGTGTAAATAGAAAATATTTAACTCACCCCACCTTGTGTCCTGGCCCCCAGCCTGATTTTCTCGCAGTGGAGATGCGGCGGGGGAAAGTGGCCTTTCTCTGGGACCTGGGCTCGGGGTCCACACGGTTGGAATTCCCAGATGTCTCCATTAATGACAACAGATGGCACAACATCTACGTAACAAGGTAGCAGAGTGTGTGCTGCAGCATTGTTCTTATTTCAGTTGTACCTGATAATGTGTGGTAGCACCAAATAATAAACAGGATTTGAGTCATTAGGAAAGTTGGATTGTAAACAAATAATACCAATTTATATTAACTATAGGAATGAGGTGTTTGTTTTTTTTTTAATTACAGAACAGATAATCTTTGTTGCAAGAAGCAGGATCAAAAAATGTATAGCTTAGATTGCTTTTTAACGTTTATTTTTATTTTATAAGCATTTGCCTGCATATATGATTATGCACCATGAGTATGCAGTGCATTGGGTACCTATAGGTGGTTGAGAGCCACCGTGTGGGGGCTAGGAATAGAACCAGGTGCTTTGCAGGAGCAGGCAGCTACTCTTAGCCATGGAGCCATCTCTGCAAGCATCTAGATTATTTTAAAATGTTTTCAGAAAGTCCAGATCCAGGTTGACCAGCCTTGTAAAATGGGTCCTCCCATTGAAGAGGATTTTGTAAAAAGCAACAGAAAAAGAGAGGAGAGGAGGAGGAAAGAGGAAAGTGTATTTTTCTAAAATTAAAAAAACAAAGTCAGAGTCTTCCTATTAAAGTCCCTCCCTATAAGTAACTTTATTTAAGAATTCTTAGGCAGAACTTTTCTTTTCAGTAATATTGTGGAGTTTTATTGATGGTGCTTGAAATATTGGCAGTATATTAAAAATGGTTTCATAACAAAAGAAGTAATTTTTCTTCAGATGTGGTTTAGCTCAGTAATGATTTTAAATAAAGGGGGATGGGATGAAATGCCTGTTTCCCAAGAACGACTTAACATGATTTAGGGGAGTAAAGTAGAGGTTGAACGGGCAAGCGTGGAAGCAGGCGGAAGTTGCCTGGGTGAGCCCAGAGAGGCTGGTGCGGCTGTGTATGGAAGGCATGCTTATACATTGATGGCGTGATCTATGCAAAGTTCCTGTTGAAACTCTCTCTGACGCAGGTTTGGAAACGTGGGGTCCCTGAGCGTGAAGGAAACAAGTTCAGCTGAGAAACCACCGGTGAAGACAAGCAAATCTCCTGGGTCGGCGAATGTTCTGGACATAAACAACTCAACACTCATGTTTGTTGGAGGGCTTGGAGGCCAAATCAAGGTACTGTTCTCGGAGCACATCTGAACAGGTCCCCTGGCTGGTATGCTCAGTGATAAGCATGTCCTCTACAAATCAAAATTTCTGCCTTTATTAGTTTTCATTTCAGCAGTGGGTCAGCAGAGCTGGGCTGGTTTTTGCCAGGGTTAAAAGGTCATTTTCTGTCATGAAGATGAATACATGAGAAGTCAGTGGAGCTGTTTTTCATTTAGGCATCTTTTCCAGTGATGAAGTAGAAAGTTAAATAAATTTCGAGTAATTTCTGTAAAGTCCCTTTACCTCTCTTCTGATTATAGTGGTAATTATGCTAATTAGAGTTTAGCAAGAGTACACTGTGTTTGCTTCATGACTACAGCTATTTGGACTGGGTTCAGAGTCCTCAGTTGAGAAGAAGGTCTGCATCCCTCTAGTTACTGCCCCCTCCCCCACCCCGTTGTCTGGTCTGATGACTCAGCTATAGCAGGCTTTCCCCAGAAACCCCAGCAACTGAGCTGATCTTCAGGAGACTGTCCGGAGCTGGATCCGGTCACGGGTACCTGCAATCCCAGCATTCTCGAGGCTGAAACAAGAGATCTGAGCGTGTGGGGCCAGCTTGGGCTACACACATAACAAGACTCCTTTTCAGACTCCTTTCTTAAAGAACAGGAAACAATGCAAAGTGTTTATACTTGGAAGTAAATCCAGTTGTTGTAAGCTGGCCATTTCATTGTGTGTTCTCTTGGAGGTTGACTGGCTGGATTTGAAACTCCCAGGGCAGTTAGGGAACACACGCCCCTAAGCCATGGATGTGTGTCATGTGTTTGCTTGTGTCTCCCCATCAGAAGTCCCCTGCTGTGAAGGTCACTCACTTTAAGGGCTGCATGGGAGAGGCGTTCCTGAACGGCAAATCGATTGGCCTGTGGAATTACATCGAAAGAGAGGGGAAGTGCAATGGCTGCTTTGGAAGGTGATCCACCTGCATCTGACCTTTCTCTTAGCTCTGTACTCTAGACTCTCGTAAAAGGTTCTAAGTGGAACCGTGGTTACCTGGATGTAGGACCAGGTGGACTGACTACCTCAGACAACCTGCGATTTAATATATGTGTTTCACTGAACACTGAACCAACCAATCAGCTGGCCATTCTTGTTCTGTGCTGACCAATATATTGACCAGGTTTCAAACAATGCCAGCTTGGTGGGATATTAATACATGTTCCTTAAAAAGAAAAAAGGCAGCCAGGTGTGGTGGTACACACCTGTAATCCCAGCAGAGGGAGGTGGATCACTGTGAGTTCGAGGCCAGCCTGGTCTACAGAGCAAGTCCAGGACAGCCAAGGCTACTCAGAGGAACCTAGTCTTGAAAAACCAAAAAAGAATAGGGAAAAGAAAAGAAAAAAGTAACAGTAGAGAGGCCATTTTGATCTTAATGTTTGGAAAATGTCAGGTTAAAATATCAAATATAGGGGCTGGAGAGATGGCTCAGAGGTTAAGGGGACTGACTGCTCCTCCAGAGGTCCTGAGTTCAATTTCCAGCAACCTCACGGTGGCTCACAACCATCTGTAATGAGATCTGGTGCCCTCTTCTGGCCTGCAGGTGTACATGCAGCCAGAGTGCTGAATACATAATAAATAATCTTTTTAAAAAAATATTGAATATAGCTAGGTGTAGTGGTTAATGCCTTCAATCCCGGCATAATATAGAGGGAAGTAGATCTCCGAGTTCCTGCCCAGCCACCAGCTGGGCTACATAAGGCTTTGTTTACACACATACACACACACATACATGCACGCACACATGCACACACTCTTTTTCTTTGTTGTGATGTTCCCATAGCCTTGAATTCACTACCCGGTATCACTTGTTATTGTTAGGTTGTTAGTGCGGCCTGATATCCTTCACATTAATGGATATAGCTGGGTTTATACTGCCAAATGAAGTGTTGACTTCTTTAATATGACTTCTTATATGTTGCCAGATACTCTTACATAGCAGCGGCATTTTTCCACTTATAACCACCCTTCCATCCTTAGAGGGTGTTGGAAGACTGGCCTCTGACTCGATGTCTTAACTGGCAAGCAGCGTTGGTGTATTGAAAGTAGCTGCTGCCATAGCACACAGAGCACACACATGTGCCAGGGGACAGAGGACAGGCCACTGGGATTCCTGAAGGCTCCAGCGCTAACATAGGGGAGGCCCCTCTGAGAGCAAGGCCCACTCTCCCAGGCCCCAGGTTGGTCCTGCGTGTGCCAGGGCCTTTCCGAGTACTAGAGTCACTGATGGATGCAGGTGTTGGGCTTTCTTCCTAGTCAGGGGCCCAGGCAGTCTGTCTGCAGCCTAGGGTAGCGAACCTAGGCTGACTGTGGCGCACATAGGTCTCACCGTCCTAAAAGATAAGGCCGCAGGGGCTCCAGCAGAAGTTGGGGGGGGGCTGCCAGCATGGGAGAGCCCAGGAACATGCCATAGATCCCAGGGCCCTGGAGACTCACTTCAGTCTTCATTCCCTGGGAATTCATTCCTTCTCACACTGCCTCAACTGAGCAGGCTGTGGTGGGAGGGAAGAGGGGGGAAGAAACCAGAAACACCGACCATTCACGTGCTTGGGACGTGAGAACTCCTGGGCTCCGGGTAGGAAGGGACCACACACAGGGAGTCAGGACAGCCTGTGAAGCTTGTTCGAAGTGATCTTCAGATGAGGCCATCTCTTAGCCCTGAACAACCTAACCGGAGGCACTGCCCACTGTCACGGAGCACGTGCTTGTCGTGCACAGCCGCAGTTGCTAAGAACTTTGCACGTGTCAAGTTGTATGCATTGCATCAGAACACTCAGCCGTGTTCCCCTAGAGATGAAGGCTGCAGAGATTTGGGGGCTTTGGTAGTCGGTAGCTCAGGGATTTGGGGTTTGACACCTGGTAGTCTGGCTCTAGAGGCTGTGTTTGTCGTCAGACTAGAGGGCAGCAAGCTGAGTGACTCAGGACTAAGACAAGTACAGTGCTTGCTGTACAGGCACGGGGACCTGAGGCCAAATCACTGGAACCCATAAGAAATGGTGCACAAGGGTGCACATGTGTAATGCCATCACTCTTGCTGGGACAGAGGAGGCAGAGAAGGGGGGATTCCTGGAAGCCCCAGGGCCCAGTAATCTGGAGTATGAGAGAGACAGAGACAGAGACACAGAGAGGGAGGAGAGAGAGAGACAGACAGACAGACACAGAGAGAGACACAGAGACAGACAGGGACACAGAGAGGGAGGAAAGAGAGACACAGAGAGATAGCCAGAGACAGACACACAGAAAGAGACGAGAGAGATCCTCATGTGAGATGGAACAGTGAGGAGCCACATGCAAAGTTTTTCTCTGACATCTGCATATACACTATGGAACCTGTTCTCTTCCCCTCCCCTCCCTTCCCCTCCCCTCTGCCCTCCCCTCTGCCCTCCTGAGGCTGGAGTGATATTTCACGGCTTCTGCTTCGCAGCTCCCAAAGTGAAGACTCTTCGTTCCACTTCGATGGAAGCGGGTATGCGGTTGTGGAGAAGACGCTCCGGACTACCGTGACACAGATCATCATCCTCTTCAGCACCTTCTCCCCCAACGGCCTCCTCTTCTACCTGGCCTCCAATGCCACGGTGAGTCCCTCTGCAGCACAGGACCCCTGTGTCTGCACAGGACCCCTGTGTCTGCGCAGTCCCACTGCCTCGAAGTTACCCCCGCGTTTGTTGTGCAAGTGACTTTTCCTCACTGAGGAGAGGTGAAGAAACGTCCTCTCACTCCAGAAAGCATGCCCAGTGAGCAGAGCAGTGCTTCCAGCACGCCTTGCTTGGAGAAATGAGTCTGGTGTGTGTGTGTGGGGGGGGCGGTTTACTTAGAGGTGAGTGAATAAGGACTTAGCAAAAAGGAGAATGAGTCCCCAAGATGGCCGCAGGACTGAGATGTCTCGCCCCAGCGTGGGTCATGCTCCAAAACATCATGTATCCCTTTCAGTCAGTCCGGTCTTCTTAAGTTCTTCACCACCTAAGTCCACAAGAGCCGGGGGAGTCCATACAGTGGGCAGTAGAACACAGAAGCGAGTGCTTGGGTGCAGTCTCATGTGAGGCTCTCCACATTGTCCAAGGAAACACCAGCAACCTGATCTTGTCATGGTCTCATTTGGGTTGTCATATCTACTGTGAGCACCATGGCAACAGCCATGGTAAGGCTTGAGGACAGGGTTCTACAACCCTGTGCCATTAGGATTTGGCAGTATGATATATATATATATATATCATATATATTTATTTATTTATTTATC
The DNA here is from genome assembly GCF_964271855.1 of Acomys minous. NCBI lineage: Eukaryota > Metazoa > Chordata > Mammalia > Rodentia > Muridae > Acomys > Acomys minous. The sequence continues at coordinate 128,960,797 of NC_140486.1, forward strand.
TTAGTTTCCATAAGCACACAGTGTGCCCTCAGTCAGCACAAGTGTTAATAGTCAAATGCTTGCTGTTAAATTCTATTCAAATAATGTCTTGGTTTTCGTGTGACCACAGTGGCCTTGTTTTTAAATTTACTTTTAGTATTATTTTGTGTGGATAAGTGGTTTCTATGTCTATATGTCTATGTGCCCACTAAGGCCGGAAGAGGTTTTGGATCCCCTGGTAGCAATGGTTGTGAGCCACCAGGTAGGTGCTAGGAAGTGAACACAGGTTGTCCGCGAGAGTAGCCGGTGTTCTCCACCACTAAGCCACCTTTCCATCCACCACGGTTGCCTCGCTTGTATCTCATCTACAGGAATGGTCCCTTTCATCTTGTATGCTGGTCATTTTCAGAAACAGCGCGCTTGTCAGTTTAAATAAAAATCACACAAAGATAGTCCACGTCTCCTGCTACAATGTGGATTTTGGTTAACAATGGCTAGCAGTTGGTTTAATTCTCAGCAGTAGTCTACAAGGCCAGTGGAGACATTTTTGCTTTCCTGTAACCAGCTATGGGGACAGGCTCAGTTTCCCTAGTTTGACCTTAAAAGGTTACATGCACCCCTAGCTTGAGTGGGGAAACTCTAGAGATAAGGACATCTCCGGTAGAGATCTCTTCTCTCCTTCACAGAGGGACTTTCTGTCCATCGAGCTGGTCCGCGGCAGGGTGAAAGTGATGGTGGACCTGGGCTCGGGACCCCTCACGCTCATGACAGACAGGCGGTACAACAATGGAACCTGGTACAAAATCGCCTTCCAGCGGAACCGGAAGCAGGGTAGGTGCACGGGGTGGACATGTTGGCTGCCTCTGCCTCGTCACACTCCATAGCTTCCTGGCTGCGGCTTAATGACGTTAGTGAGATCATCATCGCCCTCACGATTGGCCACCCGGCAGGACTCCATGCTTGAGTGATGGTCTCATTAAACGCCGGCTTTGTCTGTGGCATGAGAAGCAATGGGATCCACTTGTTGCTGGAAGAACGGCATAATTCTACTTGTCTCATTATTTCTGGCTAAATGCCAAGTTGGAAACGAGAATTGAATTCATCCCGTTTTCTTTTGCACACCGACTGTTGCCGTCCAGCAGTGTGTGCTGCCGATCTTGTCCTTCTAACGGTGCAGGGTAACGCCGGTCAGATTTGCAGGACTTAAAAAGAACATCGACACCCCCAAAGATGGAACTGTGTTGAGAGAGGATTCCATTCACACTAACCCTTCCACTTCCTGCTAGGGCTGCTAGCTGTCTTCGATGCCTATGACACGAGCGACAAGGAGACCAAGCAAGGAGAAACCCCAGGAGCCTCTTCTGACCTCAACCGGTTGGATAAGGACCTGATCTACGTGGGTGGATTACCTCACTCGAGTGCTGTTAGGTACGGCATGGGACTGTGGGCCGGCCGTGTGGGGTTTCCGGGCCTCTCCCACCAAGCGTGAGGCTGATTCTCCCGTCCTTGCCTCCAGGAGAGGCATCAGCAGCAGAAGCTACGTGGGCTGCATCAGGAACCTGGAGATATCCAGATCCACGTTTGACTTGCTACGGAATTCCTACGGAGTGAGAAAAGGCTGCGCACTGGAGGTGGGCAGCAAGCGTTGTCATGGGGGTCTGGATGCGTTTCCATGAACACCCAGCGGCTTGTCGTCTATATAGTAAAACTTCAAGCTCCCAGTCTCAGCAGGCCAGCCTCACTCTGCTCTTCCTTCTGCCACCAGCCCATCCGGAGCGTGAGTTTCCTAAGAGGTGGCTACGTGGAGGTGCCGCCCAAATCTCTGTCACCTGAGTCCTCCCTGCTTGTCACATTCGCCACCAAGAACAGCAGTGGCATCATCCTGGCCGCACTGGGCAAGGATGTGGAAAAGGCCAGCTGGTCTCAGGCACACTTGGTGAGTACCTGTGACCCACAGTGGGAGATGCCTTACAGAAACACACACACGGGGAATTTCCAGCTCACGGCATTCACCGTAGCTGTTTCCCAGCGCTTATGTACCAGTGCTTTTTAGTTAATGAGTAAAAGTTGTTACTACTGAATGTTCTGCTCGTGAACCTGTGATTTCTGGAGTCTCATATCACACTTCTAGAGGTGTGTAAGAGGCTGCCGCCCTCAGACTAAAGCAACTCGTGGCGGCAGAGCCCGGGTTTCCTCTGGGTGTGGTGCTTTCAGCAGAGTGAAAACACCCTTTTCTCACGTCTGTTTGGGCGGGGGATTTGTTGTTGCTATAAATGTGAAGGGAGGAGATGTGGCCTGTGATGGGCATGGGAGTCTAGCAGCAGGACAAAGCAAGGGGGGCATTTTCCAGCATTTGATCCCCTACAAGAGGGTGTCAGGTATGTGATCACATACCCGAAGGAAATGTTGGTGAGCACAGGTGCAGGTCACATAATGCTGTGCTGTGCTGCTTAAGACATGGCTGTGCAGTTATCATCCTACACGCTGCAGCTGGGTGCTGCTTTGTGGGCAAAGAGAGGTCCAGAGAACACGATTAAGCTGCCCGTGGCCACCCAGCTGCTACATGTTAAAACAGAGGCTGGGATGCCAGTCTGCGGGCCCTGGATACCGTGTGGGCCACTTAACCCGAGCTAGCCTTTGACTGGAAATGGTTTTGTGTGCTCCATTCATCCACTTTTCACTTGAGGTAAAATTCTTACAAAATTGCCTGCCTTACAGTGAGCTGTTTTCTCAGTGCCAGTGCATCGAGTGTAAAGATGTCTCCTCCTTTACCTAGCTGCAAATGTTTCCATCACCCAAATCAACACCCTGTGCCCCAAAAGCAACAACCACGCCTCATCCTCCCGTCCTGACTTCTGGCTGCCAGCTCTGTTCTGTCTCTACAATGGGCTGCTTACTATAGATAGCTTGCGCTGTCCAGGCATATGCAGTGTTGTTGTTTACAGCTGTCACTTAGCACGCTTTGGGGTTTCATCCACATCCAGCTACATTTTTTATTTGTGCTATCCCTTTCTATTCCCCTGTATTTCTATTCTGGGGCTCACAGGAACTCCTGAGAGCCATGACCCTGTATATAGGATGTCGGTTTGGGTCTTTGCCTTCCTCCCTTCTGGGCGTGGACCTTCAGATGGGATTTCTAGTGAGAGCGCGATTCTGTGTTTTAACTTTGGGGGAAGCTGTTAAGCTCTTTCCCTCCACCAATTGCGATAGGGTTCCGCAGGAGTCTTCTAAGGCAGTGGGAAGGAATGGGGCAGCTGCTGCTAGCAAGGGCGTTGGGAGCCCCTTTCCTTCTACTCCGGGGCTGGCTTCACGGTTTCTTGTACTTCCTTTCAATGTTGCCAGGAAGTCTTAAGAACTTTAGATGTCTTAAGACCCTTCCAGCTCTTAATGCCATTTTCAGGTATGTTAGATGTAATCCATAGGGAAAGGCAAAAATCAAATTAGGTGGTCACGTGCACCATCTTGAAATTTCTTCAGTGAAAACTAGTCTAGTGCATGACGTAGCAGTAAAATTGGAGGCATGGGGACTTTGAGGAAATAGGAATCTGTGACCGGAACAGTGATGGCGTGATGCAGAGCATAAATTACATGACACAGCTCAGAAAGCAGTACATCAAATCCAAAGCGCTGTCATGGATGGCGACGTCCACATGCTCCCTTGCCTGCCTTGCATTAGCATGTCTGTGTTATCTGTACAAGGTGAGAATGTTACAGACCATTCAGTAATGTCTTCCGTTTTGGAAAATGCACCTTCCCCAGCCCTTCTTTGCCATCATGCTGATTGGAGGTCACATTGAAGTGCATGTCAATGCCGGGGATGGGACCAGCCTGAGGAAGGCCCTCCTGCACGCCCCCACCGGCTCCTACAGCGACGGGCAAGAGCACTCCATCTCCCTGCTCAGGAATCGGAGGTATCTTAGCTCTCGGGTCTTGTATAAGGGTGGGGGGGAGGAAGATGGCGGGGAGGGGGGAGGGGGAGGGGTGCCGCTGAGGTGAGCATGAGAGAGCTCCTCAGTAGGAGCCTCGCCACATATGTGGCGAGATTAAATGTCCGGAGTGGTTGGCATGATGTCATCAGCGATCATAGGAGTGGTTGGCACGATGTCATCAGCGATCATAGGAGTGGTTGGCACGATGTCATCAGCGATCATAGGAGTGGTTGGCATGATGTCATCAGCGATCATAGTTCTGTTTCAGAATAACTCTAGGAATTTGCCAGAATTCTGCCATAGGGTCAGCTCTCTTCCAGTTTGTAGTGTTTGTGAAATTTTCGTACCTGAGAACTTTAACTTTGACCTTGACTTAATCTCACTCTGAGCTGTTTACAAATACTAGATGAATTTGGTGGGGAACAGGAGGCTGGTTTTGGTGGGCGGTGTTTTGCCAACACTCAGCACCGTCATGTCAGCATTCCCTGTCTTTCCCTCGGCAACTGAAGACCTCGCGCTGGGGTACACTGGGTGTCTTCACAGTGGGAAAAGGGGTGTTGCAGTACACACAGTTAGTTCACTCAAACTTGGCCGTGTGTCTGTTCGTAGATTTTCATTCTTTCACGTTAAATGTTGAAGCTTTTCGGTTTTGGGATTCACATACAATGTCATGCCAAAATTTATCTCTAGGAAAGTGTATTATCCAAAAAAACCTTGCTGTTACTACCTGTGAAAATGGAGCCATGTGTTGCGCTTTAACGCTTGCTTTCCCCTGTGGCCTACTAGAGTGATCACCGTACAGCTGGACGAGACCAGTCCTGTAGAAGTGAAGCTGGGTCCTCTGTCAGAAGCAAGGACCATCAACACCTCCAACCTGTACATCGGGGGGCTTCCCGAGGACAAGGGGACGCCAATGCTCAGGATGAGGACATCTTTCCATGGATGTATTAAAAACATGATCTTCGATGCTGAGTAAGTGTAACTGGCTCTCACGTCCTTGCCTTCTGGGTTTGCTGTTGGAGAGAGGTCCTGAGCTCCGCAAGTTCTTCTGTAACCAGTGAACCTCCTTGGTCTGTCATGACGGCCTCTTCCAATGGATCTTACAGGGCTAACATGGTGGACAGATCTGGCCAGCAAATTTTATTAAGAGAAAACCCACCACTGGCTCCCTGTGTGTGCCTAGTATGGAGCATTAAACTGGGATTTAACACATCCTGGGCAGTCATCGCTCTACCACTGAGGGACATCCCTTTTCTCAAGTGTACCAGCTAGATTGCTAACAGCTACATCTTATCAATGGCTTTCCCTGTGACAGTTGCTATTTATTGCAAGTCTCCATTCTCTGTGAAGGAGAGAATTATGTGCATAAATGGCTGCTCATTACTCCTCTCCCAAGCTCTAGTCACATTGGGATGGTGGGAAAAATGTCTGAACCACAGGCCTGCATCTGCCTACAGGAAGTCACAACAGACTCAGTAGGAGGAGACCCTGACCCCATACTTGCCAGACTGCTGGCCCACTTGTAACCTTGGTCACAGTGTCCTTCTCTGAGAAGGCAGCTCCTGGGAGGCCCTGAACAGAACAAGAATTAGGCTATAGCAGACTGCAGTGCAACAGGGGAGTGTCACTCACTTACCTGTAGGTTTATACAGTCACTGATTGTTCATCCAATCCTTCACTGATAGGCAACACCACGCCCCTGAAAGCCATGACTCCATAGTCGGGTATAGCTTTGGGAGGTGCCAGTGGGATCCAGGTTGGCATAAGACACCTTGCTAGAGCTTCTAAAAAGAGAGGCCGATGACGAGCAGAGTTCAGAACAAGGACCCAGTGCTGTTAAACGGAAGCTATTGTGCAGCGATGTGGGGACCAGTATTAAACGGAAGCTGCTATGTTGGACCCAAAGCCCTGTTGGCCTGAGACCCTGGTCTGCAGGAGGTGACAGCTCAGAGTCCACTCTGAGCTCAGGAATGTCTGGGATTCCAGTATGGTTCGGGGTTAGAGTGGATTCTTATTTTAATTGGGACCAAACAGAAAAAGGGCGTGTCCATATGACTCTGGTAACTGTGATGGATGGTTGCTGTGGTCACCCTAGGAGAGACATGAACCAATGGTTTAAAGTGGGCTTTAACTACTCAGTAACCAGGCTGGTGTGTGACCATTTTGTTTTGATGCTTTCTTGTTGTCTGTAGACTTTTGGACTTCACGCATGCAATCAGCTCTGAACAGGTAGAGCTGGACACTTGCTGGCTGGCAGAAGAGCCTGTGCGGGACCTGCACGGGGAACTCAGGGAGCTCCCCCCAGACCCCCCAACTCTACCAGAGCCTGCAAACACAACCTCCGTCATTGGCATCAGCCAGGTCTGCTCAGGAAGGAAGTCAAATGTCGGGGAAGTAGGAAATAGGACCCTGAGAAAGCTGAACCTATAGCCAGGGCAGCGAGAGGGCGGGTGGAGGGAAGGGGCGGGGGGAGAGGGTGAAGGGGAGGGGGAGAGAGAGACAGAGAGATCAAGCAGAACTGAGTCCCAAGGAGGCCACTGAAGCTGGGAGGGAGGACAAGGTGCCCCCATTGTGCCCTCTCCCCGCTCCCCAACTTCTCCAGCTAGACTTCCCAATGGTAGATTATCTGGAAACTGGGAAGCGACCTTCAGGATTGCCCTTCCTGTGCTAAACAGCCCACAGGGATAAGGCAGAAGGGCTTGTCTGTGGGGGACTCAGGGTCCACACAGATGTTCTGCTCAGATGCTCGACACCCCAAGTGGTTGGCATACGATGAGAGTTTCCCTAATGCCTCCTCGATACTTTAGATTCGGATGGGGACACACGGCAGTACGCACTTCCTGTGAGCCACTGTGCTCTTCTCAGCGTCTAAGGACAGGAGTTTGATTCATTAAGCAAACATCCAGCCGTGACTCTTACTTTCCCCCTTTTGATTTCTCTCCCCCTTTACACTTTAATAATTTAGGAGATGGCATGTGGTTATTCCAAAGCAGGGCCCAGGAGTGCAGGGCAGTTTTGCTAGTTGTGTGTGTCCACCTTAAGCCAGAAGAGTGGATCTGGGACTCACTGGCCTCAGGATCCCGTGGGACACTGTGGTGGCAACCAGCATTGCCGAGGCCCTGCCCTGTGCTCCTGGCTTCTGGCCAGGGTCTCAGTGCCCTTCAAGCCCTGTTCCTCCCTCCTCACCCTGCACCTGGTATGTGAATTTAAGGACCTGTGGGACCTGAGGGCACTGTTGTCACCCAATGGCGTCCCACCTGTGACTCTCTTTTGGCCACAGGCATCCTTGGGCTATGCCCATGATCTCTTAGGCCCAAGGAAGGATCATGGGGGACTCCTGTATTAAGCTGAAGGAAAAGGAACTTGAGTAATGGGGAAAGAAGGAAGGAAACTCAGATTGCTCTCAGGCTGAGGGGCGCATCGTTTAAAACAGAGACCCAGAGGACTCAGACCACAGCGGTAGCAGCTCCTGTTCTGGCATAGTGGCTTCTGTGATATTTCCTTCACTGAAGAACATGTTGGTGTCAATGGGGTCCTGGCTACAGTAGCTGAGGGTCCCTATGCACCTCTTACAGGAACTGTGTGTGGTGGACACGGCTCCAGGGTATATTGCAGGCGCTCACCAGTTTGGCCTCTCGCAAAACAGCCACTTAGTGCTGCCTTTTAATCAGTCCGATGTCCGAAAGAGGTAAGCATTTTCCCGACGTCCCGCTGAGATTTTCATCGCCAGATGATAAGGAAAGTGTGGCGTTGTCTTCTGAAACATGCAAATGTGCCCATACCAGACCAGGTCAGCGCCCACGTGGACACAGGCAAGGATCCCATCTGTTAGCGCTAATCAGGTCCCTCATGATAGCATACGCCGAGTGTGCTAAAACAAGCGAAGGCTTTCCTGCTGGCCTGTGTGAGAGTGGTGCTAGATTTGGTCATTCAGAGCTCAGCTAAAATGTCATCTTCCCAGAGCTGTCCACTCTACTTGGTACAGCTACCAGTGGGCCTCCCTGTGACACAGCACAATGCCGACACGCTTCTAGCCTTGGTTTCATGGTTTCAGGGAATCTCTCTCATTTACTGTCACAGAGTGTCAGACAGTGGCGATCTCGGCCAAATGGTTCCCGTCAGACAGTGATCTCTGCCATGAACAGGAGCGCAAGGGAATGAACACTTCCTTCCTTTTGAGAAGCTAATGACACATGCTGAAGCAGCGATGTGTTCTCTCTTGGAGGCTGCTTTAGGTACTAGAAGCCGACCTCCCCGGGTCCCTTGTACTGAGCTCCCGTTCTCCCCCAGGCTCCATGTTCAGCTGAGCATCCGGACGTTTGCGTCCAGCGGCCTCATATACTACATGGCGCATCAGAACCAGATGGACTACGCCACACTCTGGCTGCATGAAGGCCGCCCGCACTTCATGTTTGACCTTGGCAAGGGCCGAACCAAAGTCTCTCACCCCACACTGCTCAGTGATGGCAGGTGGCACACGGTGAGTTCTCGGGAGGCCGTGTCACCTGCCCCAAACACTCTTTCTCTCCACCTCTGGTCCCCATTCCATTTTCTTGAAGGGGAGCTGTGCATTTTGATTTCCCCCCAAATGATTGTAAGCATCTTGACAGACCTTTCCTGCTTCCTGAGTTCCCCCAGACACTTGGTCAGGGCTGCACACCTGGTAGACACTCAACAGCTGCAGACAGAATTAATCAAAGGTCTCAAAAAACTGTCCTTGACTTGGCCGGAAGCCAATAAAACCCATGCATGGCCTGAAAGAACCAAGCTGCTCATCGTGGCATCTGCTGATAACCAGGCCTCTGGAACCAGGCTGTAGAATCTCCCCATTATCTGCCGGCCACACCCTATTCTCAGCCACAGCTATGCCACAGGCAGAGCTATCATATGGGGGTGCAGGGGGTTTCGTCGGGGCTGTCACAGATCTGAGGAACACATGCCATAACCACACCTGATAAAAGTTTTCTCAAGCGGTTTGCAAATTCCAGACGTCCTCACCTTGTGCAGGTCAAGACGGAGTACATTAAAAGAAAGGGCTTCATGATCATTGACGGCCAGGAGTCCCCCAGCGTGACCGTGGTGGGCAATGCTACGACGCTGGATGTGGAAGGGAAGCTGTACCTCGGAGGCCTTCCTGTCCACTACAGGGCCAGGAACATTGGGAGCGTAAGCAGCGGGCCTTTGAGCGGGACCCATGCCACCTTGCTGTGGTTCTAGTTTTGTGGGAGGCCATCTTTCTCTATTGCTCTTGTTGGGCTCAGCAGATAGTGTGCGGGCCTGTGGCAGGGCTCCTCCATCATTTCCCACCTCACAGTTAATGAACATTTGTTCCCCTTGTCTGGAGCCGCTCAGTCCCAATGTCATTCGGGAAAAGTCCAGCAAATGTGTATGGGTACCAGTGAGAGAAGCATTCTGGATTCAAGCGGCATTTTAGTAAAAGGATAGACAACACCTCCAGTGCATTAACACCACAGCCCTGGGGTGCGAGAGCCAAGGGAGACCTTCATGTGAGCAGTTGCCACAGTTAAGCTTTAAAACCGAGAGCGTGTCACAATGTGTTGTCGAGTGAGGTTTAATGAAGTACGGGGCAAATATGTCCTTTCTCGTCATCATCTCCAGCCACTCCCCTGTCTTCGCTCGCTTGGTTTAGGTCACCCAGAGCCTCCCTGCTTGCATTGGGGAAGTGACGGTTAATAGCAAACGGCTGGATAAAGACAGAGCCACATCCGCCTTTGCTGTGGACAGGTGCTACGCAGTGGCCCAGGAAGGAACTTTCTTTGAAGGCAGTGGATATGCAGCTCTTGGTAAGTGCTGTTAGCAGCCCGGAGGGAACCCCTTGGGTTCAGTGTGCACTGTGAGATGCTGTGGGGTCCAGGAAGGAACTCTGATAGGATAAGACCCTGCTGGAGAGGCTGCCTAAGGCTGTGAAAATTATTTTCATAAAACTGTGTTTGTTTTTTTTTCTTAGTTTCTCTCTTAACCAAGCTATCACACAAATAACTGAGACTCTGTTATATTATTTTCCAACAAGCTTCACAGCACAAGAACTGAGCAATTGTTAATCTATTTTTAACCTAAACTGATTTGGCTTCCTCCCAGTGTACATCCCAGAGATACTCGCACTTTATAGTTTTTCTTGCTCCAGCTCCCCTCCTGATGCCACCTGGACCTCTCCCTTGCCTAAATCCATGGCTGAATCCTCTGTTTCCTCCTCTAGCTCCTCCCCTGGCTGGCAGGAAGGCCAGCCCCCCATTCTCTCCCCTGCTCAGTAATTGGCTATAAGCTTCTTTATTGGCATACCAGGGGACAATTGGGGAGCAGTGTTTACACAGCATTGAGACAGGAGATGCTCAGAACAAAGATTATGGCCAGATATGGGTGGGTGGGGGGGGAGAGTAAAGAACTCAGCATTTGAATTGCACAATAACCTTATGCCTACACAAGGCCATGCTTATTCATCCAGTCCTCTGGGCTGTGCCTAACTGTTCATGCAAAGCCTGTGCCAGAGTCTTGTATTCCATAGGTGACTAGAGTTTACAAGTTTATGTGGGGCATATTCCCTGTCCAAGTTAATAAAGGCCTTCGAAACTAAAAAAGCAGGTGTGTGGCGTCTGTAATTCCAATGCTCAGAAGGCTGAGACAGGAGGATCATCGGTTGCATGCCAACCTGAATCATAATAGTGAGAGCACATCTTTTAAAAAAAAAAAAAGGATTAAGACCATGAGATACTTAGGACAGCCAACACCGGGGACCGGGCAGGGAGCACTGATCCAACTAGGACACTTAATCTGTCGTCCATTCAGCCCGGGGCAAGGGAACAGCTGCCTTCTAGTGCCAATATCCAGCCTTTTGTCACTTGAATTAAAAAACTATCATTCACTCCCCACGTTGGAGGCTGAGGCAACTGCAAGTGATGCTACCCTGGATACATACAAATCAAGAAGCTAACGGGAAAGACCAGCTAACTGGGTGCATCCTGGGCCCAAGGGACTGAGCAGCTCCTTCAAAGGCAGTGTTTCTAGCTGGGCTTTGTTACACACACCTGTAATCTCAGGCGAGGCACAGGCAGAAGGATTGGGAATGTGGTCCCAGCCTGACTACATAGCAAGACTCCCTGCATAAAGCAACAACAAAACACAAGGTTTCTTTTCACACAGGAAGGTGAGAGCTGAGGCCTGGAGGACGGTTGGGGTGGGAGTGCAGCTGGATCCAGGTTTTGAGCTTGGCCAGTGCCTTGTGTGCTTAGATAGCCCGCCAGGCCCTGCCAGCCTGTGTTCTCACCATGACAGTCCCATCCTGTGTTTTTCAGTCAAGGAAGGCTACAAAGTTCGACTGGATTTAAACATCACCCTTGAGTTCCGGACTTCCTCTATGAATGGCGTCCTCCTGGGCATCAGCAGTGCCAAAGTGGATGCCATCGGCCTAGAGATTGTGGATGGCAAGGTAGGTGTTCTGCCTCCATTCCCTACCCACCCACAGAGGCAGAGCAGGAGCGAAATGCGGAAGTGCTTAGATTCAAGCCTATCATCCACTTCATTAACGGAGACAAAAGAAATTCCCATTGCTATCTTAAAATCGGATAGTCCTAGAAAGCGACTTGCAGGCTAACTTCCTTTCATATATTTGAACTGGCATTGCAGCTATAACGCTGAGGCATTTCTGCCTCAATTTTACCAGGAGTAACATGTCCATGCAATGCCCAGTCTCTTCTAATAATTCTTATTCACTTGCAAACAGAGTCACACAGAAATGCAGCGAAATGGACACACACGTCCCTCCCCAGGCACCCAACCCCAGGCTTCCCATAGTAATGTCAGTACAGGCCCACACTGAGTCCCCACGGCACACCCTCACAACCCACATAACATCTTAGGATGGACCAGCTGTGCATCTGCCTGTGTGAATAGCTTGTGATGTACAGGTGGAACCATCAAGATCCATGGCAACTATGGCATTACAACTAGACCCCTCACAGAGTGCTACTTTGTAACCACAGCAACCCTCACCCTTGGCAGTCACGGATCTGTCTCCATCTCTCAATTGTTATTTTACAAGAGTTACATACTAAGTTCATGCAGTAAGTGTGATTCCCTGAGGGTCAGCCACGTTGTGTATAGCAACAGTTATTACAGAGCATTACTTTGTGGGTTGAGTTTATTTTACTTTCCTGAAGGTCTACCTGGGTTGTATATAGCAACAGTTATTTCTTATTACAGACTGTTACTTTGTGGTTTTGTTTTGTTTTGTTTGCTTTTTTCAAGACAGGGTTTCTCTGTGTAGCCTTGGCTGTCCTGGACTCACTTTGTTGACCAGGCTGGCCTCGAACTCAGAGATCCACCTGCCTCTCCCTCCTGAGGGCTGGGATTAAAGGTGTGTGCCACCATGCCCATTTTCACTTTTCTTTTTTGAGTAAAAAAATACAATTTTTCCTATACCTTTGGTGATCTTGCATCTCAGCCTCTCATGTCCCCCCCATGCTGGGAGCAGGAGGAGCGACACCTTTCACAGCGCATCTGTCTTGTTTGTTGTGTAACCACCTCCTCCCTTGTTTTTCCTGCTCATTCTCCCTTCCCTCCCCTTTGGAGCTGTGTGTGCACAGGCAGGAAGCACAAGGACAGGAATCTGCTCCCTCACACATGGTACAGTGTGAGGCTATACATAGGGCTCCTGCACTTGGTCCTCACGCGGCCTCCATACCTTTGGCTGTCATCAGTGGCCTGAAGTCTCAGTGTTGCCACTGAGTGCTGACTCCTCCCAGCCCATGTGCATTTCAACTCTTGGGGGCTAGTCTTCCCAGGTGCATTTGCCAATGCTGCTTCTTCAGCTGGAGTTACCACCCATCCCACTGCCTTGTACATGAGAGAACGGGGCACATATATCTGGCCATTCTTAGGCCACAGAAGCCATGGGTATTGGAGTCTTAGGCTGCCTGCTACTGCTGTGTGAGATGCTGAAGTTTTCCTTTTGGAAGGCAAGGAACGTGGTGTATCTCAAATTCACAGCTAAAGCCCCACCCACTAGCATCTCTCAGGATGAGGTCCTACTTGTACTTTAAAGCAGTAATTCAGATCTCATGAGATGGCTTACTGGGCCTACATGCCTGACCTAAGGACCTCAGCTCAACTGCTAGGACCCACAGGGTAGAAGGAAAAACACCGATTCCAGCAAGTTTTTCTTTGGCTTGTGCATGCTCGTGCGTGGGCACATGCGCACGATGGATAAATGTAGATAGGAGGTAACTCAGTTAAAATGGGGCCACTTATGTAGGCTCTGAGCGCTGCTCTGGACTCTTCCAGATGCCTCTGGCGGTGCTGTCAGAGGGTAATTTTCTACCTTCATTCTTTCTTTCTCATGGTCACTGTTCCTGTTTCCAGAATCCTGTGAGGCTCTCCACTCTGAGCACAACTCATGAGTGTACTCTGTGCCCTGTGAGGTCTTGGCCTCCTGGCTAAGGTCAGGGCAGAAAGACAGCGATCTCAGCTACAGCAAACCTCACCCTGGTGTTTTCCCTGTTCAGGTCTTGTTTCACGTCAACAACGGCGCTGGCAGGATAACCGCCACATACGAGCCCAAAGCCTCCGGAACTCTCTGTGACGGGAAATGGCACACACTCCGAGCCCACAAGAGCAAGCACCGCATCGCCCTGACTGTGGACGGGAATGCTGTGAGGGCAGAGAGTCCTCACACTCACTCCACCTCGGCAGACACTAATGATCCCATCTATGTGGGCGGCTATCCTGGTGGGTGTGACTCCTGTGCTGGTTATGTACATGGGGAGGCTCAGTCCAGGGGAGGTGTGAGCTCACGGGAATATGGGACCGGGACTGAAAGATAGGTAGCGACAAGCCTCGCCATCTTAGAAAGCTGTTTAAATACTGTAGCTGAACTTCCTTGGGGTAATTTAGCATGTCCCCTTCACATACCAGTTTTCTCACTGAGGACTTGGGCTCAGTTGCCAGGTAAGCTGGGCGGGGTGGGGGTCCTACCTTTGCCCTATATGATCTAAGTCACAGGGAAAGACCAAATTTGCATTGGATTATGCATTTAAGATGTCCCAAGATGAAATTGCTGTAGATTCTCAGCGCCTGTTGCATGACTTTTCAAGTCACAACTGTGCCTTTAAGCTACTACCCACTCAGAGTTACCAGGAACCCTGCCACCCACTAAAGCCACATGTGTGGGAGACATTTCTGATTCCATGGAGGGTCCACTTGAGATTGTTTTTGTCTCTAGTGCACAACTTACCCTATCTCAACAAAACTAAGCAAGACTCGCCTCTTGTTTTCTGAACAGCCAATGTGAAACAGAACTGCCTGAGCAGCCGGACGCCATTCCGGGGTTGTCTGAGGAAACTCAAGCTGAGCAGGGGCCCACAGGCGCAGTCCTTGGACTTGAGCAAGGCCTTTGACCTACGCGGAGTCTCCCCGCACTCCTGCCCTGGGCCTGAGCCCTGAGCCCTGAGCCGCTGCCAGAACCCTCGCTTGGAATCATCGCTAAAGTATTGAAGAGAGACAGGTTGTGAAGCCAAGTGTTTTCCGTTCAGATCTCATTTCCAACTCAGGTTATGTTTCCAGAGAGGAAAAAAAAAATAATGCTGTATTTATGTTGAACTAAAGCCACATGTACAACAGATACCTCTATTAAATAGCCTAAAATGTCTGTTGAATTCATGGTCTCCTTTTTCAAGTGTTTCAGATGGAGCTTTGTGGACATGGACTTGACAGTGTTGCTTGGTTTGTGTTTTGAACATTAAAAACAAAACAAAACAAAACAAAAAAACACCAGGCATGGTAGCACATGCCTTTAATCCCAGCAATCGGGAGGCAGAGGCAGGCAGATCACTGTGAGTTCAAGGCCAGCCTGGTCTACAAAGGGAGTCCACAACAGCCAAGATAACATAGAGAAACCCCATCTTAAAAAACAAAAACAAATAAAAAACCAACCAAACAACTAAACAAAGCCATCACTGTAGACTGTATGAGATTAGGGTAGAATATAGATGATTTAATTTCTTTTTTCCCACAAGTTTCATACTGGGTGGAAAATAGGATCTAAGCAGAACTTGGCTGGTTTCTTACTAAAATAGAAAACATTGTTTAAAGGTGTACCATAGGACCCAGAGTCCAAGGTGCATGGCATTGCAAGGGTAGGGGTATGATTCAACACCTCTCAACACAGGCAACCAGGAAAATGGGACCAATTTTTCAACAGAGTGAAAACAAATGCCACTTTCAAGAGGGAATATTTCAGACAAAGCTTTCATTTCTTTTTCATTTAGACACACACCTTTAGGTAGCCCACTCTGGCCTTGAGCACACTTCATAAGTGAGGCCAGCTTCCTACTTCTGGCTCTCTCAGCCTGCTTCCCTGATGCTTCCACGCCCAGCCCAAGGACGTTAAGGCAGCATTTTGCCTTCGAACTATGAGGATGAGGAAATATTTGTGTGTTTGTGAATGAAGTGATGGAAATTTTAAAAGGGAAATGGAAAATGTGAGAAACTAAATGAAAGTGTTTTGTTTTGTTTTACTTTTTAGGCAGGGTCTCACTATGTAGCCCTAGCTGCCCTGGGGCTCTCTATGTAGTGTGAACCAACATCCAAGTCAGAGGTCCTTCTGCCTCTGCCTCCTGAGTGCTGGGATTAAAGGTGTGTGCCATCATTCCTGGCTAAAAAAACAAACGTGTAATGGTTCAAAAATCACATTTCAACATAAAAATAAAGCTGAATATAACAACCCATGGGCATGTACTTGAAAGATGAAATTACTCCTGTAAGAGCTGGAAGAAGTGGATGGAGAGATGGCGCAGTGGTTAAGAGAGGGAGAGATGGATGGAGAGATGGCGCAGTGGTTAAGAGAGGGAGAGATGGATGGAGAGATGGCGCAGCGGTTAAGAGAGGGAGAGGTGGATGGAGAGATGGCGCAGCGGTTAAGAGAGGGAGAGGTGGATGGAGAGATGGCGCAGCGGTTAAGAGATTGAAGAGGTGGATGGAGAGATGGCGCAGCGGTTAAGAGAGGGGAGAGGTGGATGGAGAGATGGCGCAGCGGTTAAGAGCGGGGAGAGGTGGATGGAAAGATGGCGCAGTGGTTAAGAGATTGAAGAGGTGGATGGAGAGATGGCGCAGCGGTTAAGAGAGGGGAGAGGTGGATGGAGAGATGGCGCAGCGGTTAAGAGAGGGGAGAGGTGGATGGAGAGATGGCGCAGCGGTTAAGAGAGGGGAGAGGTGGATGGAGAGATGGCGCAGCGGTTAAGAGAGGGGAGAGGTGGATGGAGAGATGGCGCAGCGGTTAAGAGAGGGGAGAGGTGGATGGAGAGATGGCGCAGCGGTTAAGAGAGGGGAGAGGTGGATGGAGAGATGGCGCAGCGGTTAAGAGAGGGGAGAGGTGGATGGAGAGATGGCGCAGCGGTTAAGAGATTGAAGAGGTGGATGGAGAGATGGCGCAGCGGTTAAGAGATTGAAGAGGTGGATGGAGAGATGGCGCAGCGGTTAAGAGATTGAAGAGGTGGATGGAGAGATGGCGCAGCGGTTAAGAGAGGGGAGAGGTGGATGGAGAGATGGCGCAGTGGTTAAGAGATTGAAGAGGTGGATGGAGAGATGGCGCAGTGGTTAAGAGATTGAAGAGGCGGATGGAGAGATGGCACAGTGGTTAAGAGATTGAAGAGGTGGATGGAGAGATGGCGCAGTGGTTAAGAGAGGGAGAGGTGGATGGAGAGATGGCGCAGTGGTTAAGAGAGGGAGAGGTGGATGGAGAGATGGCGCAGCGATTAAGAGCGGGGAGAGGTGGATGGAGAGATGGCGCAGTGGTTAAGAGAGGGGAGAGGTGGATGGAGAGATGGCGCAGCGGTTAAGAGCGGGGAGAGGTGGATGGAGAGATGGCGCAGCGATTAAGAGCGGGGAGAGGTGGATGGAGAGATGGCGCAGTGGTTAAGAGCGGGGAGAGGTGGATGGAGAGATGGCGCAGTGGTTAAGAGATTGAAGAGGTGGATGGAGAGATGGCGCAGTGGTTAAGAGAGGGAGAGGTGGATGGAGAGATGGCGCAGTGGTTAAGAGAGGGGAGAGATGGATGGAGAGATGGCGCAGTGGTTAAGAGCGGGGAGAGGTGGATGGAGAGATGGCGCAGCGGTTAAGAGCGGGGAGAGGTGGATGGAGAGATGGCGCAGTGGTTAAGAGAGGGGAGAGGTGGATGGAGAGATGGCGCAGCGGTTAAGAGCGGGGAGAGGTGGATGGAGAGATGGCGCAGTGGTTAAGAGATTGAAGAGGCGGATGGAGAGATGGCGCAGCGGTTAAGAGATTGAAGAGGTGGATGGAGAGATGGCGCAGCGGTTAAGAGACTGAAGAGGTGGATGGAGAGATGGCGCAGTGGTTAAGAGCGGGGAGAGGTGGATGGAGAGATGGCGCAGTGGTTAAGAGAGGGGAGAGGTGGATGGAGAGATGGCGCAGCGGTTAAGAGATTGAAGAGGTGGATGGAGAGATGGCACAGCGGTTAAGAGATTGAAGAGGTGGATGGAGAGATGGCGCAGTGGTTAAGAGATTGAAGAGGCGGATGGAGAGATGGCGCAGTGGTTAAGAGAGGGAGAGGTGGATGGAGAGATGGCGCAGCGGTTAAGAGAGGGAGAGGTGGATGGAGAGATGGCACAGCGGTTAAGAGAGGGAGAGGTGGATGGAGAGATGGCGCAGCGGTTAAGAGATTGAAGAGGTGGATGGAGAGATGGCGCAGCGGTTAAGAGATTGAAGAGGTGGATGGAGAGATGGCGCAGCGATTAAGAGCGGGGAGAGGTGGATGGAGAGATGGCGCAGCGGTTAAGAGAGGGGAGAGGTGGATGGAGAGATGGCGCAGCGGTTAAGAGAGGGGAGAGGTGGATGGAGAGATGGCGCAGCGGTTAAGAGCGGGGAGAGACAGCTGCTGTGTCTACTCCCACCATTCTTAGTCAACACACCAGTGCTAGTCTTAGCCTAGCAATTAGGTGAGAGAAAAAAAGAAAGTCAAATTATCCTGTTTTGTAGAAAAATGTAAAGAATCTACCAAAAGACTATTAAAAGTGATAAATTCAGTAATTTTGCAGTTATAAAACCAACATGTGAAAATCAGTTGCAGTTTTTCATTTATGTAACAAGGATGATGAGAAAGAAATTGTGAAAACAATACCAAAAAAGAGAGGGAGGGGAGGAGGAGAGATGGGGAGGGGAAGGATGGAAGAGGAAGAAAAAAGAGAGAGCACCGAGGAGAGAAGAGGAATTCAAAAATCTAGGTCTCAGGTACACTTTGTGTAAACTAACACCCATGAACACAACTGAAGGAGCTACGCACACACAGAAGCCTACACAAGCATGGAATGGAGCTTTGTCTGTGCTTGCCAATTGGAAGAATTAATATTGATTCTTAAAATCCGTGCACTAGCCAAAGTAATGTTCTTTCAGTGCAACCCCCATTAAAATACCAATGGCAGCCGGGCGTGGTGGCGCATGCCTGTAATCCCAGCACTCGGGAGGCAGAGGCAGGTGGATTGCTGTGAGTTCGAGGCCAGCCTGGTCTACAAAATGAGTCCAGGACGGCCAAGGCTAACACAGAGAGACTTTGTCTTGAAAAATAAACAAACAAACAAACAAACAAAAATAAAACCAATGGCATCCTTCACAGAGCTAGAGGAAATCATTCTGAAAGGCATATAAAAGCACAAAGAAGTTGCCCAAGAAATTACTTTTTAAAGATTTGTTGTTGTTGTTGTTTGTTTTTCAAGGCAGGGGTTTCACTGTATAACACAGCCCTGGTTGTCCAGTCTGTACACCAGACTGCCCTTGAACTCACAGAGATCCTTCTGCCTCTGCCTCCTGAGTACAGGGATTTTTCTTTTTTATTGATATGTTAGTGTCTGCGGGTGCCTGAATTAGGCAGAAGATGGTACCAGATCCCAGGGAGCTGGAATTACAAGCTGTTAAGAGCCCTGAGATGTGAGTGCTGGGGTCCTCTGCAGGCGCAGCAAGCACTTTTAACTGTGGAGCCATCTCTCCTGGGCCACAGGCTTGAGAAAAAGGTCAGTCCTGAGGTCATTATTAGGCAATGCTAAGAGTTGTCATCACCAACACTGACATAAAAACAGGGTCACTGACAGAAACAAACCTATCTATAGCCAACCGCTTCTTGATAAAAGTACCAGAAACCTACATGGGAAAAATGACTCTTCAATAAATAGTGGTTGATAAACTGTATATCCACATGAGAAATACAGAACTTTGACCCTCATCTGTGATGCTGTACAAAAATCAACATGGACCAAACATCAAATACAGTGTAAAATGTAGGGAAGACACTTTGCTGTAGCCCTAGAACAGTCGCACAAACCACTCAGATCCGGTCTCAGTCAGATATGGATGGTTTCCTGAACGCTCACCCCAAGACTGACCATGGTCAGGGACACAGTGGACTCAGGAACCAAACTGACACAGGTCTGCTTTTAGGGCTACCCTTTTATAGGAAAACCAAGTGCAGAAGACGAGGTGGGGTTGGGGGCAGTAATACATTTTAAGTTCATTTTGACTCACTAGATAAATTATTACCAGCTAAACTTTAAGCTGATTGGTTTCAAGTAAGGTTAAGTGAGGGTGGTGGTTAGGGTCTTCCAGATTAGTTTAAGTGAAATAAATCACTCCAAACGAGTTTAAGTAAAATAAATGTTGCTAATAATGTGGAGAAAATAGAAATTCCCATTCAGTGTTGGGGAATGTGTACACTGACACAGCCAGGTGCAGAAACACAGAGTGCAAACAGAGCGTAGCCCAGGGTGGAGGTAACAGGGCAGGGATTAGGATGCCAGTGAATCACCATAAAATGCGAGGCTAAGGTCCCTCTGGCAGGGTCTGCTAGTGTAGTCAGCTATGAATGACTTCTGGGAAGCAGAGCTAAAAAGTTTTGAACTTCATTTCACCTCAGGAACAAAATGGAAGCTGACTATGCTGAATACAAAAGTGGCTGCAGCTGTGTCACTTGCAACTATGTCACAAAGAACAGGCCCTGACAACTTCAAGATACAGGCATAGACAAGTGCAGCCTGAAGTGCACAGGAAGCAAAAGCAAAAACGTGGTTACAGAAAACCAAAATCTTCCCAAAGCAAATGGCAGAGACAGATAGGAGGAAGTGCTTGCGAACCACTTACCCAACAAAGGATCACTACCATCGATATGTAAGGTCCACAAACAAAACAAACACTCCAATGTAAAAAGGAGGGGCAAATGATCTGAATAGACAGGGCATATATGGCCAGCAAATCCATTTTAAAACGACCAGTCTCATTAGCCATCAGAAATAAATCCAACTTGCAATAGGAGATGTCAGCCCAGTTACAATGCTTATAACCCTCCCCTTCAAATTAGTTCAAGTAAAATCAATGCTGCTAATAAAGTGGAGAAAATAGGAATTCCCATACAGTTGGTGAATGTGCAAATTCACATAGCCAGTAAGGAGATCCTGGAGATAGATGCAGTCCTTAGGCCTGCTCTGCTCCACAGCACCTGCCCCGCCCACCACCAGCCTGCGCCCTTCCTCATTGGGCCCTCTCTGAATTGACTCCACCCTTTATGGCTCTGTCCACAAATAGGTCTGTAGTGAGTAGAGTGGTATAGAGTGCTATAAAGAAGCGGGTAGGAGGTTAAGGGGTCTAGGGTCGGGGGGAGTCCGCCTGGAGTGGGTGTGGTCATAGGTATAAAGACAGCATAAGAGGCGGAGTCGCAGTGGTTGGCAGCAGTAGGGGGCACAATTTTCTCAAGTAGTTTTCAAGCATGAAAGGACCAGGACGCCCTCCTGGGTTCAGAGAATATAACAAATTTGAACTTCTGGTACCAGCAGCCACTTGCCAGGAAGTGGGAGTGCTAACGGCTTGTGGGTAATTTAATTCCTTCTGCTTAGTATTTTGTGGAGAATATTTTCCCTGTTATCAGTTATGGAGAAGTTGAACATGATAGTAGCATGCAGAAGTATGTGGTACAATAATGGTGATAATGAATTTGCTCACAGCCCAGAGCTAACAGGGGCTTTCCATGTAAAATCTCATGTGATCAAACCGTCTCACCAACTCTTTGTGGAAAGTATTAATCTTCACTGTGCAGACAGAGACCAAAGCACTCAGGGGCTGGAGAGATGGCTCAGTGGTTAAGAGTACTGGCTGCTCTTCCAGAGGACCCAGGTTCAATTCCCAGTAGCTCACTAACATAGCTCCACTTCCAGGGGGATCTGATGCCCTCTTCTGGCCACTCTGGACACCCGGCAAGAATTTGCACACACATATTGGGGGCAGAACCCTTGGTCTTAATGTTTCCAACATAGACAAAACTCCCCAAACAAGAATGGAGGCAAATTGTGAGAGTTGAACAATTTACCTCTTCAAGCAGGACTTCTCAAATGAAAGGTTTAGTTTGCTTGTTTGGTTTTAGTTTCCTATCCACTGTAGACTGATAATTTTGTAAAAGACTCTAAAAAAGTAGGCCTGCTTATCGGGAACTTTTTTCGTCCCCGGTAACAAAGCAGCTGGGGACTTTGAGCCTAGAGCAGGCCACAGCTGCCCACTCTAATGAAGTGCAAACGGCACAGTTAGGGTTAAGAGTTAATAACACAGCATATTTTAAGCCAGGGGGTGGCAGTGAAGAGACAGTGAAGTCTCTTTCCTTGCTGTGTCTTGGTAGATCCACCCCTTAGCCCCTTAATTGGTGTTAATGTAGCCCCAAGTCCTTCAAATGAGAAGGTGAGCAGTCAGTGTAAGGTTGTGATGATACAATGCAACCATTTGATGATACAATGTAACCATTTTATGATACAACGTAACCATTTGAGGTCACAATGTAGCCACTTGAGGTTACAATGTAGCCATTTGACAAATACACTGTAGCTTTGCAGAGCCCTCCCCTCCTAGACACTGACAGGTGCTCTGGACTGTTCTCACATGGGACCTGAGTTAACAGCAAAGAGTATAGATATTAAAGTATTGGCACCATGCACACCTTTACTCTCTGACATGTAAAAAGAACTTTTATTCTCTTGTTTCAATTGTTGTCTCAGAGGCTTATGGTTTTCATTTGCTAACCTAGGCCTAGTCCTGGAAGCTTCTAGCCTCCTTAAAATCTAACCTAGCCCTAGAATGTTTTTAGCCTCTGAGACTTACTGCTTAGTAATCTCACTTTTTCTTGGTCTTACTGAGCTCTGGGCTGCCTGGTTCAACTCAGCTGATCTGGCTTAAACTCCTCTCCCAGCTGATTTATTTAACCTGGCTTCTCTCTCGGCCTGGAATTACTGTGTTTGGCTTCTAACTAATTCAGCAATCTGCTCTAATCTGCTGGCTTCTTATTCTCTGCCTCGTTCCATTTTCACCTGAGTTCTCTCTCTGTCTGTCTCCCTCCCTTCTCCCCCCCCACCCCCCCCTACTCCCACCCCCCCACCCCCCCCACCCCCCGTCTCTCTGCAACCCATTGCTCTATTACTGTCCAGGTAAAATCTGCCTCCTCTCTCCGTAAAACTGCCTCTTAGGTAGCTTCCCTTTCCTCTCCTCCTGAGAGTTGGGCTTATCTTATTCTGCCAAATCTTTTCTGCCGCTCATTTAAACATCACTTTCAAACACAGGTGCTTCTTTCTACAAACTCACTTTACCTTCATTTGGGTTTAAAAGCATGTACCACCATGCCTGGACCTAAGCTTTTCTTTACCTGATACTTGTTCTATACCAGGCTGGCCTTGAACTCAAATCCGCTTGCCCCTGTCTCCTGGCCTGAAGGTGTGTTTGTCTGTACTCCAGCTGAATCACACAGACCTAGAAGGTCTTTGGGTGTGATCTCTTGCCAGAACAGCCACGCTCTGAATCTACACTACACTGCCCTCTTCCTCGTCTCCTGCCTGGGAATCAGGCCAGATGCAGGATCTTGCTGTAGACTTCTCCCCGACCATAAGGAGTTTGCGAGCGTTCCTCTTTACCACATAAGCTTTGATTTGCTTCAGATACTGCAGGCAGTTTGTCTCCAGTACTAGAGCCTGGAATCTTCTCGGAGTCCCACCACGCTGTTGCCGCTGTCTGTTCATGGCCTTAGTAATTGTTCTAATAAAGTCCTTAGTGCCTAGTGATTCTCAGTGCCCCTGTGACCCACCTCCCCTCCCAGCCAACACCCAACAACCCTCAGAGACCTGCAGGTGGTGAGCAAAAAAGCTAAGTCTGTGACCTCAACCCATGTTTGGGACTTAAAGCTCCTAGGCCAAAAGGAGTAATTAACTTTATTTCCTAGAGCATCCAGTAAGACAGTGATGAGATCTGTAAGGCCTCTAGGTACTGAAATTACACACACACCCCCCAACACACACACCAGAAACAACATGTTGAGCACCACAGGATTGCTCTAGAAGACTCACCTTTTGTCTAGTACCATCGGGGATTGTTGTGGTAGATGCTCACCAGGCCTTTGGTGGAAATCCATTTTCTTCATATTCCACAGACCAGTGAGGAAGTTTGTGGCAGAGCCTGTTTTCAGTACACAGAGGTCAGGTTATATTGGGTTGTTGGTCTTCTTTCGCATGTGGATTTGACTAATGTCATTTTAGGGTCCTTGGTAGAGATTATGACAGTTTACATAGGCCCAGTGATGAGTTTCGTAAAGCAGACGCGGGCAGAACACTTTTGGGTGGAGGTGAGCGGGTTTGCGGACATTCTCCAGGAGGGCTGAACTGCTTAGCTTTTGTCGGTGTTCACAAAGGAGGGTCACCTGTGAGGTTGGCACTGCCTCCATCAGGTGGTCTGTGGGCACGTCTGCCGTGCATTTTCTTGATTAGTGATTGATGTGAGAGGGCCCTCAGCTCACTTTCATCCCTGAGGAGGAAAGCAGGCTGAGCAATCATGGAAAACAAGGCTGTAAACAGCGCCCCTCCATGGTCTCAACCCCTCCGTGGTCACAGCTGCAGTTCTCGCCTGTAGTTCCTGCCCTGTCTGAGTGCCCTGGCTTCTGTTGATGGTGGCTTGTAACTTGTGGGCCAAACACACCTTCTCTTTCTCAGGTTTTTTTGTTTTGTTTGGTTTGGTTTGGTCATGGTGTTTATCACAGCAGATTGCACACATGGACTCAGTTTGCTCAAATAGTCAGGTTTATTTGTTTGTTTGTTTGTTTGTTTGTTTGTTTTAGAAAGCCTTGTTCCTTGGGCATGCTTCTCATCATAAGCCCTGACCTCTGCTTCTGGCAAGTGCATTTCTGTTGAGGCATCCTCAGTGGGCAGGGCATAGCAGGAGAGAGAAGCTCCTGGGGTCGTAGCTCATCAGAATGTTTGTTTCCTGCTGTGTCTGTTCCCGCAGTTTGAGGGTGTGTCCAGTTGGAGAGAGAACTAAGTTATAAGATGGTTGTGAAGTTGCTTTCTCCCGTGGGCAGCTCTTGGGGGTTGCAGGTTCTATCCCTAGCAGGTAGACTAGTCTCTCTTCTTTGAGAGACTGCTGGTGTTTGTGCTGATGGTCACTGCGTAACGGTCAGCATTCCCTGGCTGGTCCTTCCCTCAAGTGGCTCTTCATCACTGGATGCTGCACCTTGATTGAGCATCTTCTCTGCCCCTCGCTTTGTTATAGTATAGGTGAGGAAGCCACAGACTGCCATGCACGTAAACCTAAATTACAGTCCTTTCTTGTGGCTAGCACCCAGACTGACTCTTGGTGCCGAAGCTGGTGGCACAGTGTTTTCAAGACAAAATAGCACAATCACATTGGTCTTAGATAAGGGTCGGAGTAACCTTGCGACATCTATTTCAGAAGATAATTTCAGATATGACATGACATGACATGACATATTTTTTTGAGACAGGGTTTCTCTGTGTAGCCTTGGCTATCCTGGACTCATTTTGTAGACCAGGCTGGCCTTGAACTCACAATGATCTACCAGCCTCTGCCTTCTGAGTGCTGGGATTAAAGACATGTGCCACCATGCCCGGCGACATGACATTTTTTATTTACACTTTTTCCAGTTATTTTTAATGTTTGGATAAATGATCATTTTGGTTGGTACATTGGGATCATGGTCAAGGACGTGACTAATCCCAGATGTGTTACCAAGGCAAATGTGCTGGGCTGCGGGTGAAGGTTGAGAAGTTTATAAACTGATATGAAATCGAGTCAGGACAAGATGGCGTTGCCTTGGTCACCTTAGCTTTCCCAATTTCCCATTGCTAGTTGTGGAGCTCTGCAAGCCTGGGTACCTTGAGTTTTGGGACTCCAGGCCTGTCCTTGGTCAGCTGGTTTACCTGGGTCCAGGACTTCCACAAGCCTGGTTTTGTTTGTTTGTTTGTTTGTTTTCTGAACTGGTGGTCTCTGTGCCCTTGCCCTGTCCTGGGCATAGGGTGGGCATACACTGCAGGGAGGAAATGTGGGAAATGCCACTGCTGCTGCCACTTGCTGGAACTGAGTCTCTGCCAGGTGGGCTCAGGGGAAGGCCTTAGAGGCCCTTACCTGGCTCCTCAGTCTCGCGTGTTGGAGAATCTTGTACTCTTGGTCTGGTCCACTGGAGAATTCTCACTGCCAAAAGCCCAACTGCGCATGCTGGCTTTACCTGACCCTTTTGGTGTCGAAGCAACAGGCTCTGCTGCCCTCTGGTGACAGTTTCTGGGAAGCACAACATCGTTAAAACTGGAAACAACTGTTAAAGATGAAAAACTATGTCTAAAGGACTCAATTGCAATTGCATAGAAAACAGAAAAAGCTGATCTCAGAATCCTAGAACTGAGTTGTGGCTACTGATGGGCCTGGAAAACGGGGGGGGGGGGGGCAGGGGGAAGGAGTGATGGGGTTGGTCTATAGGTTACTAAGTTAGGATTAGGAGGAAATAAGTTAATGATGCACATTTCAAAATAGCTAGAATTGAGCTTGAATGTCCTTAACCCAAAGATATTCATGTTTATTATGACAAACACGTTATTCTTGTCTGATCATCATACAAAGTACATGTACGTGAATGTACATGAATCTAAACACCCTGTGTCAATTGTTAATGAAATTAGAGAAGTTCAAAATGAATCCAGCACACCTGTTCTCTCTTGGGTACAGCAGAGCTGGCAGGTCTTACCCCAGACTTACATCGGAAGGTGGGTGATGGAGTTTTCCAGGGTATTCCAAGGCTTGGACTTGCACTAAAAACACAAAGCAGCTATAATGGAAGGTGGTTTCTATGTGACGGGAATGGATTTTGGCATAGAGGTATAAAAATAGCTCCAAACATGAGAAGTATGGGGCCTTTTAAAGGGATCAAGTCTGCCAAGCTGTCTGAACCCTACATGAGATGCTGACTTGATTGTTAAATACTGTCTCAGGCTATAGGTGACAGATTGTGACTAAGTTAATCAGTAAACTGCATTGCATATATGAACCATATTATTCACTCTGTCCCTGGATACCCAGGCTGGTTCTGATCCAGCTATTACGAGTCATGTGGGGATAAACATGGCTGCGGGGAGTCATGTGGGGATAAACATGGCTGGGCAGGCATCTCCACAGCAATGTGACTATGATTCTTGAGGCATGAACCCAGAAGTGGAATGGGTGGGTCACATGGGAACTGACTTCCAGAGTGCTGGGTTAATTGACGTTTACCCCCAAACCCCACACAGGCATCTCCCTACCCCCCCCCCCCACTCCCCACTCCTCTACTCCTCCACCGCACCCCCAGCTGCATCCTCAGCAGCATTGTTTGCTTTCTTCACACTAGCTGCTCCGCCCCGGTGTGAGGAGGAGTCATCTGAACTCGGTGTGTATTTGCATTTTCCCAGTGGTTACAGCTACTGAGCACTTTGTGGTGGATCAGCTGCAGTGGTTTGAGTGAGAAGGGCCACCCTGGGCTCACATGCTTGGAGATGTGGTCTCCAGTTGGTAGAGCTGTAGGGGGAGGCTTAGAGGGTGCCGCCTTCAGGGAGGAGTTGAATCACAGGGTGGGTGGGGGATACTTGAGATTTCAAGATTCCTGCCATTCCCAGCGCTCTGCCTCCCGTTGGTGGTTTGGCATCATGCAAGCTCTCAGGCGCTCCTGCCACCATGCCTTTGCTCTGAGCCTCTGGACCCACACAGCCCAATTAACACTTTCTTTTATAAGTCACGCCTTATTGCAATAGACATGCAGCTAGCACAGTGGCATATATATACTTCAGCATTGCAACGTGTCTGCTCAATTCCTAGCCCTTTCACTCAAGGAAATGCTTGCTTGTTGACCTTTCGAATTCTTTTCCACATTATAGACTAATCCTGTCAGGAGACTACACCGCAAAGATCTTCTGCCACTCTGGAGACCGTCTCTTCAGTCCTAGACTGCTCTGCATCGTGGGGACAGTTCGATTTGATGCCGTCCCACTTACCCTGGGCTACTGGAATTCTCCTCAAAAACTACCTGTCTGTCTGTATTTGGAGATCTGTTTGCCTCCAGCACTTTCACAGTTTCATGCCATACACTAAGGTCTTTAGTTGATTAAAAAAAAACAAACAGGATGAGACATACAGACACAGTTTCATTTCTTTACAGGTGGATATCCAATTTTCTCCACACTCTTTGTTGGAGAAGCTGTCTTTTCTCCAAGGAACATTTTTGTCACCTTTGTTGAAACTCAGGCAGCTATTACTGTGTGGGTTTATTTCTGTGTCTTCTATTGCATCCTACAGCTCTATGCATTTGTTTTTGTGCTAGTACCATTAAAAAAAAACCCTCAGGTTCTATAGTATGGTTTGAAATTGAGTTTTATGATACTGTCCGAGTTGCTCTTTCTGTACAAGATTGCTCTGGATATTTGAAAACTTTTTGTTTCCACCAGAATTTTAGAATTGTTTTTCTATTTTTGTGGAAAATGTCACTGGAATCTTTATGAGTGTGCTGTGATTCTGTGCTGCTGTTCATGAAATCTGTGTATCTTTGCATATGTTAAAGTCTTAAACTCATTTAAAAATTAGTTTGTCTTTTACAACTTACTAAATTTATTCAGGTGTGTGTGTGTGTGTGTGTGTGTGTGTGTGTGTGCGCGCGCGCACGCGTGCATCTGTGTCGCTGTCTGGTGTGTACGTGTGTGTGCATGTGTGCAGTGCTGGCTCTTGTGGGGGTCAGAGGACAGCTTGTCCCCTCCCTCCACCACATGGGTCCTGAGAATCGACTCAGCCTTGGGAGCAAGCACTTTTATCCACCGACCAATCTTGGCAGCCAATTGCTGAATTCTTTATGCTTCTGGAATACAAGTTCTTTCTCAAGTAAGATTCCCACTTATATCTCCCCTCAATCTGTGTTGTGTTCTTTTGACTTCTTAATACCCTCTCTGATGAGCAGCTGTTGACAATGCTGTTCATGTCTATTTTGGATCTGTTTCTCATACTGTGTACTGTGTATTCCTAAGGAACCTTCATTAAGGAGGAAACTACCCTGTGTATGTGTTTGTGATTTTGAGATGGCTTTGCTGTGGAGTCTCGGGCTCAGCTGTTACCTTGGATCCTCCTGCTTTAGCTCCTGAGGGCTGGCATTCAGATACGTCTTACCATCCTGGCTCTTCTCCCTGGTGCTCACTGAAAGCCTCAGGGCTGGCAGGGTTAGTAACTCCTGTTCAAGTTCTGGCCCACAGTGTCAAGTGGTCCAGCTTTGCTTCTGTTGCTGTTCCTTTTTTATTAATCCATGTTGATACCTAGTTGTTACAATGTTTTGGTTGCATTAGGACCCATGAAGTGGCATGTTTGTGGCACCCTCCCTACCTGTTACCCCAACATGCTTTATTTTTCAGGAAATTATCTTGGGAGTTAGTTTTATAGTAAGCAATGAATTGATTCATTCAAGGTCTTTTTCTTCTTATTTGTTAAGATTACATATTCTAGATCTTTTGCAGTAATACATAAATGTTTTAGTTTGCCAATTTCTATCAAGAATCATACTGATGCTACAATTTATAGATGTCTTTGTGAGGAATTGATGTCACTTGTCTTTTGTTCCCAATTGTGGCACAGTCTACATGTATTTATATTTTAATTTCTATAGAAACAGCTTTGATATATGTTACGTTAAAACTATTCAAAAGTATTTTACTGTTTGATGCTATAGTAAAAAGGAAGTCTTAAATTTACAATCTGTTTGCTGAAAATATAAAAAATAATTAATTTTATATAATGATTAATACGCCATGACTTCATTAAATCATTAGAATGAAGATGCATAAGCATTTCCTTTATCAAAAATATAATCAAATAAGTTGCAAAAAGCAGGGCTTCGCTTGTTCTAGGCAGGAAGGTGTGTGCGTTTCTACTGATACCTACACCTTCAGTTTCCTAACCTTTTCCTCCATGACTTCAAGTGCGTATATGTACATGTGCACGTGTGTGCAGTGCTAATGTATATGTGCATGTATGTGTAGTGCTATTTGGTGTGTAAATGTGCATGTGTGTGTGGTGCTGTTTGGTGTATACATGTTCATGTGTGTGCAGTGCTGACTGGTGTGACTCTGTGCATGTGTGTGTGGTGCTGATTAGTGTGTATAAGTGCATGTGTGTGTTGCTATCTGGTGTGTATATGCATGTGTGTGGTGCTGACTGGTATGTATATGTGCATGTGTGTGTTGCTGTCTGGTGTGTATAAGTGCACATGTGTGTTGCTGTCTAGTGTGTGTAAGTGCATGTATGTGTGGTGCTGTCTGGTGTGTATAACTGTATGTGTGTGGTGCTGTCTGGTGTGTATAAGTGCATGTGTGTTGCTGTCTGGTATATATATGTGCATGTATGTGTGTTGCTGCCTGGTGTGTATAAGTACATGTGTGTGTATTGCTGCCTGGTGTGTATAAGTGCATGTGTGGGTGTTGCTGTCTGGTGTGTATATGTGCATGTGTGTGTTGCTGCCTGGTGTGTATATGCACACGTGTGTGGTGCTGTGCAGCTTTCAATGTGGCTGCTGAGGACACAGACTCAGGTCCACACGCGTGCACAGCAAGGACTCTCCTCTCTGAGCCCCAGCTCTCCTACTCTGTACTTTTATTGCTTTTGTATTTTGCATAGGATATGCAGTAAGAGGTTACATATTTAAAAAGAAACACTTACTGAACTTTGTCAAAATATTTTCTCTACTCATGGAAAATTTCATAAATATATAGAAGATACCTTTATTATATATAATTAAAATCCTGCCTAGGCAAGAAAAGAAAACTAACTCAAGCAAAGTTATGAAGTACTCAGTACTATCCCGTTACCGCCCACCTGATCATCCATCCCTTGCGATGCCGAGGAGCTTCTGCGATGCCCACTGTCTCCACAGTGACTGGGCTTGGCAGATGCAAGCCTTTCGTGTTTAAAACTCCCATTCTTCTCCCAGCACCACTGCGCACTCAGATGTAAGAAGTTCTGGAATTGTAACTTTAGTTCTCGCCACGCCTGTATCCTATGAGAGCTGATAGAACAAAAGACTCAATATTCTAACCTTGAGGAAAAAACACACAATATTGGCATTTCCAATGACATAAGATTTTTTTTCTAACTAAAATTCCAAGTTTTAGAAGATAGGATATGCTTGAAAGATGGTATTTTCAAACAAGACGAAGGTGTATAAAACAGTAACATATTTGAAAGAAACACTTTAATCCCATGTCATATTACTTTTTATTAAGTGACATATTTATGGAAAATAGTTGAAAATGCCTGTCAAGGGGAGTATTAAAATCCCTAATGTACAGTCTTTTCAGGCAAGTCAGACACACACATGAAAAAGATTTAAAACACAGACATTTCATCTCCTGACTTTCCCGTCGAATGAAATTCACGGACAGCCGTGGGAAGCGCAGCGGGCAGGAAAAGATGAACACCCATTCCAGACAACCTGCGTCCCCGTGTGGTTAGAACCATGAGACCATCACTAAAGGACATACAAAGACCCCCTCAGAGCACACTGCAGGGCACACCTCCAGGGCATTTTTGTTTTAATGCTTTTGCTAAAATTAAGTTACATCATGAGCGGCATATTATCAGCGCACACACTTAGAGCTAACTGCAGGGACTTAAGAACGGCCTTAAGAAAGTTAAACAAACAAACAAAACGTTAAAGTCCATTTGATTTGCTCCCCCAAGAGAGGCTGGTGAGGTAGTTTATACTGCACAGAGACACTGTAAGGAATCCGTATTCCAGTTCCTCCAAGCTCTGGCTAAAAGAATCACATCCCAGCTGAACTGCGTAACAAAGGCCTCCTGGGAAGAATGGCGGGAAGGAAACAAGGCAGTTGTAGGAATCTTCCTGGACGAGTGTCCCACAAGGCATTTCCATTAATACTTTCTAAAATGATACTGTTTTCCTACTTGTGTATCAGGAGCACTTGCTGGGGAAAGGTGAGACGCCAGCCGGAAACCCCTTTCCTAGCCTTGCGTCTGGCCTCTCCTCTGTTGGCAAACACTCCATTGTAACAGGCTGGCTACTCAACTTTTGAAAAACCAACTCCCAATAAGGCCAAAGTCTTTTCAACACTTATGTGACAGGCATTTTAAATTTACCTGGGAGTTTTTTTTTTTCCAGAATAAAATCAATAAAAGAAAACTCCTTAACCACACAAGCGTTAGTTTGCATGTCCACTAAAACTTCTCTCGTCAATTAACCGTGTGACTCAGAACAAAAGGTTATAGCCAACACTGATCTTGATACTGACATTGCCCTCCATATGATAAAGTTATTTGAAAGTTGTCATGTTCCTGAATAAACCGAAATGATTGTTCTCAAGTTGCTGCTGAGACTTTGCATGTGAAGCTAGGCAAGGTGGGTACAAAATGCAGCCTTGCTGTGCGCTACATGCCATATCCTAGCTGCCTATTTAAGACTGGCGACTAACGTTAATGCGTAGATTCTAACATATTTTCAGCCAAATGAAATGCAACGTCTTGAAAAGAGCACACTTTTTATATAAATACAACAGAATATTGGACGATTCTAATGCATAGAAACAGAGGAACATCTCCAAGCATTTACACAACCACAATGCTCTACAGGGATGGCTTCCCGGCACGGCCAGGTCCTGCTGGTGACATCCGGGAATCCAGCAGCTCTACCAAGTGACAGGCGCGCTCAGTCCTTGCACTGCAAAGCGCTAATGTACTTTCTGAGCACACTCGTAGGCCCGTTGGTCAGCCTAGAAGTCGGCGAGATGCTGGGACACACGCACACACCTCTGCAGTGTCTATTTGGCTTCTAGTAGGTTCTCAGAGAAAGGAAACAGAATTCATAAATAGGTCAAACAAAACTGGTTCTTGTGTTTCTAGGAAAGCGTAACAAACTCCTGAAGGTTGGAAATAAAGCCATCTGCCCATTGAGTTCGAAGAGTGCTTCGCTTCTACAACAAGATGCTGACTTCTGGGGTGAAGACTGTTGTGTTTCCATGTCAGGCGTAGCCCAGCACAGGAGGCCTCTTCTGCGTATGCACTTACACGTGTCCCTGAGGCACGCTTTGGTTCTTCCGCATTTTTGATTCGACTTTGCTTGAATCGACATCGATAATCACTTGGGTCTTAAAACGCTGGGACAGCTGCAAGTCCGTCCAACTCTCAGACTGCACAGTCCAGTATGAGCACATGTCTGGGGCAAATGAGGACTCCAACTGCAGCCTCTGAGACGAGAGGAAGAGCTGTCCTGTTCCTCGGCACATTTTAGATGTGATCCTATTAGAAACACAAGGACTGTTATGTCCCCCACTCAGATCTAGATGATGGTTGTACAAGATGCTGACAGTAAGGTCTCTAGCCTCCACAGCCCAGTGCCGATCCACAGCGCTGAGCCACGCCTCTGGCTAGCAATCAAAAAGCAAAACTAAAGCCTGCAACTTATAAATCCTAGGCCTAATGGCATTTTCCAGCACTTATGGGTAAATCCATTCCTGTATTTTTGTTTTGGGTTGGGGCTATGGAAGTAACTATAGTCGTGAAATGTTAAAAACAAAAAACAAAAAAAAAAAAGACCCAAACATATTTGTTCTGTAAAGGAAATCCATGTTGACACATGAAAGGCAATTTATTCACTGAGCACCATAACTGTGAGGAGAAAGAAAGGACACCATGGCTACAGAGGACGCTCTGGGAGGAAGCACAAGCCGCCCATTGGCCGACTGGGATTTGCAATGAGGCTCTGTGCTTGCTCGTGAGACGAGGAGTCATAATAGTATTTCATCACACGTGGCTGGGAAAGTTCCTTTGCACCAGCGTGGCAGCCAGTCCTCTTAGAGTGTGATGCACACGCCGACGTGGGCCACAGCTGTCTGTAGACTGAAGGCCGTCCTCCACGCTAGGAGCAAAGCCAGGGCATAAACACTGTCTGCTTCACATCGGAAGTGCTGCCTGTTGCCAGGCACAGGGACGAGCCTACGTAGCTCCACCGTGAGTAACGCTGGCCTTTCCTTCAGGTCACACCATCTCACCAAGGAACTGTGAGAAGGAAGTTCCGCTGGATGTGATTGGCTCCTCCTCTGTAGGGCATATTGCAGAGCTGAGGGCACCGCCCCTCCCGGAGAACCAGGGTTCCAGGGGCAAATACCTCAGGGCAGTGTCTTCCCCCACACAAAAACGCAGGGTCTTCTTGGCATATGATACAAGGCAGGAGCCATGTCGGGCGTATTTTAAAGACTTGGCTAAGGCTTAATGACCCATTCTGCGTGAGGATTTACACGATACACATCCAATATATACGCTTCAGGATCCAAGCAGTGTTGTCCTAAGAGAGGGAAGAAAAAAGCAAGTGAAGTGTGAGTTCTATTCCCAGAGTCTACATAAGGAAGGAAGGAAAGAAGGAAGGAAGGAAGGAAGGAAGGAAGGAAGGAAGGAGCCAGAGCCAGGAGTCTTAGTGTGTTGGTGTGCCCTTGTAACCCAAGATAAAGCAGAGGATCTAGACCAAATAAGCAAGAAATATAAAATATTTAAAAACTCAGGAAAGGAACAATCAGGAAATGTGACATCATGAAAACAAAAACAAAGCAAAACAAAAAACCTCAAACCTTTGGATTATAAGCAGAGAGGAACAAGTGTAGCAGAGACTATGGAAAGAAATAGGAAGCAATAATTATTAAGACATAAAATAGCATTGGGATGCAAACAGCAACACCAAAAATCAACACACCATTGATGACCAGAAAAAATGACCACCACGGCAGGATAACCCGCAGCGGCACACAGGTCTTGGCAATGACCAACAGCTCCCTAACGGGACTTAGGACTTGCCCAGTAAGTGGCAGGTCACTCTTGGAACTGGGAATGTCGGCAAGTTCCGAGAGCTAGTTAAGCCACGGGGCGTGGAGGAGAAGCTACAACCACCATTTTACTGAACCAGCGCAATCCAGAACTTCACTCAATATCTGCCCTTATGCCCACAGGTAAATGTAGTCCTGACCCTTCACCACGGGAACTTCTCTTTGCAACAGACGGAGACCATTGCAGAAAACCACAACCAATCAAAATGCAGAGTTGTGGGAGCCCAGCCCCAGAGGAGACAGCTACAGGAACACTCCCACACCTAATGCTCGGGGAACATCATAGAAGAGAGGGAAGAAAGCTTGTTATGAGCCAGGGGGTCACGGAGCGAGTGCGCTGTGAACTTGTGTCTCCTGCTAATGTCAGAAGTTACAGCCATAAAGTCTCACTGCATAGACAGGAGTTGACAAAAGGCAACAGAACAGGTCTGCGAAGGTCACGGGGAAAGAGCACAGGCCTCCATTACAGCCAAGCCAGGAATGCTGAGAAGGAGAGAAGTGAGGTTCTCCACGGAGGAGCTGTCATTGGATAACCAACTCTGAATGTGCAACCGTGAAAATATACAGATGAATATACAAAATACACATGCATTATGCAGACTGGGTAGGTTATATTTAGGTATATATCTGTATATACATATAGTGAGAAAAAGTGGCCACAGAGCTTTCAACTTGAAAGAGAGTAAGGAGAGGTCTTATGGATGGGTTTGGAGGGAGGAAAGGGAAGGGAAAAGTGTTGTAATTATAATCTCACAAGTGAAAACTAACTTTTAAAAAGATTAAAAAAAAAAAAGAATGGACACTTCATTGCTTTCTATGGAAATAACAGGCAGTATTCCAGCCTCAAAGACTTTTCCTGTGGGTGCTTAGTCAATCTATGCAATAGAAAATAAGTCTTGGCAATAGGAATATTAGGAGAAAACAAAGCTGGAGGGTACATGGTCCAGGATGACACCACTGAGAGGATGGCATGTCAGCAAAGGCACGGAGAGGCAGGTAGGAGATGAAGGTGGCTGGGGCAGGAGCATCCTAGAAGTCAGTCAGTGTGAAATGCCAGGCAGTGTGCCAGGCGACTGGACGCATGGTGCGGAGTCCGGAGGACAGACTGGGAGGCCAGCGTGGGGACCGTTAGCAAGCAGGCGGGCTTAAAGCAACGAGGCAATTGCGTTCACCTAGGAAGCTGTGTGTTCTCATCCAAACTCCCAAAGACTACACCTACAACAGCGGGGAAGTGACAGAGACTCGGAGGAGCAGGAGGAAAACCCCCTCAGCAGCAGATGGGGACACTCAAGTCAGGCAGTTGCTTAGAAGGCGGTGCCCGCGGTTTTGGTGTGAGCTCTCTGGTGCCCTGGACGAGAGGGTGGTTTTGGTGAGTTGAGGAGGATGCGTGCTTTCAAGAGAGAAGAAACTGGAAGAAGGAAATGTACAGGAGGCAGGACTGAAGAAGGTGTGTTGTGAAGTGGAACCAAGTGGAGCAAAGAAACGGGGGCGGATTGAAGGCAGCAGCAAAGTTTTCTAAGGAGGAAAGAAATCAGAAATCACTTTTTTTTGTACTTGAGACACAGTGTCACCGTATTTTCCAGGGTGTTCTGAAATCCACGGTCCTCCAGGGCTCTAAGCTCCCCGTGTGCTGAGATCGCTAGCAGAGCAGTACACCGCAGGCGCGGGTGGCAGGCGCGGGTGGCAGGCGCGGGTGGCAGGCGCGGGTGGCAGGCGCGGGTGGCAGGCGCGGGTGGCAGGCGCGGGTGGCAGGCGCGGGTGGCACCACGGGCATGGCCGCCTGTCTAAACGTCTCCCTGTCCCTGGCCACAGTTCTCGTCATTTAAAAGAATTCAGGTTTTGTTTCTGTGTTCTGTGAGAACTGAACGCACTCCCTC
The DNA here is from genome assembly GCF_964271855.1 of Acomys minous. Lineage (NCBI taxonomy): Eukaryota > Metazoa > Chordata > Mammalia > Rodentia > Muridae > Acomys > Acomys minous. The sequence continues at coordinate 128,996,791 of NC_140486.1, forward strand.
CTCAGCCGGTGTCACGGTCCAAGGCTCCTCGGTGCTGTGAGAACTATTTTAGATGCGATTGATACTGATGGGAGGGAGAAGGGTATGGTGCAGGGGTAAACTGAGGCACAGGTAGAGCCCGGCCCTGATTGGGCAGGAAAGGAAATCCCCGAGGAGAACAGAAAGACACTGGCCACAAATAAAAGAGAATGCAGAGAACCCGTCAGCCACAGAGGACACAGACAAAGGCACACTCGCCTGTGGACCTACGCTCATCCAGGAAACAGAATGACCTGGGCCGTGAGTGAGAACAGGGAGCCATGATCAGCAAGCTCTCGGCTCTGTTGTTTCATGAGTTCAGCAGGAAACAGCTTTGAACTTTAGGAGTCACATGAAAAAGGCCCCAAAGTTGTCAAACTTGCTTCCATTTTGAGAATATTGGAGAAAAAGCGTGTAACTGCTTTTATGTGGAATTATGAAACCTGCAGACACCTGCTGATTTTTAAAAATTTAATCTAGAAAACTTGTAGAAAAGAACAACAAGAAGCCACCCCACGGTACGAGCAGCATATCGTGGGCCGTGGGGGTAGAGGCTGCAGGAGATGCTTGCTTACCTATGTTCCCTCCAACTTCGTATAACCTTTGGTTCTGCATCTTAATACATCCGGATGAACCGTGACTGAAAAACAGAGAAGGCAACGGCTTTAGGGTTCTTTCAGGATCCCACGGTGAATACCGACAAGCCATTCTGTCTCGACGAAATACACTCCACAAAGCTGAAGTCGTGACATCGGCAACAAGAAGCTGAGGTTGCTCAGTGGCCATGGTAACAGAGAACAAACTCTAGCTAGGGATCCAGCACCTGAGGAGAGGGGTGGTGATGCCAACCTGGTGGCCTGTCTAACACTGCCCTGTCACTGGCCACAATTCTCTCCGCCCAAAAGAAGCCAGGTGCGCCTCTGCGTTTGCTGCCTCTGAATGCACTCCCTTTTCAGCCTGTGTCAGGCTTCCCTACTGCTTTAAAAGAAAGAAAAACTCTCCACTCTACTGTGGAGAATGTTCTGACCATTGGCTAGATCTGGGTAGGGGTTAAAGTTTACCGCCTGTATTGTCCTTGGGTGATGCTTTAGTTTGAGCGGGACCCCTGGGCCCAAATCTGCCTATCATAATGTTCTACTTGTAGGTTTCTAGGACCCTCTGGATCCTTCTACTTTGCCATTCTCCCATGCTTCTCTCATCTAGAGTCCCAATAGGATGTCCTCCCCTCTGTCCCAGTTTCCTGGTAAGTGAAGGCTTTTGTGGGACATGCCCTTTGGGCTAATATGCAGATAAAAGTGAGTATATACCATTTGAGTCTTTCTGCTTCTGGGTTAACTCACTCATTATGATCATTTCTAGCTCAGTATGACTTTCTCATACTCTGGTGCCTCACATTTGACCATGTCCCCTGGAGGGGGAGACCTGGTGGCACTCAGAGGAAGGACAGCAGGTTACCAAGAAGAGACTTGATACCCTATGAGCATATACAGAGGGGGAGGTAATCCCCCTCAGTCACAGTCATAGGGGAGGGGAATAAGAGGAAAATGGGATGGAGGGAGGAATGGGAGGATACAAGGGATGGGATAACCATTAAGATGTAACAAGAATAAATTAATAAAAAAAAGAATTAAAAAAAGAAAAACAAACAAACAAACAAAAATACCTAAAGGGGATTTATTTCCACCTCTGCCACATAATAAAAAGAAGATAGAGAAAGCAGTTGTCCAATTCAACTTTTCTATCCCAAGTTTAGAAGGCTGAGGCAAAAGGATTCAAAGGAAGGTGCCAGTCACGGAGACTCAGGGACAGTCTTCAATCCTGCTGAGAAGGAAGCTCACTCCTCTTCCCTTTCTATTACTTGTTCTTAGCAGCGTGGTCTTTCTCTGAGGTAGCTATAGATTTTACTATCATTTTTAGAAATAATGCATGTGGACCCATTGTATCCTTCACACTTTCGCTAACAGCAGCATCCTGAGGAGCCGGAGTGCAACTTCATGGAGAGAGGCTGACTGATTAGGCCCTGACATCCAGTGCTGTCGCCCCAAGACACTCACTGCTGCCCTGTTCTGGCCACGCTTAGCATCTTGTCCCTCACCCGATCCTGGCGATGCAAATGCCACCTCATCTGTATAATTTCTTGATTTCCCAAGTGTGAACCAATCAGCACAGCAGCGCGGAGGCTTTTGGTACTGGCTTTTTTCCCACTCGGCACCGATCCCTAGGGACCCTGGGAAGTCCTTCTCCATTTTCGTCCCTGCAGAGAGTTTCCTGGGATCTGGCATGGTTTAGTCACATCCCCAGTGGAGGATTTCTGGGGTTTATCTGGCTTTGTTTAAATAAAGCTGCTCTGGGTTGTGTTGATAACGTGTTCACGTCAGGGGGACAAACGTCCGGGAGTATGGATACCAGGCCATGCTGTTATGTAGTTTTAAAACAAGCTGCAAGACGACTTGATAGACTGGCTGGCTGACTGCTCAATATTGCTCTCTGTGTCTTTGCAGTACTTGGGGTTGCTGAGTTGCGTTAGAAGCCTCATGGGTGTGCCACGATGTGCCACTGTGATTGCCAATGTGGTTTTAATTCGCATTTCCTTCGTGGGTGATGCTGAAAGTCTTTCCATGTGAGCATTTTTCTTCATCTCTGTATCTTTGGTCAAATGCTACCTGTATGTTTTTGCTAGGATTGGGTTTGGGGTGCCTCACAAAGGTCCACAGTTTGGGATACCCCACAAAGGTCCACATGTGGGAAGCATTTAAACCCCCACGCGGGGGTGGGGTGGGGGGAGGTTGTGTAGCATACGTGTTCAGACCACGGGATGCATGCCCTCAGAGGAGAGTGTGTGACCCCAGACACTTCCTCTTTCCCGTTCAAGGTCAGGAGGTGAGCAGTTTTGCTCCACCCCATGTCTCCTCTGTGAGACAGCTGAGGCGACCAGAGCTCCTCGGGGAGGTTGGGCAGCATGGACCTACTGAGGTTGTCTTGGAGGTGTGGAATCTATCTCTAGTCACCAGGCCTAGTTTATTTTTATTACAAATAGTGCCTCTATAAAATATCGTGTTTATTTGGGGAATGGATGCATGTGCCATGGGGCATGACCGGAAGTCAGAGGGCAGTCTGTGGTCTCTTTCTACTATGTGTGCCCTGGGAACCCAACTCAGGGTGTCAAGCTTGGCAGCAAACACCTTTAACCCACTAAGGCAGCTCACTGAGTCAGAGCATTTTCTTTCTACAAAAGGTCTAATTGAGGATTTTGTAACGTATTAAATAACCTAGGAATTTACCAGATGCCAACACTTGCAATGAGATTTCAAGTTTTTGCATGGCCACCTATGTATGATAACTATGGTATTGTGTATGGCCACCTATGTATGATAACTACGGTATTTTGCATGGCCACCTATGTATGATAACTATGGTATTGTGTATGGCCACCTATGTATGATAACTACGGTATTTTGCATGGCCACCTATGTATGATAACTATGGTATTGTGTATGGCCACCTATGTATGATAACTACGGTATTTTGCATGGCCACTTATGTATGATAACTATGGTATTGTGTATGGCCACCTATGTATGATAACTATGGTATTGTGTATGGCCACCTATGTATGATAACTATGGTATTGTGTATGGCCATCTATGTATGATAACTACGGTATTTTGCATGGCCACCTATGTATGATAACTACGGTATTTTGCATGGCCACCTATGTATGATAACTACGGTATTTTGCATGGCCACCTATGTATGATAACTACGGTATTTTGCATGGCCACCTATGTATGATAACTATGGTATTGTGTATGGCGACTTATGTATGATAACCATGGTATTGTGTATGGCCACCTATGTATGATAACTACAGTATTTGGTATGGCCACCTATGTATGATAACTACGGTATTTTGCATGGCCACCTATGTATGATAACTACGGTATTTTGCATGGCCACCTATGTATGATAACTACAGTATTTGGTATGGCCACCTATGTATGATAACTACGGTATTTGGTATGGCCACCTATGTATGATAACTATGGTATTTGGTATGGCCACCTATGTATGATAACTACGGTATTTTGAGATGCCTGGGCCAGCAATAGAGTTATAAGACTTCTCAGACTCCTAGCAACCTAGTCTGTTTTCCTTTTCCTTTGTTTTTTCTTTTTGAAATGATTTATTTATTTAGTTTCACATGCATTGCTGTTTTGCCTGCATGTGTCTTTGTGAGGTGTTGGAACCCCTGGAACTGGAGTTACAGACAGCTGTGAGCTGCTACGTGGTTGCTGGGAATTGAACCTGGGTCCCCTGGAGGAGCAGTCAGTGCTCTTAAGCACTGAGCCATCTCTCCAGCCTCTCCTTTTCCTTTCTGATGCAAAATTTTGAGGATATTGCAAAAATTATATTTATGTACATGAAACCTAGCAGTGTCCATTTAACCCAGTTTAGTGGTGAGTTCTTTAGCCTTTGCCTTGTCCAGCTTGGCAATGCGAGCCACAGATTTAGGACCCAGGACGATGCTTCCCCAGGGGCCACGGATCTTATCATATCTGTTGTTGTAATTGGTCCTAAGAGCTTCCAGCAGCTTAGCCAGAGCACCCTTGTCTTCCGAGTCAGCCTGTGTGAAGGCAGCAGTGGTGCGAGTCTTCCTGTGGGCCAGCCGCCCCAGCCTGGTCTTTCCCTTGATGATGCAACAGGGGACCCCATCTTGTGACGCATGGCAGGCAGGAAGACCACCAGCTCAATGGGGTGTACATCATGAGCAATCACCACCAGCTGAGCCTTCTTGTTCTCGACCAAGATGGTGAGCTGGTTCATGGCAGGAGGTAGTTTGAGCTGCTTATACAGGATGTCACTTTGCCGCTGTAGCCTGATGTGGTGGGGCCATTGGATGAAGAGAATGAGATGTCTTTTGGCTGATGACCTGTCCAGTGCTTAAGTTCTTAGTACTTGGTTCAAAAAAAGAGGATTCCCCACTTTTTTGATCAGCCATTTCTTCATGAGGTGGGGGCTGGGGCCACTTTCTTTCCCTTGGCCTTCTCTCTTTTGGGCATCTTGCTTGGCTGGACTTTAATTTGTGTGTGTGTGTGTGTGCGCGCGCGCGTGCGCGCTCGTGCTCTTGCCTACACATAAAGTTCACGAATCACAAGTATACAACTTGAAGGATTTGCAAAATAAACATAACAGGTGACCAGGCCTCAGTATTAGTAACTGGCAGCCAATGGCATGCCTTCTCAGTCCCAAAGCCTCCCACCCCTGGAGCCCTGACAACCAGCCTGATGTCTACCATCACAGCATCTGCCATCACAGCCTGCCTCTGGCTTCTGCTGCTTCTGTCTCCATTGACGTAATTATAGCTTTACATATAGCTGTGAAAAATAATACAAATTCTTTGTGTCCATTTTCACCAATGATGGCATTTTTGCCAAAGTATAACACGATGCCCCAATCAGGACACTAAAATCTACCTGCCATACTCTGAACACGGTGACACTTGTGCTCACATTGCATTAAGTTCAACACACTGTCAGTGGCTTGCTAACCCCGCCCATCGCAGGCAGGTGTTCTAATGCCGCAGGCATCCTTTACGCTGCTCCTCTATGGCCATGGCTCTCTCTCCAGTCATAATCAGTAACTTAGCCCCACGTATGGCACCTGTCATTTCAAAACTATTGTGTGAATGATATCATACAGGACGCACACTCTTGGAGGCAGGGCCCCAAACGCTTAAGGATATGCACAAATCTCACTGAAAATAATCAAACCACACCTATGTTTCCAGTAGTAAATCTAAACAGGTTCTTCTTGCCATTTGCAAACTGTAGTGTCAGGTGTTTCTATGCAAGCATGCCTACCTATAGAGTCGGTTAATGTTCTTTTATGGTCACTTCTGGGGATACATGCTTCAGACACTGACGATGATGGCTCACAGGTTTTAGATGGAGCAATGAGGATGTCAAGGCTACATGATACTCCTGGAATTTTGGTCAAGCTATTGACAAAACTAACTACCATATTTTTTTATTTTAATGAAAGATAAAACTATATTGATCAAATAACATTATCACAAGAAGAACCACTCAGCCACAGAGAAGGCTTGCTTGTCTTCCAGTAAGCTGAGTTCAATTCCCAGCACCCACATTAGGTAGATTGCAGCTGCCTGTAACTTAAGCTCCAAGGGATGCAACAGGGCCTCCGTGGGCACCTTCACATGTGGCAGGTACACAGATGCATGAGCAAAATATAAAAATAAATCTCCATAAAAGAATTCCACAGGTACCAACTCCTTTAGAAACCGGCCTGGTGGTGATAAAACCACTGTCTAACCAGGCTCAAATTTTAACCAATGCAATCTACTGGTAAAATCCTGAGGTAAGCTGCAATTGTTCAAATGCCACAGCTATGGCGGCGTGGCGTGCCCACCTGATGACAGGCCATCTGTGCTGGTAGCCTGCAGGCTGGCGCACTCACCTGTTCTCACACTGAAATTTCGCCAGGATGTCTTTGGCTTTGGTCTGGCTGGTGAGCTGTATGGCCATCGACACTTTGGACAGAAGTGGGGCGTGGACCCTTATGACACCTTCCGGCACGTCAGACTGCCAGTGAGGAAAGATGGAAACACAGTCAAGCTAGGGGGAAAGCCTATGACTGCACTGAGAGATGAAAACCAGGAGCATTCAGAATGAGGAACACACATGCGCGTGTGCGCGCGCGCGCGCACACACACACACACACAGACACACACACACACACACACACACACACACACACACACACACCTCAACCAGGGTGGAACATGCCTTCATTCTTTACCAGAGGATTAAAACTCCACCTGACCTGGGTCCCTACTCTCACTATAGTCACTTAGGCCTCACTCAAATGGTTTTGGACCATAGGGAAGAAAATGTAGATTCTGACAAACGTCTAATGATAGTTACCACTATCTTTAGTGAATAATATCGTAAAAAGCCTACTTTAAGACACACACACACACACACACACACACATACACACACGATACACATGCATATGAACTGACACAATGTATACAGTAAGAATGCTATGCTAACTGGTCTCTTGAAATAATACATCAAAGTTTTAACCCCTAGAACCTCAGAATATGACCTTATTTGGAAATAGGCTCAAATGTAGAGTAAATAGTAAAGGCTTAGTCAAGCCAAAAACTACTACTCTGATAAGACCTGTGTCCTAGGGAGAGGAAAAGAGGACACACAGTGAGGACACCACAGGAGGACAGTGGCGGAGGCTACAGGACACAGTGAGGACACCACAGGAGGACAATGGCGGAGGCTACAGCACACACAGTGAGGACACCACAGGAGGACAGTGGCGGAGGCTACAGCACACACAGTGAGGACACCACAGGAGGACAGTGGCGGAGGCTACAGCACACACAGTGAGGACACCACAGGAGGACAGTGGCGGAGGCTACAGGACACACACAGTTGAGGACACCACAGGAGGACAATGGCGGAGGCTACAGGACACAGTGAGGACACCACAGGAGGACAGTGGCGGAGGCTACAGGACACAGTGAGGACACCACAGGAGGACAGTGGCGGAGGCTACAGGACACACACAGTGAGGACACCACAGGAGGACAGTGGCGGAGGCTACAGGACACACACAGTGAGGACACCACAGGAGGACAGTGGCGGAGGCTACAGGGCACACACAGTGAGGACACCACAGGAGGACAGTGGCGGAGGCTACAGGACACACAGTGAGGACACCACAGGAGGACAGTGGCGGAGGCTACAGGACACAGTGAGGACACCACAGGAGGACAGAGGCGGAGGCTACAGCACACACAGTGAGGGTACCACAGGAGGACAGTGGCGGAGGCTACAGCACACACAGAGTGAGGGCACCACAGGAGGACAGTGGCGGAGGCTACAGGACACAGTGAAGACACCACAGGAGGACAGTGGCGGAGGCTACAGGACACACAGTGAGGACACCACAGGAGGACAGTGGCGGAGGCTACAGCACACAGTGAGGACACCACAGGAGGACAGTGGCGGAGGCTACAGGACACACAGTGAGGACACCACAGGAGGACAGTGGCGGAGGCTACAGGACACAGTGAGGACACCACAGGAGGACAGAGGCGGAGGCTACAGCACACACAGTGAGGGTACCACAGGAGGACAGTGGCGGAGGCTACAGCACACACAGAGTGAGGGCACCACAGGAGGACAGTGGCGGAGGCTACAGGACACAGTGAAGACACCACAGGAGGACAGTGGCGGAGGCTACAGGACACACAGTGAGGACACCACAGGAGGACAGTGGCGGAGGCTACAGCACACAGTGAGGACACCACAGGAGGACAGTGGCGGAGGCTACAGGACACACAGTGAGGACACCACAGGAGGACAGTGGCGGAGGCTACAGGACACACAGTGAGGACACCACAGGAGGACAGTGGCGGCCACTAGAGTGACATATATGCCAAGGACTGTTAGTGTCACCAAAGGCAAGCAGAGGAGCTGGGAATAGTCCTTTCCCTCACAGTGCACACAGGAAACCCACCCTACTGACATCTCTGACTTGGATTTTAAGCTCCATAATCGGAAGAGCATAGATGCCGACTGTCTTAGCCATCACAGCTATGGTACACTGTTGTGGTAGGAAACCAACACAGAGTATTTAAGACCAGGTCAGCTCTTATATTATGTCCTAATAGCACCATCAAGAACTAAGGCAGCGTGCCAGGGGACCCACGTGCAGGGATCTGGAGTTGGGGGTGCATGCACAGAGACTACAGCTTACTGCAGTCAAGACCACATTCCTAAAACACTTCCCATCACCTCAGGACCTTCTCCTCTGAGCTCCCGGTGTCTTTGTATGATTAGCTCATATTCTGACATCACTGGGCCTCTTATCAGAACAAACTCACGTCCCTTATAATTTTAATATCCTTTATACACTTGTACAGGATACCTAACCACATACATGAGTCATGAGCTAAGTTACTACGCCATTGCTTCAGGCGCAAAATTGAAAGAGCCTTCTTGAAGGGTGGATTAAGGCTCAAATTAGACAAGAATGTAGTGGGCGTGGTCACAGAACACTTGCTACGCAGGGAATCGATAGCTGTGTTCAGATGGTTGTGTTCAGATCATAGGGTTAAAAGGGCTGTTATGTAAGGCTAACACAATGAGACCATCTCAAAGATGAAAAGTGACAGAAGTGACAGAAGGCTCCCTGCTCGCTGGGCGTACACAGTGCCCCGTGTTCACTCCCCAGCACCACACACACACTCTTTCTCTGACACACACACCACAGTCTCTCTTTCACACACATACACTTACATGTACACATTCATTATCTCCCTGACACACACATTCTCCTTCTTACATACACACAGACACACACACACACACACACACACACACACACACACACAGACACACACACACACATACACACACACACATACACACACACACACTCATACACACACACACATACACATACACACACACACACACATACACACACACACACAGACACACACACACACTCATACACACACACATACACATACACACACACACACACACACACACACACACACACACACACACAGAAAAAAATTCTTACCATTCGTCTTGAAGTAGGTGATTTTTGTGGTACCTTTGAGGTCTTGGGGCTTGAGACCTAAAGAAAACACATTCCGTCTTTCAGGTTAACCCCGGGAATAAGCTTCTGGTTTGCTACAATCCTTGAGGAAAATATTGGGAATTTATCAAATTATAACGTGCTTGTGCACTTTGACCCCACAACTCCTCATTTATAAATTCAACTTCAAACGTATTTCAATTGTGAAAACAATGACACGTACACCATTTTACTTACTAAAGCTCAAATCATAAGGAAAACAGATAGGATACAATTTGGGGTTCACCAATCTAGGCGGCCTAAACAAGGTTCTGTGCACCCAAAGATGAATTCAGAAAGGACACAGAGAGGTGTGGGAGCCCCACTATAGGATACACACTCTGGTGTCTTAAGCCACAAAAGCAAAACAAGAGACAGTGTTTCCTGCATGCTGCCCGTCATGGAAATAGTAGGAATGCACACAGTCACTACTGAGGTCATGAGAGCTCTGGTTCTGCAACCCACACACATGCAAAAGGCCATTGGCCCTCAAGCAGCGTCCTGAGGAAAATGGTCCAGGTACACACCCCTTGCACACTTCCTCCTGCAATGCTGCCATTTCTAGCTGGCTCATTGTGCCTAGCACACCAGAAATGCTACGTAAAGAGTTGTCATACGTTGCTGAGAGAAAAGTTAGCACTAAAAGAAAATGTGCATCTTCAGAACCAGTGTGGCTCTGATTTACAGACCATTTCCAGTCTGCCCAGGTACAGCCCGTGGACGAACGGAGAGGGCTGGGTGTATTAATACTTATTCCATGAACACAGAGCATCCGGGGACACACACCTGGCCATGGTGCTACTGTTTTTCTCCAAGGGTGGAAGTCAGCAGTGACTCAATTTTATTCTATAGTCTTTCCAAGTTTCTGTCTCATCTATTCATTTACTTATTTGTTGTGTATGTGTTTGTGAAGGCCAGAGGATGGCTTGTGGTGTTGGGTCCCTCCTTCCACTGTGTGGATCCCGGGGATTGAACTTGGGTCTTTGGGGCTATGCAGAAAGCACCTTCACTGCCTGAGACACCTCACTGGCTCTTGCCAACGTTTTGAACTTGTAACGTGTTATTTAATTAAGCACAAAGGCCTATTATAATGGGGTGGGAGCATTCTGTAGAGCTTATAGCCTGATGCTCTGTAGACCTGCCAGACATGAAAGCAACTGGCACTCCCAGGATGCTGTAGCTTGTAAACAGAGTTTACAACGGGTCTGACACACATCACGAGAGTCCACCGTAATGACAAGTCTGTGAAACAGATACCACTGTCTTGGGTTTTTGTATGATACAATCACCAAGGCTCACCGTATGAACGGAATGGGGCCAGGCTCTTCTGACTGAAGCCTGACCCAGGCTTCGGCGCTATGACATACTCCTGTCAGTAATCCCTTCCAGAATGAGAGCTACAAGTGTAAGAAACTCCAAAACCGTTAGTGTGAACCTGTCAGAGCTCTGGGGGCCAACAGCGCTGCCAAGGAGGACTGAAGATGGAGCTGGCTGTACCTTCTCGAGCACAGCAGGTTGTGAGGATGGAACTGGCCACACCTTCCCAAGACCAGCAGGATGTGTGGTGTTTATGGCTGCTGTTCTGTTTTGAGGGAGGGTCACAGAAGGTAGACAGGACAAGGTAAGCACTGTGCCCCTTCCGCCACCATCCCTGATGCTCATCCTGTCTTCCTTTACGGTGTTGCTCATCCTTTAAGACATAGCTTAGAGCCCACTTCCGATGCCCACACTGGACCCGGCATTGCTACCGTCTTTGGATCAGTGGCCCCGGCTCACTTGTCTGTGCAGCTGCTCTCACACTCTTGCACGTGTCTGACTAGCCATGGCACTTAGATCCTTTATCCCCTAAACTGCTGTGAGTTTTTTGTTTGTTTGTTTGTTTGTTTGTTTTTAAAGCAAAATGAGTTGAAAGTTTCTACATCCTCGGAGTTGGGTAAAGTCAATGCCTGAAATGCATGGCCTCCTCCATGCTTCAGGTAAAGCAAAATGAACTTTTTTGAAAAATATTTCCATGTCTATTTCAACATAAATAACTGTACTAAATGCAAAATCTCTGGAGATGCTAGATGCTTAATTTTTTTTTAAATTGACATTTATTCCATTTTTCAGCCATCAGAGAAATCTTTTTCTATTTTTTTGATGCACTGTCACGGTTCTGTTCTTGCTGCTGCAATAAAATGTCCTGCCTAGATCAGCTCAAGGGGGAAAAGCTTATTTTGATTTATGGTTCCATGGGTATCATCCATCCTGGCAGGGAAGGCAGGCAGCAGCTGCAGGGGGCGGGCGGGCGGTTCACACTGTAGCCACACTCAGGAGCAGAGAGCCAGGAGGAGGTGGGACTGGGCAAAAGCCACCCTCACTCAGTGACCCCACCTGGTGAGGCTCCACCTCCTCAAGGGGAGACTTTCCATGACATCTATGTAGTGTATTAACTTCATCCTCCTTTGAGAAGTAAAAGCATAAATGGAAAAGAGCCATGCTCAGCTGTGGTCCTCTATGACCCTGCTGTGGTCCTCTATGACCCTGCTGTGGTCCTCTATGGCCCTGCTGTGGTCCTCTATGACCCTGCTGTGGTCCTCTATGACCCTGCTGTGGTCCTCTATGACCCTGCTGTGGTCCTCTATGACCCTGCTGTGGTCCTCTATGGCCCTGCTGTGGTCCTCTATGGCCCTGCTGTGGTCCTCTATGACTCTGCTGTGGTCCTCTATGACCCTGCTGTGGTCCTCTATGGCCCTGCTGTGGTCCTCTATAACCCTGCTGTGGTCCTCTATAACCCTGCTGTGGTCCTCTATGACCCTGCTGTGGTCCTCTATGACTCTGCTGTGGTCCTCTATGGCCCTGCTGTGGTCCTCTATGGCCCTGCTGTGGTCCTCTATAACCCTGCTGTGGTCCTCTATAACCCTGCTGTGGTCGTCTATAACCCTGCTGTGGTCCTCTATGGCCCTGCTGTGGTCCTCTATGGCCCTGCTGTGGTCCTCCATGGCCCTGCTGTGGTCCTCTATGGCCCTGCTGTGGTCCTCTATGGCCCTGCTGTGGTCCTCTATGACCCTGCTGTGGTCCTCTATAACCCTGCTGTGGTCCTCTATGGCCCTGCTGTGGTCCTCTATGGCCCTGCTGTGGTCCTCTATGGCCCTGCTGTGGTCCTCTATGACCCTGCTGTGGTCCTCTATGGCCCTGCTGTGGTCCTCTATGACCCTGCTGTGGTCCTCTATGACCCTGCTGTGGTCCTCTATGACCCTGCTGTGGTCCTCTATGGCCCTGCTGTGGTCCTCTATGGCCCTGCTGTGGTCCTCTATGGCCCTGCTGTGGTCCTCTATGACTCTGCTGTGGTCCTCTATGGCCCTGCTGTGGTCCTCTATGGCCCTGCTGTGGTCCTCTATGGCCCTGCTGTGGTCCTCTATAACACTGCTGTGGTCCTCTATAACCCTGCTGTGGTCCTCTATGGCCCTGCTGTGGTCCTCTATGGCCCTGCTGTGGTCCTCTATAACCCTGCTGTGGTCCTCTATAACCCTGCTGTGGTCCTCTATGACCCTGCTGTGGTCCTCTATGACCCTGCTGTGGTCCTCTGTGGCCCTGCTGTGGTCCTCTGTGGCCCTGCTGTGGTCCTCTATGACCCTGCTGTGGTCCTCTATGACCCTGCTGTGGTCCTCTATGGCCCTGCTGTGGTCCTCTATGGCCCTGCTGTGGTCCTCTATGGCCCTGCTGTGGTCCTCTATGGCCCTGCTGTGGTCCTCTATGGCCCTGCTGTGGTCCTCTATGGCCCTGCTGTGGTCCTCTATGGCCCTGCTGTGGTCCTCTATGGCCCTGCTGTGGTCCTCTATGACCCTGCTGTGGTCCTCTATGACCCTGCTGTGGTCCTCTATGGCCCTGCTGTGGTCCTCTGTGGCCCTGCTGTGGTCCTCTATGACCCTGCTGTGGTCCTCTATAACCCTGCTGTGGTCCTCTATGGCCCTGCTGTGGTCCTCTATGGCCCTGCTGTGGTCCTCTATGGCCCTGCTGTGGTCCTCTATGGCCCTGCTGTGGTCCTCTATGACCCTGCTGTGGTCCTCTATGACCCTGCTGTGGTCCTCTATGGCCCTGCTGTGGTCCTCTGTGGCCCTGCTGTGGTCCTCTATGACCCTGCTGTGGTCCTCTATGACCCTGCTGTGGTCCTCTATGGCCCTGCTGTGGTCCTCTATGGCCCTGCTGTGGTCCTCTATGACCCTGCTGTGGTCCTCTATGACCCTGCTGTGGTCCTCTATAACCCTGCTGTGGTCCTCTATGACCCTGCTGTGGTCCTCTATGGCCCTGCTGTGGTCCTCTATGACCCTGCTGTGGTCCTCTATGACTCTGCTGTGGTCCTCTATGGCCCTGCTGTGGTCCTCTATGGCCCTGCTGTGGTCCTCTATGACTCTGCTGTGGTCCTCTATGGCCCTGCTGTGGTCCTCTATGGCCCTGCTGTGGTCCTCTATGGCCCTGCTGTGGTCCTCTATAACCCTGCTGTGGTCCTCTATGACCCTGCTGTGGTCCTCTATGGCCCTGCTGTGGTCCTCTATGGCCCTGCTGTGGTCCTCTATGACCCTGCTGTGGTCCTCTATGGCCCTGCTGTGGTCCTCTATGGCCCTGCTGTGGTCCTCTATGACCCTGCTGTGGTCCTCTATGACCCTGCTGTGGTCCTCTATAACCCTGCTGTGGTCCTCTATGACTCTGCTGTGGTACTCTATGGCCCTGCTGTGGTCCTCTATGGCCCTGCTGTGGTCCTCTATGACCCTGCTGTGGTCCTCTATAACCCTGCTGTGGTCCTCTATGACCCTGCTGTGGTCCTCTATGGCCCTGCTGTGGTCCTCTATGGCCCTGCTGTGGTCCTCTATGACCCTGCTGTGGTCCTCTATGACTCTGCTGTGGTCCTCTATAACCCTGCTGTGGTCCTCTATGACTCTGCTGTGGTCCTCTATGGCCCTGCTGTGGTCCTCTATGGCCCTGCTGTGGTCCTCTATGACCCTGCTGTGGTCCTCTATAACCCTGCTGTGGTCCTCTATGACTCTGCTGTGGTACTCTATGGCCCTGCTGTGGTCCTCTATGGCCCTGCTGTGGTCCTCTATGACCCTGCTGTGGTCCTCTATGACTCTGCTGTGGTCCTCTATGGCCCTGCTGTGGTCCTCTATGACCCTGCTGTGGTCCTCTATGACCCTGCTGTGGTCCTCTATGACCCTGCTGTGGTCCTCTATGACTCTGCTGTGGTCCTCTATGGCCCTGCTGTGGTCCTCTATGACTCTGCTGTGGTCCTCTATGGCCCTGCTGTGGTCCTCTATGACCCTGCTGTGGTCCTCTATGACCCTGCTGTGGTCCTCTATGGCCCTGCTGTGGTCCTCTATGGCCCTGCTGTGGTCCTCTATGGCCCTGCTGTGGTCCTCTATGGCCCTGCTGTGGTCCTCTATGACCCTGCTGTGGTCCTCTATGACCCTGCTGTGGTCCTCTATGGCCCTGCTGTGGTCCTCTATGACCCTGCTGTGGTCCTCTATGGCCCTGCTGTGGTCCTCTATGACCCTGCTGTGGTCCTCTATGGCCCTGCTGTGGTCCTCTATGGCCCTGCTGTGGTCCTCTATGGCCCTGCTGTGGTCCTCTATGACTCTGCTGTGGTCCTCTATGGCCCTGCTGTGGTCCTCTATAACCCTGCTGTGGTCCTCTATGGCCCTGCTGTGGTCCTCTATGGCCCTGCTGTGGTCCTCTATGACCCTGCTGTGGTCCTCTATGGCCCTGCTGTGGTCCTCTATAACCCTGCTGTGGTCCTCTATGGCCCTGCTGTGGTCCTCTATGACTCTGCTGTGGTGCTCTATGGCCCTGCTGTGGTCCTCTATGACCCTGCTGTGGTCCTCTATCGCCCTGCTGTGGTCCTCTATGGCCCTGCTGTGGTCCTCTATGGCCCTGCTGTGGTCCTCTATGGCCCTGCTGTGGTCCTCTATGGCCCTGCTGTGGTCCTCTATAACTCTGCTGTGGTCCTCTATAACCCTGCTGTGGTCCTCTATGGCCCTGCTGTGGTCCTCTATAACTCTGCTGTGGTCCTCTATAACCCTGCTGTGGTCCTCTATGGCCCTGCTGTGGTCCTCTATAACCCTGCTGTGGTCCTCTATGACCCTGCTGTGGTCCTCTATAACCCTGCTGTGGTCCTCTGTGGCCCTGCTGTGGTCCTCTATGACTCTGCTGTGGTCCTCTATGGCCCTGCTGTGGTCCTCTATGACTCTGCTGTGGTCCTCTATGACTCTGCTGTGGTCCTCTATGACTCTGCTGTGGTCCTCTATGGCCCTGCTGTGGTCCTCTATGGCCCTGCTGTGGTCCTCTATGGCCCTGCTGTGGTCCTCTATGGCCCTGCTGTGGTCCTCTATGGCCCTGCTGTGGTCCTCTATGGCCCTGCTGTGGTCCTCTATGGCCCTGCTGTGGTCCTCTATGACTCTGCTGTGGTCCTCTATGACTCTGCTGTGGTCCTCTATGACCCTGCTGTGGTCCTCTATGGCCCTGCTGTGGTCCTCTATGACCCTGCTGTGGTCCTCTATAACCCTGCTGTGGTCCTCTATGACCCTGCTGTGGTCCTCTATGACCCTGCTGTGGTCCTCTATGGCCCTGCTGTGGTCCTCTATGGCCCTGCTGTGGTCCTCTATGGCCCTGCTGTGGTCCTCTATGGCCCTGCTGTGGTCCTCTATAACCCTGCTGTGGTCCTCTATGACTCTGCTGTGGTCCTCTATAACCCTGCTGTGGTCCTCTATGGCCCTGCTGTGGTCCTCTATGGCCCTGCTGTGGTCCTCTATAACCCTGCTGTGGTCCTCTATAACCCTGCTGTGGTCCTCTATGACCCTGCTGTGGTCCTCTATGACCCTGCTGTGGTCCTCTATGGCCCTGCTGTGGTCCTCTATGACCCTGCTGCGGTCCTCTATGACCCTGCTGTGGTCCTCTATGACCCTGCTGCGGTCCTCTATGACCCTGCTGTGGTCCTCTATAACCCTGCTGTGGTCCTCTATGACCCTGCTGTGGTCCTCTATGACCCTGCTGTGGTCCTCTATGGCCCTGCTGTGGTCCTCTATGACCCTGCTGTGGTCCTCTATGACCCTGCTGTGGTCCTCTATAACCCTGCTGTGGTCCTCTATGACCCTGCTGTGGTCCTCTATGGCCCTGCTGTGGTCCTCTATAACCCTGCTGTGGTCCTCTATGGCCCTGCTGTGGTCCTCTATAACCCTGCTGTGGTCCTCTATGGCCCTGCTGTGGTCCTCTATGACCCTGCTGTGGTCCTCTATAACCCTGCTGTGGTCCTCTATAACCCTGCTGTGGTCCTCTATGGCCCTGCTGTGGTCCTCTATGACCCTGCTGTGGTCCTCTATAACCCTGCTGTGGTCCTCTATAACCCTGCTGTGGTCCTCTATGACTCTGCTGTGGTCCTCTATGACCCTGCTGTGGTCCTCTATGGCCCTGCTGTGGTCCTCTATAACCCTGCTGTGGTCCTCTATGACCCTGCTGTGGTCCTCTATGACCCTGCTGTGGTCCTCTATGGCCCTGCTGTGGTCCTCTATGACCCTGCTGTGGTCCTCTATAACCCTGCTGTGGTCCTCTATGACTCTGCTGTGGTCCTCTATGACCCTGCTGTGGTCCTCTATAACCCTGCTGTGGTCCTCTATGGCCCTGCTGTGGTCCTCTATAACCCTGCTGTGGTCCTCTATGGCCCTGCTGTGGTCCTCTATGACCCTGCTGTGGTCCTCTATAACCCTGCTGTGGTCCTCTATGACTCTGCTGTGGTCCTCTATGACCCTGCTGTGGTCCTCTATAACCCTGCTGTGGTCCTCTATGGCCCTGCTGTGGTCCTCTATAACCCTGCTGTGGTCCTCTATGGCCCTGCTGTGGTCCTCTATAACCCTGCTGTGGTCCTCTATGACCCTGCTGTGGTCCTCTATGGCCCTTCTGTGGTCCTCTATGACCCTGCTGCGGTCCTCTATAACCCTGCTGTGGTCCTCTATGACCCTGCTGTGGTCCTCTATGGCCCTGCTGTGGTCCTCTATGGCCCTGCTGTGGTCCTCTATGACCCTGCTGTGGTCCTCTATGGCCCTGCTGTGGTCCTCTATGACTCTGCTGTGGTCCTCTATGGCCCTGCTGTGGTCCTCTATGGCCCTGCTGTGGTCCTCTATGACTCTGCTGTGGTCCTCTATGGCCCTGCTGTGGTCCTCTATGACCCTGCTGTGGTCCTCTATGACCCTGCTGTGGTCCTCTATAACCCTGCTGTGGTCCTCTATGACCCTGCTGTGGTCCTCTATGACCCTGCTGTGGTCCTCTATGACCCTGCTGTGGTCCTCTATGACCCTGCTGTGGTCCTCTATAACCCTGCTGTGGTCCTCTATGACTCTGCTGTGGTCCTCTATGGCCCTGCTGTGGTCCTCTATGGCCCTGCTGTGGTCCTCTATGGCCCTGCTGTGGTCCTCTATAACCCTGCTGTGGTCCTCTATGACCCTGCTGTGGTCCTCTATGACCCTGCTGTGGTCCTCTATGGCCCTGCTGTGGTCCTCTATGGCCCTGCTGTGGTCCTCTATGACCCTGCTGTGGTCCTCTATGGCCCTGCTGTGGTCCTCTATGGCCCTGCTGTGGTCCTCTATGGCCCTGCTGTGGTCCTCTATGGCCCTGCTGTGGTCCTCTATGACCCTGCTGTGGTCTTCTATGACCCTGCTGTGGTCCTCTATGGCCCTGCTGTGGTCCTCTATGGCCCTGCTGTGGTCCTCTATGACTCTGCTGTGGTCCTCTATGACCCTGCTGTGGTCCTCTATGACCCTGCTGTGGTCCTCTATGGCCCTGCTGTGGTCCTCTATGACCCTGCTGTGGTCCTCTATGGCCCTGCTGTGGTCCTCTATGACCCTGCTGTGGTCCTCTATCGCCCTGCTGTGGTCCTCTATGGCCCTGCTGTGGTCCTCTATGGCCCTGCTGTGGTCCTCTATGGCCCTGCTGCGGTCCTCTATAACCCTGCTGTGGTCCTCTATAACCCTGCTGTGGTCCTCTATGACTCTGCTGCGGTCCTCTATGACTCTGCTGCGGTCCTCTATAACCCTGCTGTGGTCCTCTATGGCCCTGCTGTGGTCCTCTATGACCCTGCTGTGGTCCTCTATGACCCTGCTGTGGTCCTCTATGGCCCTGCTGTGGTCCTCTATGGCCCTGCTGTGGTCCTCTATAACCCTGCTGTGGTCCTCTATGACCCTGCTGTGGTCCTCTATGACCCTGCTGTGGTCCTCTATGGCCCTGCTGTGGTCCTCTATGACCCTGCTGTGGTCCTCTATGGCCCTGCTGTGGTCCTCTATGACCCTGCTGTGGTCCTCTATGACCCTGCTGTGGTCCTCTATAACCCTGCTGTGGTCCTCTATGGCCCTGCTGTGGTCCTCTATAACCCTGCTGTGGTCCTCTATGACTCTGCTGTGGTCCTCTATAACCCTGCTGTGGTCCTCTATGGCCCTGCTGTGGTCCTCTATAACCCTGCTGTGGTCCTCTATGACTCTGCTGTGGTCCTCTATAACCTGCTGTGGTCCTCTATGACCCTGCTGTGGTCCTCTATGACCCTGCTGTGGTCCTCTATGGCCCTGCTGTGGTCCTCTATGACCCTGCTGTGGTCCTCTATGGCCCTGCTGTGGTCCTCTATGGCCCTGCTGTGGTCCTCTATAACCCTGCTGTGGTCCTCTATGACCCTGCTGTGGTCCTCTATGACCCTGCTGTGGTCCTCTATGACCCTGCTGTGGTCCTCTATGACCCTGCTGTGGTCCTCTATGACCCTGCTGTGGTCCTCTATGACCCTGCTGTGGTCCTCTATAACCCTGCTGTGGTCCTCTATGACCCTGCTGTGGTCCTCTATGACCCTGCTGTGGTCCTCTATGACCCTGCTGTGGTCCTCTATGACCCTGCTGTGGTCCTCTATGACCCTGCTGTGGTCCTCTATGACCCTGCTGTGGTCCTCTATGACCCTGCTGTGGTCCTCTATAACCCTGCTGTGGTCCTCTATGACCCTGCTGTGGTCCTCTATGACCCTGCTGTGGTCCTCTATGACCCTGCTGTGGTCCTCTATAACCCTGCTGTGGTCCTCTATAACCCTGCTGTGGTCCTCTATGACCCTGCTGTGGTCCTCTATGACCCTGCTGTGGTCCTCTATAACCCTGCTGTGGTCCTCTATGACCCTGCTGTGGTCCTCTATGACCCTGCTGTGGTCCTCTATGGCCCTGCTGTGGTCCTCTATGACCCTGCTGTGGTCCTCTATAACCCTGCTGTGGTCCTCTATGACTCTGCTGTGGTCCTCTATAACCCTGCTGTGGTCCTCTATGGCCCTGCTGTGGTCCTCTATGGCCCTGCTGTGGTCCTCTATGACCCTGCTGTGGTCCTCTATGACTCTGCTGTGGTCCTCTATGACCCTGCTGTGGTCCTCTATGACCCTGCTGTGGTCCTCTATGACCCTGCTGTGGTCCTCTATAACCCTGCTGTGGTCATCTATGGCCCTGCTGTGGTCCTCTATGACCCTGCTGTGGTCCTCTATGACTCTGCTGTGGTCCTCTATGACCCTGCTGTGGTCATCTATGGCCCTGCTGTGGTCCTCTATGACCCTGCTGTGGTCCTCTATGGCCCTGCTGTGGTCCTCTATGGCCCTGCTGTGGTCCTCTATGACCCTGCTGTGGTCCTCTATGGCCCTGCTGTGGTCCTCTATGGCCCTGCTGTGGTCCTCTATGGCCCTGCTGTGGTCCTCTATGACTCTGCTGTGGTCCTCTATGGCCCTGCTGTGGTCGTCTATGACCCTGCTGTGGTCCTCTATGGCCCTGCTGTGGTCCTCTATGACCCTGCTGTGGTCCTCTATGGCCCTGCTGTGGTCCTCTATGGCCCTGCTGTGGTCCTCTATGGCCCTGCTGTGGTCCTCTATGGCCCTGCTGTGGTCCTCTATGGCCCTGCTGTGGTCCTCTATGGCCCTGCTGTGGTCCTCTATGACTCTGCTGTGGTCCTCTATGACTCTGCTGTGGTCCTCTATGACTCTGCTGTGGTCCTCTATGGCCCTGCTGTGGTCCTCTATGGCCCTGCTGTGGTCCTCTATGACCCTGCTGTGGTCCTCTATGACTCTGCTGTGGTCCTCTATGACTCTGCTGTGGTCCTCTATGGCCCTGCTGCGGTCCTCTATAACCCTGCTGTGGTCCTCTATGACTCTGCTGTGGTCCTCTATGACTCTGCTGTGGTCCTCTATGACTCTGCTGTGGTCCTCTATGACTCTGCTGTGGTCCTCTATGACTCTGCTGTGGTCCTCTATGGCCCTGCTGCGGTCCTCTATGACCCTGCTGTGGTCCTCTATGACCCTGCTGTGGTCCTCTATAACCCTGCTGTGGTCCTCTATGACCCTGCTGTGGTCCTCTATGACTCTGCTGTGGTCCTCTATGACTCTGCTGTGGTCCTCTATGACTCTGCTGTGGTCCTCTATGACTCTGCTGTGGTCCTCTATGACTCTGCTGTGGTCCTCTATGACTCTGCTGTGGTCCTCTATAACCCTGCTGTGGTCCTCTATGGCCCTGCTGTGGTCCTCTATGACCCTGCTGTGGTCCTCTATAACCCTGCTGTGGTCCTCTATGACTCTGCTGTGGTCCTCTATAACCCTGCTGTGGTCCTCTATGGCCCTGCTGTGGTCCTCTATGGCCCTGCTGTGGTCCTCTATAACCCTGCTGTGGTCCTCTATGACTCTGCTGTGGTCCTCTATGACCCTGCTGTGGTCCTCTATGACCCTGCTGTGGTCCTCTATGACCCTGCTGTGGTCCTCTATAACCCTGCTGTGGTCCTCTATGACTCTGCTGTGGTCCTCTATGACCCTGCTGTGGTCCTCTATGGCCCTGCTGTGGTCCTCTATGACTCTGCTGTGGTCCTCTATGACCCTGCTGTGGTCCTCTATGGCCCTGCTGTGGTCCTCTATGACCCTGCTGTGGTCCTCTGTGACCCTGCTGTGGTCCTCTATGGCCCTGCTGTGGTCCTCTATGGCCCTGCTGTGGTCCTCTATGACCCTGCTGTGGTCCTCTATGGCCCTGCTGTGGTCCTCTATGACTCTGCTGTGGTCCTCTATAACCCTGCTGTGGTCCTCTATGACTCTGCTGTGGTCCTCTATGACTCTGCTGTGGTCCTCTATGGCCCTGCTGTGGTCCTCTATGGCCCTGCTGTGGTCCTCTATGGCCCTGCTGTGGTCCTCTATGGCCCTGCTGTGGTCCTCTATGGCCCTGCTGTGGTCCTCTATGACCCTGCTGTGGTCCTCTATGACCCTGCTGTGGTCCTCTATAACCCTGCTGTGGTCCTCTATGGCCCTGCTGTGGTCCTCTATGGCCCTGCTGTGGTCCTCTATGGCCCTGCTGTGGTCCTCTATGGCCCTGCTGTGGTCCTCTATGACTCTGCTGTGGTCCTCTATGACCCTGCTGTGGTCCTCTATGACCCTGCTGTGGTCCTCTATGGCCCTGCTGTGGTCCTCTATGGCCCTGCTGTGGTCCTCTATGGCCCTGCTGTGGTCCTCTATGGCCCTGCTGTGGTCCTCTATGACTCTGCTGTGGTCCTCTATGGCCCTGCTGTGGTCCTCTATGGCCCTGCTGTGGTCCTCTATGGCCCTGGTGTGGTCCTCTATGACCCTGCTGTGGTCCTCTATAACCCTGCTGTGGTCCTCTATGGCCCTGCTGTGGTCCTCTATGACCCTGCTGTGGTCCTCTATGACCCTGCTGTGGTCCTCTATGACCCTGCTGTGGTCCTCTATGACCCTGCTGTGGTCCTCTATGGCCCTGCTGTGGTCCTCTATGGCCCTGCTGTGGTCCTCTGTGGCCCTGCTGTGGTCCTCTATGACCCTGCTGTGGTCCTCTATGGCCCTGCTGTGGTCCTCTATGGCCCTGCTGTGGTCCTCTATGGCCCTGCTGTGGTCCTCTATGGCCCTGCTGTGGTCCTCTATAACCCTGCTGTGGTCCTCTATGACCCTGCTGTGGTTCTCCCTGGCCCACTGATGCTCTCACCTCCCGCTCCAGAGTCTTCCTCCTGAGCAGCTTCTTCACACTCGGGAGCTGCTTCTTCAACAACATGGTGGCTTCATTCATCCTTCTCACTTGCATGATCAAGAAAGATGGAACCTGGAGAAGAGTCACGTGAGTGAAAGCACTAATAAATTCATCCTTTGCTTCTGGAATTTCCCTTGACCCCTCATCACCTTGGAACCAGGAGCTGTCCCATCTGCCACTGAGATTAGAGAAAGGGTAAGGATGTCAGTTCAGGAGAGAGAATATGCCTAGAGCATGTTTAAGGGATGCACTGCTGTCCCTTGGTCTCCAAGGAGTCTTGGTACTGGGGACTCCTGGGATCCTGACATCCCTGGATGCCCACCATGGCGTGTGCCTGCACATAGCCTGCACGGATCCTCCTCTTTGCATGGTCCACAGTGCCTACTCCAGTGCAATTGCTCTGTCAGGAATAGCTTTATATTGTTCTATTGTACTATTTACTGTCTAATGACAGGACACTTCAGTGCAGACACACAATTTGGGGAGGGTGTTTGGAGTCACGATTGCCTAAACTCAGAGCTGAAGAACCTGTGGATGGGGAAGGCTGACTGTGCGTGGATGCCACAAGCAACCGTGAATTATTTTCTCAGAATTCATCCTCCTGCCCTCACGTGTCGCTTCTTCCCTGCAGCCGGTGTCTTTCACAAGGGCACTGGACAGCCATAGAGGCAATACCTACCTTCCACAGAATTTTCTGGTATCTCAGCATCAGGCGGATGATGTGGGCCGCAGTGTTGGCTAGCAGCAGCTCCTCGCAGTCCGACTGCTTGCTTCTGCTGAAGAACAGGTTGGGCGCCATCACCGTGGAAATGTTCCACAGGCTCATGCGGTTTTTTGATTCATTGGCGATCACTTTATTGAAGAATGTCATCAGAGCCTAACAAGAGACAGGAGAAGTGTGTCACACTAATGTGTGTGTGTCACGCTGACAGGCTCCCCTGACAGTGACCACTGATCCCCCACATCCCTTGTGTATTGAGTAAGGTGTCAGAAGGCAAGGATGAGCAAGTGTGTCCTGTGCCCCCTCAAACTGTGCAGAGGAAGAAAGAAATGTGCAGTTAATTCAACTGTCTGCTTCATAAAATAATCCTCTTCTTATGGGTTTATTACCATGGAGTCTACAGATAATAGACTCTTTTTATCCTAAACAAGCTTGACAAATATTTAAATTAAACATCAACCAAGGAGAGAAAACACTGCAGCTCAAACATAATGAAGTGCAGTGTTGTTGGAAAGGAAGAAAACTAATTCTTTAAGCAAAACCACCCTTAACAGAAAGCCTACTGCCGATACCAATTCACTGTTTCCTCGAGGAATGAAAAACCATTTAGGCAACAGGAGCCGTTCCTCCCTCAGCCCACATGCAAACACAGCAAAAGTTGTAAAATGTTACTTTAGACACACCATCTTTCTTAAGCTTTTCATGGGCTTGTTTTGTTGTTCATATTGGCCTCCAACTTGTGATGCCCCTGCCTCAGCTTCCCAAGTGCTGGCATTACACACACGCACCACCACGCCTGGCTCTTTTGACTGCTGTTTAAATATAGAATCTTCACCTGGCACAGCAAATGGTAATGTGCAGCTTTTATAAGCATTAAAAGAGAAAGAAAGAAACTTGGGTTTCAAACTACACCAAACCATCAAGATACAGGTGCTTCTGAGAGCCCTGGGCAGTCCACCAAGGGGCTGGAAAACCCAGGGGAAGCTCTCTGAGTTCTCAAGTCTGGACTCTTATTACTGCGTGTGTGTGTGTGTGTGTGTGTGTGTGTGTGTGTGTGTGTGTGTGTGTGTGTGCCCACACATGTTCATGCATGTGTTTGTGTATCCACAGCACGTGTGTATATAAACATGCATGTACCATGGCACACACGTGTAGGTCAGTCTGTCCTCTCCTGTCTGTGGGATAGATTGAACTCTAGCAGGTTTTTTTTTTTGAAACAGTCTCTCAGTGAAGCAGAAGCTTGCTAAGTCCATTAGACTGTCTGTCCAGCAAGGCTCTGGATTACAGGCACACTGCCACAGTGGTGGGATTACAGGCACACTGCCACAGTGGTGGGATTACAGATTTACTGCCACAGTGGTGGGATTACAGACACACTGCCACAGTGGTGGGATTACAGGCACACTGCCACAGTGGTGGCATTACAGACACACTGCCACAGTGGTGGGATTACAGACACACTGCCACAGTGGTGGGATTACAGGCACACTGCCACAGTGGTGGCATTACAGGCACACTGCCACAGTGGTGGGATTACAGACACACTGCCACAGTGGTGGGATTACAGGCACACTGCCACAGTGGTGGGATTACAGGCACACTGCCACAGTGGTGGGATTACAGGCACACTGTCACAGTGGTGGGATTACAGATTTACTGCCACAGTGGTGGGATTACAGGCACACTGCCACAGTGGTGGGATTACAGGCACACTGTCACAGTGGTGGGATTACAGGCACACTGTCACAGTGGTGGGATTACAGATTTACTGCCACAGTGGTGGGATTACAGGCACACTGTCACAGTGGTGGGATTACAGGCACACTGTCACAGTGGTGGGATTACAGATTTACTGCCACAGTGGTGGGATTACAGGCACACTGCCACAGTGGTGGGATTACAGGCACACTGTCACAGTGGTGGGATTACAGATTTACTGCCACAGTGGTGGGATTACAGGCACACTGCCACAGTGGTGGGATTACAGGCGCACTGTCACAGTGGTGGGATTACAGATTTACTGCCACAGTGGTGGGATTACAGACACACTGTCACAGTGGTGGGATTACAGACACACTGTCACAGTGGTGGGATTACAGGCACACTGTCACAGTGGTGGGATTACAGGCACACTGTCACAGTGGTGGGATTACAGACACACTGCCACAGTGGTGGGATTACAGGCACACTGCCACAGTGGTGGGATTACAGGCACACTGCCACAGTGGTGGGATTACAGGCACACTGTCACAGTGGTGGGATTACAGACACACTGCCACAGTGGTGGGATTACAGGCACACTGCCACAGTGGTGGGATTACAGGCACACTGCCACAGTGGTGGGATTACAGGCACACTGTCACAGTGGTGGGATTACAGATTTACTGCCACAGTGGTGGGATTACAGGCACACTGCCACAGTGGTGGGATTACAGGCACACTGTCACAGTGGTGGGATTACAGGCACACTGTCACAGTGGTGGGATTACAGATTTACTGCCACAGTGGTGGGATTACAGGCACACTGTCACAGTGGTGGGATTACAGGCACACTGTCACAGTGGTGGGATTACAGATTTACTGCCACAGTGGTGGGATTACAGGCACACTGCCACAGTGGTGGGATTACAGGCACACTGTCACAGTGGTGGGATTACAGATTTACTGCCACAGTGGTGGGATTACAGGCACACTGCCACAGTGGTGGGATTACAGGCGCACTGTCACAGTGGTGGGATTACAGATTTACTGCCACAGTGGTGGGATTACAGACACACTGTCACAGTGGTGGGATTACAGACACACTGTCACAGTGGTGGGATTACAGGCACACTGTCACAGTGGTGGGATTACAGGCACACTGTCACAGTGGTGGGATTACAGACACACTGCCACAGTGGTGGGATTACAGACACACTGTCACAGTGGTGGGATTACAGGCACACTGTCACAGTGGTGGGATTACAGACACACTGTCACAGTGGTGGGATTACAGGCACACTGTCACAGTGGTGGGATTACAGACACACTGCCACAGTGGTGGGATTACAGACACACTGTCACAGTGGTGGGATTACAGCCACACTGCCACAGTGGTGGGATTACAGGCACACTGTCACAGTGGTGGGATTACAGATTTACTGCCACAGTGGTGGGATTACAGGCACACTGCCACAGTGGTGGGATTACAGGCACACTGTCACTGTGGTGGGATTACAGGCACACTGTCACAGTGGTGGGATTACAGGCACACTGTCACAGTGGTGGGATTACAGGCACACTGTCACAGTGGTGGGATTACAGGCACACTGTCACAGTGGTGGGATTACAGGCACACTGTCACAGTGGTGGGATTACAGGCACACTGTCACAGTGGTGGGATTACAGACACACTGCCACAGTGGTGGGATTACAGGCACACTGCCACAGTGGTGGGATTACAGGCACACTGCCACAGTCGTGGGATTACAGGCACACTGTCACAGTGGTGGGATTACAGGCACACTGTCACAGTGGTGGGATTACAGGCACACTGTCACAGTGGTGGGATTACAGGCACACTGTCACAGTGGTGGGATTACAGGCACACTGTCACAGTGGTGGGATTACAGGCACATTGTCACAGTGGTGGGATTACAGACACACTGCCACAGTGGTGGGATTACAGGCACACTGCCACAGTGGTGGGATTACAGGCACACTGCCACAGTCGTGGGATTACAGGCACACTGTCACAGTGGTGGGATTACAGGCACACTGTCACAGTGGTGGGATTACAGGCACACTGTCACAGTGGTGGGATTACAGGCACACTGTCGCAGTGGTGGGATTACAGGCACACTGTCACAGTGGTGAGATTACAGGCACACTGTCACAGTGGTGGCATTACAGGCACACTGTCACAGTGGTGGGATTACAGACATACTGCCACAGTGGTGGGATTACAGGCACACTGTCACAGTGGTGGGATTACAGGTACACTGTCACAGTGGTGGGATTACAGGCACACTGTCACAGTGGTGGGATTACAGGCACACTGTCACAGTGGTGGGATTACAGGCACACTGTCACATTGGTGGGATTACAGGCACACTGCCACAGTGGTGGGATTACAGGCACACTGCCACAGTGGTGGGATTACAGGCACACTGCCACAGAGGTGGGATTACAGGCACACTGTCACAGTGGTGGGATTACAGCCACACTGCCACAGTGGTGGGATTACAGCCACACTGCCACAGTGGTGGGATTACAGACACACTGCCACAGTGGTGGGATTACAGGCACACTGTCACAGTGGTGGGATTACAGGCACACTGTCACAGTGGTGGGATTACAGCCACACTGCCACAGTGGTGGGATTACAGCCACACTGCCACAGTGGTGGGATTACAGACACACTGCCACAGTGGTGGGATTACAGGCACACTGCCACAGTGGTGGCATTACAGGCACACTGCCACAGTGGTGGGATTACAGGCACACTGCCACAGTGGTGGGATTACAGGCACACTGCCACAGTGGTGGGATTACAGACACACTGCCACAGTGGTGGGATTACAGACACACTGTCACAGTGGTGGGATTACAGACACACTGCCACAGTGGTGGGATTACAGGCACACTGTCACAGTGGTGGGATTACAGGCACACTGCCACAGTGGTGGGATTACAGGCACACTGCCACAGTGGTGGGATTACAGACACACTGCCACAGTGGTGGGATTACAGACACACTGCCACAGTGGTGGAATTATAGGCACACTGTCACAGTGGTGGAATTACAGGCACACTGTCACAGTGGTGGAATTACAGGCACACTGCCACAGTGGTGGGATTACAGACACACTGCCACAGTGGTGGGATTACAGGCACACTGCCACAGTGGTGGGACTGTAGGCACTCACTGCCACAATGGCTTTCTCTTAGTTGGTAGGGACTGAAACAGAGGTTCTTAGGATTTCAGAAGGAGCCATATTGACTGAGCCATCTCCCCAGCCCTACCAACAGTCTTTCTGATTAGGAAATGTTTAACATGCAATAGTAATAGTTTACACTTACTTGAATGTTTACTATGATTCAGATATTATTCTCAGTGATTAATACTTAATTTTTTTCACTCGCCATCTGTCTAAATGCTAAGAGGCCGATATTATTATAAAGACTGTGCAGGTAGGACATCATGGTGGGGCCAGGATGAAGAGCTCTGTCCAGCTTCAGTCAGTCAATGGTGGTGCCAAGGATCTGAAGTAACCCCCCCCCCCCATGTGCACTTCTGCCTTCTCTACAGACAGCAGCCTTGATCTTAACTCCAGGCACACAATGGCAAAACTGTGCTTGTGTGTGCATGTGAGTGTGCATCACCCACGGCTTTCTCCAAGACCTTATACTAGAGGCATATTGAATTATTTGCCAGTTGTTGCATCCTAGGGTATATGAAACGTTGCCATTTTAGCTACTATATATGATATCAGGTGGAGTTGTGTAATAAAATGACAGTGTCTAGGCAACATCAAAAACAAAATGATAGATTTGTAACTTTTGGAAAAATACTGAATGGCCTTAAAACCAAGCGCTCTTTCAACTTGTGATCCTTCGCTGTCTTGTCAAAGGGTCCAAACACCTGTTCTGTGTGCACCAGATTTCTAACAACATGCTCGTCATCACAACTGCAAGTCAAACTCTCACATTTTACTAAAATACAACAAAGAAATGAGTTTGGAAGGAAGGAAAGCCAGGAAAGAGGAGCTATGGATGCCCAGACCCTCGGTCACCTGTGAACAGAGATGTCAGGTTTCTGGGCTTTGTTTTCCCAACCTGGAAAGTGCCCAGACTCTACCAGGAGATATCTGAACTCCTAGAGTGATCTGTTCTCACACAGCCCAGTGACCGCAGACGACCTCCTCAAAGACTCCTTAGGATTACACTCCACTCCCCCCAACACACACGCCAGGCTGGCGTGTCACAGAAAGAACTGTGCTTTCATTGACTCCAGATCCTGGTCTTTGTACGCGTTGTGTCTTTATCACTTCTGTTTTGCACATTTAATCGTGACATCTGTTTAGACACTTGGCACCCCTCAATTGCACGGAGGGAACTAAATGTCAACTTTCAAAGAGGGTTCTAGAATTTCCATTCTTTGTGGCTTCCTAAATGCAACATCACTGGGCACATGCAAGGCAGTGAGGCAGCACCATGCAGACGGCCCGGTGAGCTGTCACTCTTGCATTTTCTCCAGATGAGCCCAGTGACAGATAGCGAGCTGCATGCCACTTACCTGGGCTGTGTCCCTGTTGGCATCAGGCAGGGCCATGACCATGAGGTGCAGGGCTTGAAGCTGCACTTTGATGTCGGGACCCCCTACGAAGAAAACAGAAGTAATCACACGCTTGAAAACCGCACTGATGCGTTCTGACAGCAGTCTCCCTAACATCTGGCGGAGCAGGAGGGCCCTGACAGCTAAGTGGGAAGGACTCTGCTTTAGAGCTCCACAGTGCTAATTTGTTCATTTGGACAGGAGCCCCAGTCTGTCACCTCGCTTTCAATCCCATGATGCCTGCTTATAAGCAAGTTGCCAAGAAGATCCTCTAAATAATTCTAGATTTATATGACAGCTTCCTTTTCAAAGCCACAGGCCTCGCCTTACTCTGCCAACAAAAGGCAAAGCTCAATCCAAGGGCGAATAAACATCACACTCAAGGGCAGGGCAGCCACACCAACTAAGGATGCACGTTTGGGAACCAGGCTCAAATCCTGCACTTAGTACTAAGTCATTTACCCTTTTTGCATTCATTTCACCATTTATAAAATCTTATGTCGCTCCCACGGCTGGCATGAGGTTTACGTAAGTAAATACGCGCACAATGTTTAAGTCAGTACCTGGAACCAGTCATCTTTGTGTGTGTGTGTGTGTGGGGGGGGACATTAGTTTTATGGCCTAATACTATTTATTCCCTATCTGGCATAGGCATTTAGGGGAGGTGACTAGTTTTTAGAGATTGTTGAGAATTTTATTCCCTAGTGACACAAGATGGCGCCAGAGGGTTGACAGTCACACTCAGGGTTGTCATCCACAGGGGTACTGCTGAACACAGTGCATTGAGCGCCTTCCTCTCTGCACCCTCTTCACACTGGTCTGCTGGTGAAGATTGCCTGCAGGGACAGGACGCTCTGGAGTCCTAGGGATCACCATGGTGAAGGGTGCCCTTCCAGTCGATCACGGTCCCTGGGTGCAGGCCATCGGCTAAAGCACTGAGCACCACAGTGAGGCAAAGCTCCAGTGTGACCCTGTCCCAATGGTGCAAGTTGTGTGTGCTGGGGCCGGGCCGGGGGCCTGGGCTGGTGACAAGTGTGCACCCCGTGTGTGGGAGGGTGGGAGGTGCATTCACACTTCTGGTTACACTGTCTCAGCATAACTTGAGCTTTAGGTTGCCATGTCAAATTTTTAAAAAGAACACGCCACAGGCCTAGAGTAACATATATGGATGTGAACATGTGCAAGTACCAGGCCCTAGGAGGAGCGTGTCCAGTACCAAGCACATCGGAAACATTCTTTTTCTACGTTAATTGGAGGCTTCATCATCAGATGTGATCATTCCAGAACTCCTCGGAGAGAAAGACTGTAACAGATGCAAGTACGAATCGCAGCAGAGTTAGGAAGTTCCCGCCTCTGTAAAAAGTCCAATTTGGCAAATTTTCACTTTCATTCTAGTGATGGAAGTTGACGCTGACCGTCTTGGTAAACGTCCGCGGCTAACTCATTTAAATGCATCCTACTATGGACCTTTCTTTCTCTGGATTGAAGAACTGCCTAGTCTTTTAAATGAACCAGTAATTTGGAGGCCAAGACTGAAAACAGCCAATAGCTATATGAATGGTAAGCAATCTGTGCTCTCAGAATGGCCCGGCCTTGCGCATGCGCACACTTACACACACACACACACACACACACACACACACACACACACACACACACACAGGCTAATGAAGTGCTTAGCTGAGTCCCTGAACCCACAATGGCGGCAGCTTTGGTTTTGCCTAGCAGATGACCTATTTAAGCATGGCAGCCAAACACGATGCCCAGGGCAGAGTTTAAACTAGCGTCACACACAAAGAACAGTGTATATATTCCTTCTCAAAGAAGACCCAGATCTCGAGGTGACCCAGGGGTTGGAACTAGCAGACAAGGTTTAAAGTGGCACTCAAGTTACGCAAACAGCCTGAAAGAAAACATGTGTACAACAAATGAAAAGACAGGGCCTGCCAACAGGCAGATTAAAATATTTAAAGGCACCAACTGGAAATTCCAGAGCTGGAAAAAAAAAAAGTAGAGTAGCCATAAAATTCAACAGGCTTCTTTTTCAGCAAGTTAAAAAACAAAACAAAACAAAACAAAACTCCGAACAACTATTGGATTTAGATATGCTAACCCAGGACCTGTATAAATGATATTTCACCCAGGTGTCTATGGGAGGCAGCAAGCAACACAGTGTATTCCCACTTCACTGTGCGCCTCTCTGCCGCTCATGCGCTGCGTCAACCTATGTCTCAGTCCAATCATATTTAACTTCTTCACCTACTTTCCATCAGGGTGATGAAGGCGGGTATATACTCCACGGGGAAGAGAGAGGTGGGGAGCTCCCTGAAGAATGCCTTCAACATGACCGCAGCTTCTCTATGACACATTTTGTCCCACTTGAATTTATCAGCGTTGAACCTGGCGTCCAGTTCTTCGCGGTACTGCTGCAAAGCAAGGGGGACGGTCAGTGCTGGGTGATGCTGGACTCAATGCCCTCTTTCCTCGCAATCGTTACACAGACCAGTGTTTGGCAGCTGGTTGGCTGAGGCTAATGCCTGCTGGCCCCTAACCTTTCCACATAATTAAGAGTTGAAATACCGGTTTGCGAATTGATTTTTAAAAAGTATTTCCAGGGGTTATCTTGAACATAATAATAATCTTGAGCCAATCGGCCAATTCTGCACAAATATAACTCTCTACCGAGTCTGTAGCTTCATTTCTGTGGTTCTGGCAGGATACCACAGCCCCCTACATGATAACTGCTCTGTTCAGTTTTGACAAAACCACCATTTTCCTTTTGTCAAAATCCTTCTGGCACCCTTCCTTCTGTGTGCCCCTCTGTCCTTTCACATGTGGAATGAGAAATGTCCCAATGAAGTAACTCTGTTTTCACTACAGTGTGCAGAAAAATGACCCCTTCCTGGAACGGGAATGGTGTTCCTCTGCGCACGTGCACACGTCTTCCACATGCTGGCACGCCTGCCTAGTCCTCTCTGTGGTCTGGTGGACCATGCAAGCCGACTGTGTGAGAGCGTTAGGCCTCAGTAAGTTCCACTCGCAGTAAGTTTCTACTTGGAAAAGTCTGAACTATTGGTTCGTCTGTTTATCAGTGGCAACCACCACCAAGGCTTTTTATTTTTTATTTTTTACACCAAGGTCGAACTCATTTTCTAGCACCCCCTTGAATTACAGGGTTTACCTCAAGCACTAGGTAGCCGGAGGAGCCACCTCCATTACCAGCACCCACTGCTCTAAAGAGAATACTTAGAGACTCCAGTAACCTTGCACTTTGTGTTTTTTGCTTTTTTCTCATGAAGAACCCACGTTTCCCTTTGAACAGGGACAGCCACAGGCTGTTTGTTCATATCCTATCAAGATCAGCTCACTAACACGCCAGACACAAAGGCTTCCACGGCTCCCGGAGCCTGAAAAACTGAGCTATCCACCAGGCTTGCTGAGTTAGGGTCTCAGGGAGAGTGCTGACGATGCAGCCAGCCAACCGACCATCTAATCTCTCAAGCAGTAAAAACCTACTTTTTGTTTACTGTTAAGGAGAACACAGGCATAGTCAAAGTCACATCCTTAAGTCACCTTGGAGAACAACAACAGCAACAAAAAGACTACATCAATTTCTGAAGCATTTTCACAAAAATGCAAAGAGCTAGCCTGAGGCCACCAGCTCTGGGAGATAAACCAACACGCAAGGTACCGAGGTAGCATAACAACAAAGCATCTACAGCCACTCCAGAACAACGGACACCAGGGCGAAGAAAACTTAGCAAGCCAAACACTCCGCCTCCTTCCATAAGATCTTAAGGTTTTAGTGTTTGGTTCAAATTTCTGTTATGCTTTGAAAAGAAAAGCATTGAACATTCCAAAGCATTAAATTGGTTCCGAATGATCTGTGGGCCTCAAGTTCAGGGACTGGCTTTGCAGTGATGCCTTTGCCTGGCTCCGGCTGAGCAGCTTCCTCCCAGGCCCGAGTTCCTGCCCATCTCACTGATAATCTAGGATGCAAAGCCAAGGCTGGACCATTCATTACCAGCATCCCCCGAATGGTTGGTGTCATTTACCTGGCACAGATCAAGAATGATTAAAATGGATTTTTAAAAAAATGCCTTTCCCTGACCAAAGCATGTTCTGAAGGATGACAACACAAACAAACAAACAAACAAACAAGAACTAAACAAGCCCAGGCACTGAAAGTCTGAATAAAAGAGAGACGTGAAGGACAGGCAACACGCCGTGTCGGATGTCTCTTTAGCCACAGAACGTCCTTGTTTCTGCTGACCGGGTTTCTCCAGGCTTGCTTTCCCGAAGCCAGAACTGGGAAAACATCTGGACTGCATTTTTGGACTTTACAAGTGGCAGAATAAATCGTCTGACACACACCAAACCCATTAAGGGGGAAAGGGCCTTGCCCTACATGTGGTTTGGGAATGTGTGTGTCTGTGAACACGCTCAACAGGCAATCGGCCTTTGGTGAGCAGTTTCTAAACGAAGAGTCAGAGGGAGAAAAGTAACTTCAGCTCTAAAGTCAGACGTGGGGACCATAAGAGAGATTTTCCTCACAGAGAATGGAGCCTGACTCTGGTGAGGGAGCCTGACTCTTTTCTAACTCAGTTGGTAACCTAAGACAACCGAAGCGGCCCTGGTTTTCACTCTCATTACTTCATGCTCTTCCCCAGGAGCATAACTAAGAATGAAAGGTGGTCAATCTAGACAAAGCCGCTTCAGCAGTTGCTGGGAAGCCATCTGCCTCCCGAATGAAACCACCTTAGCACTGAACCAACTCCTCGCTGGAAGGAGTCAGAGCTCCAACCTTCTCCCTTCAAATGAGAACTCACTCGTTTACAAGGGGTTCAGGTAGCTAATTCTCTCAGCTGGTCGCCCCCAACACCTGCATGAGCCCTTTCTTTGAAGGAGGTCTGCCCCATTCTGCCCAGTGTACGGCTCCCCTGTTGGGAGGAAGGAAGTAGCAAGGCTGCACCCTAACCCATGCCTGGTCTCCTCCAGTGCCAACCCATCTCTGCTCTGGAGGACCCTATGGACATGCCCGACTTATTTTCTTTCCACTCAGAAAATATTCTGTCATATTTCTACATTGCTTCCTTGACACTTCTCATAGGACTAGAACCCCCCCAAGCACGTACTTAATGAAGGATGCCTTTCTGCCTCTGTGCGTTTTCCTTAATGGCGCTATCGCAATCAAATCCATTTTCTCATTGCTACCTGAGCTTTCTTTTCAGGACCCATCACTGAGTGTCCACAGACTGGGGGCAACCAAAGGGTGGGCATGAACTCTTCCTTGGGTGTGCCCCCCAGGAAGCACAGAGAGATATTGGACTAGAAGTTTACCAGAAAAATATTTTCCCTTCAAGGGCTCCCTCCTGCTCTGTAGAGCTCGCCTCTGTTCGGGTACACGAAGGCAAAGCCAACGGGCTCACATCGCTGTGTGATGTTACGCACGGATGCTGGCATTACCATAAATGGAATTAGGTTCTAGAACAACGGGGTGAGTATCCCTGTGGTTGTGAGCACTGGCTGCAAATTCTTAAAAGAAATCCAGCTGAAAGAAGAACCTAGGAATTCTTCTCAGCTGAGAGCAGTTAGAAACGGAAGTAAATACCAACGAGCTGTGGGCTCCAAGACTTTCCACAGCCAAGGACTTAGCCACACAGGGCCGGGTGTTTCAAGCTTCAGACAGGCAAGAGTTTTGATGGCAGTGGTTTGTCATTTTAGGTTTTAAGAACTGAAACATGGAAGAAGCAGGTCACCAGATGCCTGAGGAGTGTTAAGGCAAGCCATGTGACACTACCAAAGGCGCAGTGACAGCCACAGAGACTCAGGTTCTGATGCTCCCTGGAACTGGGCTGTGCTGATTTGAGTGAAAATGCCTTCCACAGGCTCGCAGGTCAGGAAGTGGCGCCATGACAGAAGGATTAGGAGCCGTGGCTTTACTGCAGTAGCTATGGACGCAACGGAGAAAGTGTGCCACTGGGGGTGGGTTCTGAGTTTTCCCGCTCAGGTTAGGCCCAATTTTTCCCCTGTCTCTGCCTCCTGGTTACGATGCAGCTCTTAAATCCTGCTCCGGCGTCATGAGAGCCACCATGCTCCTGTCATGCTCTACCATGTCCCTGCCATGATGATAATGAACTCGCCTCTGAAACTGTGAAAAAGCCCCCGATTCAGTGTTGCCTCAGTCATGGCGTCTCCTCGCAGCAGCAGAGCCCTGACTTAGACTAGCTTATGTCTTTAGGAAAGGAGAGAAAGTTGGGTACCTTGACTTTGGCGGTACATCCCGAAAGCCGAAAAATTCCTTCAGATTCCAGACCTGACTCCTCGACTTTCTGAAAAAACTAGAAACCAACAATAAATTACAGAAAGTAAATATCTCTAAATGGCTACAGATATTCTAAACGGTGAGGGCAGTGATCACTAGACTGCTTGCTACGTGTGCATATATAGCTGACATATGAATGCTTTCTGAAGAACTAATGACCAGTCAACAAGGTCAACATGGCCTACAGTTTTCCAGAGAGGGAATTCTCCATTTAGATCTGCTGCACAGCTTCCCAGCATCACAACCTAAGTAAAGCATGGACTCTCTGATCCACTACGACACTCTGCCAACCCGACGCTTTCAAATCTGATTATTTCTCTTCTGCAGACCAACTAATAGGGAAAATACTAAACCAACCATGCGTCTGCAGCCACACTACTGTGATGCACTTGATCTCTTCCAAGTTTACTCTCATTGGTTGCAAAGCCCTAGACTAGGAGCTTAAAGAATTCTAGGGAGTAACTAAGGACTTGGACATGTAGGAGTTAACTGCTGTCTTAAATTCTCATGTTGGCAGTTGTCATGATGGCGATGATAGCTGTGCTGGGATGACGATAATGATGAGGATGGGGGTGGTGATGACAGAATGGTGCTGGCACTGGTGATGATAGGGTAATGGTGGTGGCGGTGGTGGTGGTGGTGATGGTGGTGGTGGTGGTGGTGATGGTGGTGGTGGTGGTGATGGTGGTGGTGATGGTGGTGGCAGTGGTGGTGGTGGCAGTGGTGGTGGTGGTGATGGTGGTGATGGTGGTGGTGGTGGTGGTGGTGGTGGTGATGGTGGTGGTGGTGATGGTGGTGGTGGTGATGGTGGTGATGGTGGTGGTGGTGGTGGTGGTGGTGATGGTGGTGGTGATGGTGGTGGTGGTGGTGGTGGTGATGGTGGTGGTGATGGTGGTGGTGATGGTGGTGATGGTGGTGGTGATGGTGGTGGTGATGATGGTGGTGGTGATGGTGATGGTGATGATGGTGGTGGTGATGGTGGTGGTGGTGGTGGTGATGGTGGTGATGGTGTCGGTGGTGGCGGTGAGGAGATTTAATAACAAGTTTTCACATCCTGTGCATTTCCTGCACATCAGACTCTGCTCTCAATGCTTTGTACATACTCTTTCGTTCAACCCTGGTCTTCAGCACTAATCTCTCCCCTGCTGAGGGGGCTGCGGCACATGGAAGGTAAGTAACCTTTCTAAGTTCAGAAGGTGAGAGGACGCTGCAACAGCACACTGTAGTGCTTGGGCGTCAAGCCTCTTTCAGAGATGGGGAAGAAGGCGCATGTATCTCAAAGTGCTCAGGGACAGCACCTCAGATCGCCTTAAGTGAGGCACATGCCAGCAGTCAGAGTGGCTGCCATTTGCTGGGTTGAGAATGTGACACAGACGTACAGTTCACTTAGCATCTACTGAGCACCTCGTGGTTAATGCTAGCTGCTACGTTCCACTCTGGGTTTTGCACCGATGCCATATAAACTTGTGCCGAAATCTTGCCGGGGATTTGTAAAGACTGTTTTCTTCAAGATCCACCCTCTCCCTGGAGGACAAAGGCCATCACTCCTGCTTTGACTTCAGAGGAAGAAGAATAGCACTGTCATGAGGACCCTGGGCTTGGCACGAGCTGTGCTCCCTTCCCACGCTGCCTGTTATCTCACCCTCCTCTGCTGCAGTTACCTTGTCAGCGAGGAAATAAAAATTGCCCCTTGGGCTGCTCCACGCTGACTACACCGGATGTGACATCATTGGTACAGCCCTTGCCCTGGGGAGCCTTCTCACATCTGGGGAGGGCACCAGCATCTTCTGCCTGCCACTGCTCCATCACTGGCCAATTAATCAATCACCAGGAATAAGGACGCAGCTCAGGCTGAGGCAAGGGGCAGACGCAGCCTGTTAGTGTGAGCAGAGCAACTGTGTCCCCCAGCCGGGGCTTTTATGTACAACGTACAAGGATTTTAAATTCCAGCAAGGTCTGTGATAGTAAAGGCCTGGGGTTCTAAGTGTGCCACCGGATGTCACTCTTAAGTAAGCATGTTTCAGTCGCTGCACACTTAAAATAGTTTAGTTTTACAAATAATCTTAGTTTTTTAGGGGTTAAGAAGTTTTTAGGTCTAGATAAATGTTTTAAGTTTATAGAGATGAGATATATTGATTTACATTCAGAATTTTAGGCACACCAAGATAGGAAAGATGTTTTCTTCAAGGATGCCAAATACAAATAGCCAAAATATTATGAAAGTAATGGTTTTTTATAATTCCTGTTAGTTTTGTGGTTCTTCTTGCTGTATTGTAGCTTATTGTATTTATGTGTAATAATGTAAAGGTATATACTACAAAAGAAAAGCAATAATAAAAAATAGAAAAAAAGCACAATGTAAAAGCAAACTAGCTGTGGGGCTGGTGAGACAGCTCAGTGGCTAAGAGTGCAGACTGCCCACACAGAGGACCTGGGTTCGACGCCCAACATCCCCACAGGGAGGCACATCACTGCCTCAAACTAAGCTCTGGAGGGTCATATGCCATTTTTTCATGTCGTCTGGCACTCACACACTCACACACACGTGTACATGCTCACGCAGGGACACAGACACATAATTAAAATCAAACCTAGACCTTATTTTTTTTTTAAAGTAAAACAGTTATTTAGCAACCTCTGGATATAGCAGCTGAGATAAAACTTTTAAAAAATCTTTTCACTGAATAATTTTTTTTTCAGTCCTGACTGTACCTCATGGGTAAAGTCATACCTGAAAACCTATTAGAAGAAAGCCAATTTTGACTTTATTAAATTTATTTTAGCTTAAAAAGTCTGAGAAATGACTGCACACACACACACACACAAAAATTAGCTTTTGATGCACCTCAGAAAGCACCTGTATGTTCAGCAAACAGACTGTTAATAATCATGCCTTATACAGAATGACCTAGCACTCAGTTGGCAGAGGCAGGAGGATCTCTGTGAGCTCCAGGATAGCTAGGTCAACATAGGGAGACCCTGTAGTGAGGAGGAAAACGCATGTAAACCCGTGCATATACACAGCTCCATCTGAAGAAAGGGCTGGAAAACACAACTGAATGAAGCTGGAAGACAGGACACTGTGTCCACCCTTGACAAATGTCCACAGTGTGCAGCAAACGCTCCTGAGGTGGGACGTGTCCCTCAAGGCTCATGTGTCTGACACATGGACCTCTGTGACAATGCACCCGCCGACCTCACTGTCTCCCCAGTCTTTGGCACACAACTCACTTTCTGTAGCACAAGAGGAACTTTCACTGCAGGGTCCTTCTTCCGGTCGCTGTCCAGGAGGACTGTCAGCGGTACCCCGAAAACCCCGGTGTCTGCATCGAACACACCCGAATGAGGAAGAAAAAGTGAGAGTCAGAAGTGCCCTCGGGTCCCCAGGGCCAGCGTTGATGCTGGCAGCCCCACCTCTTAGTTACCTCGGCCTTTCACTCGCTCAGTTTTGCTTCTTTTCACCTGTATTCCAAAAGCATCGAAGAAGGCTGTCAATTCGATCAGAGAGAGGTGGCGGATTTTCTTCATGTCTTCGGCAGACAGGTCTCCTGTCTCGGTCAACCCAAATCTGGTTTTCTGAACAGTGAATTTCTAAAATACCCAATGAAGAAGATATTTATTTTTTAAAATCAGATGAAATCTGGGCACTCTAAATTTACACAGCAAAGCCTACTGGGAGACATCTCTCTGAGGAGCATCCTGGGCCACAGAAACAGCAGACGGAGGCTACGCTAAGTGGAGGCAAAGCATCGCCTCTGTCAGACAGCATTGCTGCCAGGGCTGTGAGCACTGCCTGACTGTGGCTATGATGGCAGCAGCAGCCGCCGCCTCCCCCACCCCATCTTCCTATGTTTGTGTGTATGTGCATGTTTATATGTGTATTGTGGGCATGCATACCACAGCAGGCATGTGCCAGTCAGAGGACAATCTTGGGAGTCAGTCCTTGCCTCTCACCCGACTTGAGACAGTGTCTCTTTACTGTTGGCTACTGAGAACGTGACACTAAGCGGCCTATAAGCTTTCAGGCATTCCCTGGACCCTGCCTCTCATCCTGAGATTGCAGATGAATCATTCCCGTCTTTACGTGGGTACGAGAGGCTCAGACCCAGGCCTTAATGCTTTCATAGCAAGTGTTTTTACCCACTGTACCATCCCCACAGCCCAGCAACTGCCTTCTTTTTTTAAAATTTTTAAAATTTTTATTTTATTTATTTATTTAATTTAATTAATTTATTCATATTACATCTCAGTTGTTAGTATATCCCTTGTATCCTCCCATTCCTCCCTCCCTCCCCCTTCCCCCTTACTCCCCTCCCCTATGTCTGTGACTGAGGGGGACCCTCCTCCCCCTGTATATGCTCTTAGGGTATCGAGTCTCTTCTTGGTGACCTATTATCCTTCCTCTGAGTGCCACCAGGCATCCCCATCCAAGGGACATGGTCAAATATGGGGCACCAGAGTTTGTGTGAAAGTCAGATCTCCTTCTCCACTTAACGGTGGAGAATGTCCTGTCCATCAGCTAGTCTGGGTAGGGGTTCGAAGTTTACTGCCTATATTTTCCTTGGCTGGTGCCATAGTTTGAGGAGGACCCCAGGGCCCAAACCTGCCTGTAGTTTTCCAGGACCCTCTGGATCCTTGAATTTTCTCATTTTCCCAGGCTTCTCACACCTAAAGTCTCAACACTATGGAATACTACTCAGCTATTAAAAACAAGGAATTTCCGAAATTTGTGGACAAATGGATTGAACTGGAAATTATCATAATGAGTGAGTTCACCCAGAAGCAAAAAGAGTTAAATGGTATATACTCACTTATATTGAGACACTAGTCCAAGGGGTATGTCCCCACGAAAAACTTTACCTACCAGGAAAGTGGGTCAGAGGGGAGGGCAACTGCCTCCTTACAAGGCCTGTACATAGCCCTGTCCTGTAATCAGGATATACGTGGTACATACACACAAAATAATACCCGGGAGACACACAGCACTGGTGCCTGGCCTCTCCTGTTCCCTCATGCATATGCAGAGATGAAGAGCAATCCCCGTATTGGCATCGGGAGCTGTCTCTGGAAGCTACTAGACTGACCACAGAGGGGTTTGCTTACAGTTAAGGCATAGTCTTCTTTCTTAATGTCTGATTTCTTCCATTTATTTCTCTCTGGCGTCTCTGTCACCATTTCTGAGTAAGACACCTCAAAGGACAGCTCTTCACCCTCTGGCGGAATGTTCTTTTCTAGATAAGCATCATCTAAAAAAAAAACAGAAACAAAAAACAAAACAAAACAAAAAAAAACAAGAGACAATAAACATAATACATCATTGAGCCAGTCAATGCCATTTGCTGCAGAATAAACTACCAAATATTTACAAAGCAAGCTGGGGTGCTGACGTCTGGGAACAGAGCCTGGCTCCCTGCACTCACTTAGGCAGTGACACGATGTCCCTCTGACTTTCCCTATGGATGCATTTCTACTCGTGTCCGAAACAATGGGCTAATCCAACTGTTAGTGTTTTAATGGTTCATGTGTTGTGAGAGGTTTTCAGAGGCAACACCCAGGACGGTGCATTTCTCTGTGTTTTTCTGGTGCTAAAAATAAACCCATCCAGGCCTGGTGCTGCCTCTTGGAGGCCCAGAAGAGCGAAGAGGGAAATGGGTGGGAATCTCCCAAACTGCCCTCAACTTTCCCAAGCACGGAGACATCTGCCTGTTAAGATTATCCAATGTGGACTTCACGTCGGGGCATGCAGGGGAATTATTCTGGATTTCTATAATTTGGTATTAGTCTAGCCTTGCATGATGCACACTAAAAAGCACCTGATCTGGTGACAGTGTCAGGAGAGTCCCACAGCGGTGTTTTTCTCAAGCAAGGTTGCAAATTAAGGCAAATGGGTGCTTGACCCACACTGTTTGCTCAACATGAAACTGTTACTTCCGAGTAAGACCTTTCGAGACGATACCTCACTTCACTGCCTGGCAAAAGTATTTTTGTGTGTAAAAAGAACTAATTACAAACAGAACACATTTTCTTCTAAGCACCCGCCCCCCAACTAAAGGTCAAGGAGATCAAAATGACGGAAGGCAGAATTAACCACTTACTGGTTAATTATACCAATAAGAGGCCTGCTTGCTTTTACATTAAGCCTTGGGTGGACAGCTTACAAGTGAGCACATGACAGCTTAGAACATGACCAACAGCTGGAGCATGGAGAAGAGCAGCAACAAGGAGTTAGCAAATGGCAGTGTGTGTGTGTGTGTGTGTGTGTGTGTGTGTGTGTGTGTGTGTGTGAGAGAGAGAGAGAGAGAGAGAGAGAGAGTGTGCATGCGTATGTGTGTGTGCGCGTGTGTGTCTGTGTGGTGAGGTTTCACTTCTGCAGAGGTAGGCTTGCAGTCAGCACAGAAGAAGGAGAGTGGGGGAACAACGCTCACTCGCTCGCTCGGGCTGCCTGAAGGTCTAGGCTGGAGTCTTTGGAGAGCAGCAACCAAGCAGGCAGATTCTCCCAGCCACTAGGCCACCTTGTGTGTGCGTCTGTCCCTGACGGTGTGATTACAACCACATCGCGGGCAGTAAATAGGCTGAAGGGAAAGCATTTCTGGCAAGTCTCTCCTTGGAGTTATTTTGCTTTTGGTACCA
Source organism: Acomys minous (assembly GCF_964271855.1). Classification (NCBI taxonomy): domain Eukaryota; kingdom Metazoa; phylum Chordata; class Mammalia; order Rodentia; family Muridae; genus Acomys; species Acomys minous. The sequence continues at coordinate 129,039,531 of NC_140486.1, forward strand.
ACATTATCGAAAAACAACTCGCATGCCAGGCAGTCCATCGTTTGGTGCATGGAGTCAGTGGACTTTGTATGTAACAGCTGGGTGACTGTCACTGTGATCAATTCTAGAACTCTCTCGTCAGCTCCACTTAGCATCTGGATGAAGATGGTTGAAGGATAGGCTGTGTCTCTCCAAGGAGAGAATGTGCATTTCTCAAAAGAGAGGAACCCCAGAGGCATGGCTTCGGGGGCCAGGCTTGGGTCAGGAGGATGCCATCCTGAGAGACTCATGTGGTGTGGTGGAGGCTCGGATGAGAGCCAGCCCTGTAAGCCTGGAAGTCAGAAGCCGCTCAGGTTTCACACGTCTTGGATGAGGCTGTTCTTAGCCTTCCTGTGACATCGGGACACATCGTGGTACTCACGGGGGTGGGGGGATGGGGTGGGCTTAGGTCAAAGCTGCCACTCAAGTGAGACTCTCTTACCCCACTTGTTGGAAGTGAAGGCCGACTTCGCTTCCTGCTTGGCTGGGTTAACACTGTCTGCTGTGACAAAATGGGCTGTTTGGAGGGGAGGGAGGGAGGGAGGGAGAGAGAGAGAGAGAGAGAGAGAGAGAGAGAGAGAGAGAGAGAGGGAATACAGGAAGCATCAGAATCCTAACTCACATCTTGCTAGGTAGAGGCAGAGAGGAGGAGAGGTGTATGGGTGAGCAGCACGGTTGGACAAGACTAAACAGTTCTAGGCACCACTGTCAAGCACGGTGAGTGGCCGTAGCAGCAATGTGTTACACGTTTCAAAAACCCGCAGGAGACGAATTTAAGAGCCTTCATCGCAAAGAACTGGTAAATGATGGTATGCGTTTAGGAGTTAAGTTCAGCCCAATGTAGGCATTATCCAATGTTTGTGTGCCCCACATGACTCCCCCACCGGTAAGGACTATGTTCATATTTACGATGCTACACAGTCAATGTTAAAAGTGGAAGTATTAAAATGAACACTCAAAACAAAACTCACTGCTAAGTGCACGGAGCGCCAGACCCAGAGGGAGAAGGCACAGGCAGCATACCCTCCCCAGGGGACATGCCAGGGGACATGCCAGGGGACATGCCACTCACCACTCAATGCAGTGTGAACTGGCTGCTCGGGGTCTGCAGATCCGTTGGCGTGGACAGGAATATCTGGGAGGGCCTCAAGTATGGACTGCCAAGCAAGGGGAGAGGGAGAACAGCATTTACCACAGGCACGGCGACCCGTCAGCTCTTGTACTCATGCTTGTGAACTGAGCTTTCAATGGCCGACCGAGCCAGCTCTCCAGCCCGACCCTTCACCTCAGTGGGATTTACTTATATTCTGCAACACACCGGTCTTCTTCACAGACACGGTTCTTGGGCTCACAAGTGGTCTGCACAGATCGCAGCTGTTTCCACGGTTAGTTGAGATGGATGCGGCTTACCCAGGCCCCTCACAAGAACTATGCAGAAGCGCTCACAACTCACCCTGCCTTCCTGGCTCATAGAGCTAGCTGCTTCTGCTAAGATGTAGAAACTGGAACACTCGATGCTGTGTGTGCTGGATAATTACTGCCTGCTCAGCTGGATACGCTCTGTCTTGACTGCAGTTATATTGCTAATATTAACATATACATTCTCTCATTGTTGAATACAGAGTAATAACAACTAACAAAAAACTTACCTATCTTGCCAGCTGTGGTGGGTAGCTGCTTATCGTCCCAATACCCAGAAGGCAAGCGCACCAGGTGAAGCTATAGGCCAGCCTGGTCTACATAGAGGCTTCTGGGCCAGCCTGGTCTACATAGAGGCTTCTGGGCCAGCCTGGTCTACATAGAGGGTTCTAGGCCAGCTTCGTCTACATAGTAGGTTCCCAAATAGCCTAGGTTACACAAACACACACACAAACAACAACAGCAGCAAAACTCTGAAGCCAGAAATTATCTTCTATAATCCAGTTTCCATTCTTGATCTGGCCCCTCCTCACAGAGGCCTGCCACAGCCCTGTGCCACCGACTTGCTCCGTCGGAAGCTGAGCATCTCTCTTTAGAGAGGCCAGCAAAGTGAGTTTCTGCTCCTGTCTGGTATGGCACCAGCAAGAGAAAAAGACACAGAAATTCTACCAAAAACTGTCCATGCAAACCTATATCCCTAATGTGGAGCTATTATCTGTGGGCAGGTGAGCGTCAGGAAATGGCCATTCTATCAAGATGCCTTGGTGTGCAATTTACACGTAAAACCTGTCCTTTCCCCCTGCGCACCAGGATATGGTGTCTTTCATTCTCACTCTTATTTAGCAATCGTTGGACACCTGCTTCGTGGAAGCTCTTCTGCTGTACGTGGCAGACTGCACAAGGGCGCCTCGGACTCTCAGCCTCATGTTCGCTTTTGCTTCCTGCTCGATTTCATTTGAAATGAGTCTTTAAACCTTTCAACTGTACAAATCACATGGAAATAGGCGGCCAACTGCCAAAATGCAGATGCCTGTACACTGCAATTTCTAGATAAAAAGACAGAGATCTAGGGCCACAAAGCTCGGGGTCAGTCCTATTTCTGGTGGCTCTGAAAACCTAACCCTACATCACGTAGACCACCAGTGGCTCTAGTTTCGATATGACATATCTTCCGAATGCCCACGTCTTGGCCTTCCACTTGGCACTCCTGGCAGGTGGTAGACACTTTAGCAAGTGGAACCCAGGGGGATATTTTAAGTCACTTGGGGATGTGGACTTGAAGGAGACTGTGGAACAGAACAACAAAAAAGGGGCAGTGTCCTGCCACGGCAGGGCAATCAGAACAAGAATAATGCCATTCCACCTGCCCACCACTGACCATCAGGCAGGGACTGGTTCCTGGGACTCCTGCAGAAATCTAGAGTACAGCATTTGCGTGTAACCTATGCACACATTCCTGAGTACTTTAAACCATCTTGCACTGTGTAAGGTGCCTCCTCACCGAGTAAGTGCTATGTGAACGGCTGAACACTGTACTGCTGAGAAAAGAAAGACAAGGAAAAAACATCTGTACACGTTCACTCCAGACACAATTAAAATAGCTTCCATCTGCAGTTGGCTGGTCTGTGGTTGAAGGGATTCATTTCAATACACACTGGATGCTCATTTGATGTAATCCAACCTACAGTCCACAATAAAGCAATTGGGAGGCTTAGAAGCCCAGAACAAATATTCTGCTTAACTATGAAGCCTTAGAAGAAAAGTCCTAACGAGTCTTTCTTGTGGACTGCATGACCTTTCTCTGAGTATATCTGGAAGAAATGATTTCTCCCACTTGCAGGTGAACTTACTCTGGCAAAGTTCAAAGACAGACACTTGAAATGTGGAGGTTTACTTGTGGTCTTTTCAAATAGAGAAAACAATAAAGACTTGGGTGAAAGGGTACTGCAAGAGTGAAGACTGTTCTCTCAGGAGAGTTAACCATAGGTCACTTTATCCCACTCCACAAAATAAATTCCAATGGACGAGTTGTTAAGGTCTCTCCTAAGATAAAACTTAGGGGCGTGGTGCACTAGGAAATACTACAGGCACCCAAGACTTGTAGCTGCTGCAGATCAGCCTCTGGGAAGCCAGAGACCTCAACACACTCTTACCCAAGTGCCAGAAGTCCCACCACATGGGGACTCCCAGCTGGTGTCTATGAGACTCAGAACACAGTTACCTCGAGGCAAATGCCTGCAGTGACTCCAGAGTGAGTACACTGAGGTGCAATTGGCTATGTGGGGCATCCCAGGGGCCCCCGTCCTAATCAACCCTTCTAAATAAAAACCCTCTGGATAACAACCCAAAGTAAGAGAAGTTGAAGACTATGCCAGGGAGATTGTCTTAGACCCAATATTGCTTTTTTTCTTTTTTTAAAATAAAGAATGTCACTATTGACACCATTTTATTTTCAGGAAGAAGAAAGAAAGAAAGAAAGAAAGAAAGAAAGAAAGAAAGAAAGAAAGAAAGAAAGAAAGAAAAGAAAAGAAAAGAAACCCAAGCGACTAACTCATCCTGCACAGCTCACATAATCATCATGCAAGACTAAGTTCCCTCACATCGTCATCTCCCACAACTCTTCAACTTTCTAAGAATCTTCATGTCGACAGTACATGACCAGTAAGTAAGGAGTTCTTTGAATCAGTACCTGAGATGAACCAGGGGAAAAGCTAGTAGCAAAGAATGAAGAAATGGAAAAATGCGTCACTCTGAATGGACACAGAACTGTGGTCATGGAATGGCCATGAAAAAAAAAAAAAAGACAAGGCATGCCTGCCAATCGTCTCCTACTGTAAACAAATCAGGCATCCATCCTACTGCACATCAGCTTGGTGAACCCTTCACTGTGGCTTGTAAAAGACACTGGCAGGAGGGGTGTTTAAGGTTCGTCGCTCTCCTGATAACTAGGATGTTTCTGAGAGCCCCGCCAAAGCTTTAAGCAAGATGTGCACTTTGGATCCACGGTGTGCAGCTGTGGAAACGGTGGACAGTCAGGGTGTAAAACTATTCTCTGCACGGTCACTACATCAGGAGGATGACCACGAGTGTCTGTAACATGAAGAAACTGCAACAAAGGTAGGAATAGCCCACAACCATTCATGACATAGCACCCGTGGGCCCCAGAGATGGGTGTGAGGAGGAAAAAGGCAGAAGGAGTTGAGGCTTGAACACAGGAACTGCTTATGCAGCTGGGTACCACCAGCTGCGGCAGTAAATGGAGGTGAGAAAGGGACTTCCAAGTCACAGGGGTTGACACAATTGTGTAAGCTCTGCTGCGGGCAACCCCTTCTGTGGTCACCAAAGTTTCCAAACAAGATCCCAATTTAAGGGGAAGGATTTCGGATGATCTCTAAATTAGAAACATTCTCACTGCACGTATGTTCAAGTGTTTGTACGGAGACGACAACACTGCTTGTCCAAGCAATGAGCAAATCCAAGGAGTGGGTCATACATGAATGTCACTTATCTTGTTTCTCAAAATAGGCAATGACTAAGAAACTGCTGCCCCAGGGGATGAACGCTGATAGGTGCCACCTCTTCCGAGCATCTACTTGGATAACTCAGCCTTCCATCAATTTAGCATCAGAGAACCAAGACCCCATCAAACAGGCGTCTTCCTCCGCCTTCTTTAAGAGATCCACTATCTCGCCTCTGCCAGGGAACCAGGTCAGAGACACTTAGGGCAGGCTCAAGTCTAGTCTAAGTCTCAAGTCTAGTGTAAGTGGAGGGGAGATGACAAGCATTTTTGACAAAGAAACATATAACTGTTCTGTGAGGCCAAGGAGGCGATTTGTGCAAAGAGAAAGTGTGAGTCGGTGAGTACTCGCTGGAAACAAATTCAGGCAGGCAAGGCCCAGAGCCTCCAGCATCCTGAGAGGAGATTTCTCACTTATGCAGGAAACAAAGGTACTTCTGGGTTAATGTGGGGAAGAGAAGCCAACTCAGGGAGCTGCTGAAGTATGACCTGTGAGAACTCTGTGAGGGAGATGAAGGTTAACAACCCCCTCCACACTGGATACTGTGAAGAGCTCACTCTGATTTCCGTATACGAATCATGTTAATTAGTAGGGTCCCCTTTAAAGTTTCTGTGATACTGGAGTGTGAGCTTAGGGCCTTGTGGATGTGAGGTAAGATTCCACCTCTGAGCCGTGCCCTAACTTTCCTTTTAATATTTAATGCTCTTGACTTTTGAGTGTGCAAGGGTGTGCATGCCTGCCTATTGATGTGTGCGAGAATAAGGTCAGCCTTGGCTTGCTGCTCCTCAGGAACCATCCACTTTGTTTCTGGAGGCTGGGACCTTGGCTTACAGATTAGCCTAACGTGGCTGACCAGCGAGAACCAGGTATCTGACTGTCTCTGGCTCCCTAGTGCAGAGATGACAAGTGCAAGCCACCACACCTGGGATTTGTTTGTTTGTTTGTTTGTTTTGTTGGTATTTTTGTTTTGTTTTTTGTTTTTGTTTTTTTCGAGATAGGGTTTCTCTGGGTAGCCTTGGCTGTCCTAGATTCGCTTTGTAGACCAGGGTGGCCTCGAACTCACAGCGATCCACCTGCCTCTGCCTTCCAAGTGCTGGGGTTAAAGGCGTGCGCCACCACATCCAGCTTACACCTGGGACTTTATGCGCATACTGGGTACTAAACTTAAATCCTGATGCTCACACAGCAAGCCCTGTCTGCACCTCCCCAGCGCCTCTTTGTAAAATGTTTGGCAGAGGGTCTAAGTTCCTCAGGCTGGTTTTGGATGTGCTAGCCCCAGCCCCAGCCTCTCAAGGAGCTGAGGGGTCAGCCCTGCCGCCTCAGGCGTGGGGAAAGGAAGAGCTAGTCGTTCCTTGGTTCAAAGTGCCCTTCCCAGCTGCTGGAAGGCTGGCGGGTAGGCAGTAGCTGTTTGTTTCCAATCCTAGTTCAAGCTTTCATAATCTGTCTCAAAGGAATTGCTCTTCTCATCTCCTGACATTGTTGTCTTAACGTGCAATTGTGCTGACGTCAAAGACTTACCAGGGAGCCACTCTGGAGGTCCACAAAACTACCTTCTTCCTCCTGGGCACCATTGGAGAGGGCGCGACTGTTGGGAGAGGCATCATCTGGCTAAATGGAAACACAAAAGAACCATTCTTACTCCAGAATTACTCTGCTGTGGGTCTGTGCGTTCCACTGACTTTGGAGAGGTGTGTGTGACAGATGCGAGGGTACGGCTGTCTGGGTGTGGACAGGAGCACATGGCCATTAGTGCGGGACCAGTGTCACACCCTGGGCGCCAGGCCCTGGGGCAGATACCGACTTCTACAACAGACCCTGCTATTGCCTGCCACCCACTCTGCTCCTCTTAGTATGACCTTGGCTTATTACCACAGAGCCAAGTATCAAATTAAAAAAAAAACCCTTCCATTTTTCGGGCTCAGGGGATGCTAAGAAGGGGTTGTGTGACAAATGTGGGCAACAAGGTAGAAGTGTGACCTTACCCAATGTGTTGCCGGGGAAACTAAGGCTGATCAGTTTCCTGATCAATAGGATGAGATGTGGTGGTGCATGGTTGTGATGCCAGCACTCAAGGGACGGGGGCAGGATGACAGCGAGAGGGATTACAGCCAGGGCACAAAGGACCCTGACAGGAGGCCTGATTTAAAAACTGTATATAGAATATATATACACACACAGACATAGTATATACGTATATACACGTATATACTTGAGAACTACATGAAACAAAACATTTAGTCTTTTAAAAATCCGTTTGTCATTTCACTTGACCATATTTTCTCCAGATGCTCTAAATTCCTACAGCGAACAAGGAGGTGGGTGTGGTGATGCTCGCCTGTTAGTCCTGGTCCTTTCTGGGGAGAGGCAGGAGGATAAGGACTTCAAGCTCATCCTCACAGAAGAGCTTGAGGCCAGTAGTCTGGGCAACATGAGACCTTGTTGCTCATAAATCAATAAATCACATAGAGGCATAATGGCTGGGTAGATAAATTATAGATAGATAAGTGATGCATGATGGATACAAGATAGATGATTGACAGCGATAGATGATAGCTAGATGGATAGAGATACAGATATTGTTATAGATAGATTGATACAGATATATAGTTATTATAGATAGATGATATAGTTATTATAGATAGATGATATAGTTATTATAGATAGATGATATAGTTATTATAGATAGATGATATAGTTATTGTAGATAGGTGATAGATATATTGTTATAGATAGATTGATACAGATATAGATATAGTTATAGATAGATGATAGACACATATATAGTTATTATAGATAGATGATAGATATAGATAGATAAAGAGATAGGTAGATGATAGATAGAGGATAGACAAAACAGAACTTTTTAAAGAAACAAACGGAACTCTAGAACGGGCTGATGAAAGTTAATCACGATGTGAACTAACAACCGTCTGCCCCTTCTCCCACCCAGATCATTACAATGGGCAGATTTTAAAGGGAATGAACTTTCCACAGCCATGGAATCCAGCAAAGAATTCCACAGTAGAACAACTGGCAGCAGTTCCTGGATGGAAAGCAGACAGTAAGAGAAACACTTCCTCTCAACGTAGCATAAGAGGGCTGGAAAGACAGAGCAGTGGTTAAGAGTACCAGCTGTTCGACCAGAGGGCCACGGCTCAACTCCCAGCACCTGCATGGTGGCTCACCAACACCTGTAACTCCGGTCCCAAGGAGTCTGACACCCTCACGTGGTACACAAACACACTGCAGGCAAACACCCCTACACATATTTTTTAAAAAAATTAAGTAGCATAAGGGAGAATTTCTAGGGGAAAAAAATGAGAAAAATAATAAAGAATGAACAAAGTAGGGGGCGGATGCAGGCAAATGATTAAAAATGGTTATGAACACAGATGCTAGGCAGACTTCTCCCGTAAACACACAGGCCTCCAATACAACCCCAAGAAAGTATAAAGCATGTTATCTTAATAAATTAAGCCGAGTGCCTTGGGGGTGAGTGGGCTACATGCATGAGAGAAGGAGCCTCGGGGATGGACAGTGGGAGAAAACACTAGTGAGACAGCGTCCTCCTCTCTGATTCTGCACTGTGGAGGGCTTTGCCTGCTGCACCCACCCACTCCACACTCCTTAAAACTAAGTGCCCTAAACACAGAAACATTCCTGCCTCTGCAGAAACTAAATCTTCTTAACAACAGAGAAAACATACAACAATGATCCTGCATAAATCTACTGAAAAATCAATAAAGTCCAGCTCCGCAGAGGACCTTACAGGAGTAGTACGTTCTGAGATCACCCCTGGGGGAACAATGTGCGGTGGTTTCCCTCTGCTTAGCTAAGGCTTTCGGTTCACAGGGCTGAGGAGAACAGGCTGTGCAAGGTCGCAGAAATGCTCCAATCCCTGCAATCACCCTCAGCCAGAGGACCCTAGCTGCCACCCAGTGGGCGCGCTCCAGCTCCCTCGCCAAAGGGTGCTCACCCAGTGGTAGACAATGCCCTGTTTGCGACATTGAGGGTGTCACTTCCCTAAAGTCAGTATGTTCTCCACAAAAAAAATTTTTTTCCTTTTAAAAGTTTGGGGGAAAACACTAAATATTTTTGTCTTAGTAGATACTGAAGATACTGAAAAAAATATTTGCACGGTAGTGGATTATTTTTTTTTTCTCATGTGAACTCATCCACATACACCAAGAGCTGGCTGACAGCATCCTCCACACAAGACATACATTAATAATAGTAATAGTAATAATAATAATAATAATAATAATAATAATAATAATAATAATAACAACAACAACCTACTCTGGTTGTTATCTCTGACTATAGTGTTTTTGAAGATGGGATCTCGTTCTTTTGGATTTACCTATGAAATTATTCCCTGCAGAGAGCAGTGTGTGCCGATGCTGTGCATGTATGATTAGCATTTGGGAACAATCTGAGTTTGTGTCTCTCTGCTCAAGAGGAATGTGAACACATGCCTCTTAGCTCCATGAATGTTCATGGCAGCACCGCACATAATAGCCCAAGCTGGATAACGTCTCCAATAAATATTTCACTTATGTTGACTGAACATAAGAAAAATGCCGTCTTTTGTTTCTATGAGGGCTGATTTGTAGACTAGGAATCTGATGATAGCAGTTGGACTGTGAATCCTTTGTAAGTACCCAAACTTTAGTGCCATTTGTGAGTCAAAGATGAGTCATGTACACTATATGAACAGCCTGTCATGCACTGTAAGCAGTACACTGCAAAGTAACCACCTGGGTTACTAACGAAACTGTAAGACTTACTATGAACTTGCTTTTAAACCAGTTGATTGAGATATAACAGATTTATAATTAGCTGCACAATTAAACCCAATGCTTGTGTGTATAAAGCACGTAGTTTGATAAAAATTAATTTAGTAAATTTTGATCAAAACTTAGATCTTATGGAATTAGCCATTTCTGGGTCAGGAAGATGAACGCCACCGGCATTCAAAATGCGCTCATGCCCCCTTGGGGGGGAGGGTCTACCCTTCCCTCCTTTCTTTATCCCAGTTTGCTAGGAAGTCACAGATGACCATTCCATCACTGTTGGGTAGCTCATATTTCTTGTATTTTTACATTAATTGAATGTTTTTGTTTGGCTTCTTTCACACGGTATTAGTTTGAGATCTATTCACGCTGAGAATGTGCTCCAAGTAGAAACAGACATAAGAAAAGCTCCACGAAGCCACAAATGGAGCCATTAGTCTCAGCTTTACAGTGATGGGGGCGTGGCTACTGCCCTAGACTCACATGACGTTAGGGTTAGGGTTAGGGTTAGGGTTACAGTGATGGGGGGGAGGGGTGGGGGTACATGCCTACTGCCCTAGTCTCACGTGACTCGTCCCTCCTGGGTGTGGGTGGAGATACAGCAGTGGCTACAGAAGGTGGGAGCAGGCAATGGAGAGGGAAGAAGGAAAGAAAAGCAGACTCGAGCCTTGAGTTGCTGGTTCCGTGGCTGTTTTACAGACTCTATCATCAGTCGTGTATTTGCCTGTTAACTTTGGTCTGATTCACTGATGACTATGTCTCAGAAAGCGATGAAAAGTAGTCACTGCGCTAACGCGGTGGCTGTCCTCCAAGCAAGCCACAATCACACGGCACTCTTTTAACGTTTTGTGTGACTGTCTTGAAGAAACGGCTTCCTGCTTGTCCCCATTTCCCCTGCCATAACTCACCAGAGGTCTGTTTGTTTTGGTAACTCCTGGCGGCTCCTTTTCCTCCTTGGTACCATCCAGCTGAGCAGCACGGTCACATGGATCACTTGGCTAAGGAGAACAAATCAAAGTCATTTTTCTCCAGCTCATCGCGACAAACACGGCCATGTGTTTCGTGATGCATTACACCGGGGCTCACACACATATGTGTGATTTATATAACTGCACACAGACACACGGAGTTCACGGCTGGCTACCTGTGTTGGTTAGCACTCACCAATTCACCTACGATCGTACCAAACACCATGGACTACAACAGAATTGGTCTCAAAGCCAGGTGCCACTAGCTGCCTGCCTACCCCCTATCTTCCTCCTTGAGTGTAGGGGTGTCATGATTTCACTGTGATGCTGCACGTGACTCGGTGTCACTGTGATGGTCACACCCAGCGTGGAGAAATCAACACTTTATTCGGAGGAGTGTCTAGGAAGCTTAACACATCTTCCTGCAACAGACGGACCCAGGTGCCTAGTGCTGCTCTGGGGACATGGATGTGTTTCCTAGGATGTCACATGGCCTATGTTAACTGTGCAATCACCTCAACGCTCAGGGAAGCAGAATAGAAAGGTGACAGTTGGCAGATCCATGCTTGGCCTCTGTATCCATGCTTAGCCACTGTATCAGCCTCGGCCTTTCAACCTTGAGCCACTTAGGCAAAAAGCAAACCTTTACCCTTTAAGGATGTAGCTGACTGATAAAAATATGCTGCTATAAAACTAGGTTTACAGAAAATATGTGCTGTTTGTCTTTCTGAATCTGGCCTATTTCCTACAACACAGTAATCTTCATTTTCTATCTGTTTCCTGTAAAGGACACAATTTTACATTCTTATGGCTGAATAAAACCTCAATGTATACATAAATAAATAATAAATAAATAAATATAACTGGACTTATGCCTGCATCCCACAATGGTTTATATGTTCATGTAAAGAAGAGGCAAGTTTCTTTTTTTTTTTTTCTCATTCAATCAAGAAGTCAGTATTAGGTTGAGAACTTTGTAAACTCATAGTACTGAACCAGATCGTGAGCCTAAGAATAACATCACGACCAGAGGTGTAAACAAACTCAGAGTGAAGAACAGAACGGGCAACAGAGCGATTCTCAGGACAGTGGCCTGCAAAGCTCCCTCAGAGGGGAAGCCACACAGGACCCTTTTGCAGCCATGTGTCTGAGAGGCCAAGTGCAGTGTGCTAACTTCCAGGGGGTGGGGGTGGGATGGGAGGTGGGGGTGGGATTGGGGGGTGGGGGTGGGATGGGTGGGTGGGTTCTGGGCTCGGGGTAGCTGCCTGGCCTAAGGACCACAGCAGACAACACTATCGGGTCACTCTGGAATTCCATGAAAGACATACATGGGACAATAAAGTAAAATACTAGTTCTATGTGGGACAGAAAGAAACAATTAGTTTCTCCTCCCTTTCAGCACACACGACTGTTTGGCTAATATGTACAGTGAAACAGGAGTGCCTCCCACATGTACGTACACACTCATGTGTGCCTCCCACATGTACGTACACACTCATGTGTGCCTCCCACATGTACGTACACACTCATGTGTGCCTCCCACATGTACGTACACACTCATGTGTGCCTCCCACATGTACGTACACACTCCTGTGTGCCTCCCACATGTACGTACACACTCCTGTGTGCCTCCCACATGTACGTACACACTCCTGTGTGCCTCCCACATGTACGTACACACTCCTGTGTGCCTCCCACATGTACGTACACACTCCTGTGTGCCTCCCACATGTACGTACACACTCCTGTGTGCCTCCCACATGTACGTACACACTCCTGTGTGCCTCCCACATGTACATACACACTCCTGTGTGCCTCCCACATGTTACTTACATCTACAGATGTAAGAGATCTGCTAAAGGTCTAATGAAGAGACTTCCTATGGGGTGATCTGTAGAAGGCAGCAAATGCTTTGCCTTGAAGAAGTCAACTGTATGGGGATGTGCAGACTAAACTACTAGATTATTCCCTAGTTTGAGCCTCCGCCCCCCCCACCATTGTTTTAAAGTAAATAAGCATTATCCCCAAAATTTGCCTGAATGGCTTTAAAAAATTACTTCTTCAAATCTCCCTGCACTCAGCTCCCTTTCCTTCACTAGTGGACCATCTTTGTCAGAGAACAGCTAACATCGTTTCTGCATCCAAATTTGTATCTCAAACTTTTTATAAAAACAAACTGGCGTACAATAAAAATAATTTGAATACAGGTGAAAAATAAAGTGCATTTTAACACAGAGATGGCTATCAACTCAAACTGTGCATCCAATCACAGGTTAGGAGTAATATCTATATATTCACGTAGCCTGGGGGACAGCCGTGCCTATGGTCACATAGATACTGATTATTGCGTTCAGTCCTTTGCCCTCAGTATCTCATCACTATTGAGATTAGGTTAAATTCTAGGGACAAAAATGTGCATTTTTCTTATTAGAAGACACTGTCAACTATATTCCACTGCCCAGTCTTCGGTCTTCATGAACAGTATCTTGGTTCCCTGCTCACGGCCCACAGAAGTTCTACGTCTAACTAAAAGAAAACCCTGGCATCTTGAGTTACTTTGATGCTAAGGACAGTGTAGTTCTGAGGCAGGAGGTAGCTGGAATTCTCCCAAGAAGGACTTCCAGGAAAGTGAGGCTGGAGGGACAAGGACATTGAAGCAACTCCGGGGACTGCCAGGAACATGGTTATGGGGCCTGCAGCAGCCCTCCAGCTTGTCAGCACACTGATGAGGGCTGTGCGTGGATGACAACACAGGAACACAACAGGAAGCTGGGTCCCTGGCGAGGAGAGGGCCCATGTGCCTTGAGCTCCGCCTTCAAGGAGGAAAACCTCCCGTTGGCACAGCTTTCCATTTCCTGTGCTGCACATAAATTAGATATAATACAGTATGGAAAAGCACACTGCATGACTATGTTTGTAGAGTCAATTATCAATTATGTATGCCTTTAGCTGAATACTTACCAACTATGAATTCGGGAATAAATTAAATCAACAGTTTCCCCATTTGGATGTGTTGTGAAACGAACATTTATTCAAGTTTCCCAAACTGTGGAGCGATGCCTCTGGGCGCAGACAACGTGCTAAGTAGCCTGAGCTTGGCTTAGCATTTCTGACTTAGAATACCAAGGCTATACCAACACAACAGCCACACACCCTACTCTCTCAAGCTAGCACACCACTGGAAAACTCATTTACTGGCTATTTAGTGACATCATAGCATGTATTTGGGCTCATAAAAATAGTTCTTCCTCAGCCTGCCTGACCATGTTTTCTGTGGCCAGGAAGATTATATATTTCTTTGGAAACGAGGCAGGAAAAAAAGAAAACCACATTAAGTTTTAAAGGAACCAGTGAATCTGCACAAGAAAATTGGATCAAGAGAACAAGACGCACACACTGCTGTCTCCCTCCACTGCCAAACAAACTCAGCCTCAGAGAATACAGTGTCACTTCAGAGACTTAGATCTGGAAAGCCCTCAACATCTCATCAGCAGGAAAGAAGTCATAGGAAATTCCTGGAAGATTAAAAAGAAAAACTGGTTCGGTAAGGTAGGAAAACCCTCAGTCTGGAAAGAGCTACGAGAGACAAAATCAGCAGGTATTTAATGCTCAGCCCCCAAAACTCTGCATTCAGACAGACATTTTAAAAAGTTCAGAATGCACCCAGTTCAAAACAGTGATGAAAAACTGGAAAATCATTTTTTTTTCTTGGTAAAGGGGCCCAAGCAAAGCCATTCCTTGCTGGAACGCTGAACAACATACAGCAAACTCCCGGTACCATGGTGGCCTTCACTGGTAGTGTGGTGTCTGTTCTGATGAGGAAGTGGCTCTCCCGGACAGCAGGGCAGCTGAATTATACTTCATCTTGGGATTTTTGGATGATAAGAACATAGACTACAAAAAGGGAAGTTTGCCTTGCCTGTACAGGACATAGAGTCCTTGAGGAATCTTGTCCCTCTGGCATCAATGTCACCTTTCTTAAAGCAAAATGTGACCAGCAACACACTTGCCCACTGGCAGGCTAACACCCTTGTCATAGCAGAGTCTTGTCGAGAAACCTGGTACATAAAACTCCATAAGAAACATGGTCGCGAGCTGCACTACCCACAAGCAGTCTCGTCCACCATGAAGACACACACATCTGCAGCCAGGGATGAGAAATCAATTTAACAACAACAATGCGAAGAGGAAAACAATGACTCTAAAATAAGCAGCCCTCTCCCTCCCCCACAGCCCCCCCCCCCAGAAGGAAACAGCTCACAGAAAGGAGCAGCCTCTGGAGTCAAAGCCTGAGCCTCTGCCTTCAGAGGGCTGGCTGGTTACTGTGGCTAAGAAGCCAAGAAACAGGGCTGCGAGCAACAGAGAGCCAGAGCCGGGGGCGTGCTTCCCCCATGTGTGAGCCCTGAGCTTAATTCCTGTACACAAAACCAGAATCATCAAAGGACAGATCACTCTAATGAGAAAAAAAATCAAGGGAAAGAAAATCTTCATAAACTAGTAACTATTGAATTCTGAAAACTAGGGAAATTCCCAAGCACAGATTCAACCATGGCCAAATAACTGATGTTCCCAAATGATGTTCAAGGGATTTCCAAGAATGGGAAACAAATGCATGTAAAAACAACCTGGGAATTATAAAAGAAGATTCCAGAGACACAAAGACCAGCTCATCGGCAATGAGCATCTAGGGACAGTGTGCACCAGTGAAAAGAGTTTATACTCGTTTTAATACTTGTTAGTACTCAAAATTTTGCAAAAAGGAGGAGCTGGTAGAGCTTCAAATCCCAAGAATCAAGAGTCAAAATCAAAATCCTTTTACTTCTAATCAATAAAGGAGCGGGGCTGACAGGTGTGACACCCTCCTATGGCAACCTGTTTGGCAGGCGGCCGAAGATGTCTTTGCAGTCCTGAGGGAAGGCGAATTTAAGCTCGGACTTCTGTGGAAACACTTTAAGAAAACGAATATAACCTGAGCGTCTATTTTTTCAAACTATTGACGCCATACCCTCACTAGTTAAGTGCACTGGCAAAGCTGGTGCGTTCAAGAACAGCGCAGGGTCTTCTTAGGAAACAGAGAGGTTCAAGGACAGACAGACAGCTCAGCAGGGAAAGGTGCCTACTGCCCAGCCCAATGACGTGGATTCACTCCCCAGCACCTATATGGCGGGAGAAAAAGCACGGAAGTTGTGCTCTGACCCCTAAAAGTATAGCATGCAGTGGTGCCCATACACACACACACACACACACACACACACACACACACACACACACACACACACACGAGGATATATAATTAAAAAGAAAATTACTGAGGAAGCCAGATGGACAATTTTAGGCAAATATTCAATCAGTGTTGGTAAAAGATGTCAAAGAAAGACAACGATAAGAGAGAAAAGAGGAAGAAAGGATCAAAGTGAGAAACCACAGAGGAAGAAGAGGATGAGGAAGAGGAGACACAGAGTCAGTAGCAGCAAGGAGAGGGAGGGAGGGAGGGAGGGAGGGAGGCAGGGGTGGAGGGGAAACAAGCCAGGACACACATGGAGCAAGGGGGCGGGGAACAGGACCGGTGTTTATATGGTTAAACTAAAATAGGAAGTTGAAAAAGTTCCAATGCATCCCTTACAAGGCTCCTAGTTTCTTTATTCACAAAAAATGCTAACATCCTTCAGGGAAAACATCAGACCATATATAATGGAAAGATGATGTTTTCCGAAGGCCAGGTTTATACGTCTGACAAGCAGCAGCCTCGGGTTTTAAAGCAGCATGTGCAGTTCTGGGCTCCTTGGATCTTTCTTTTGCCTGCAGGACCCGACCCTTACCTCATTGCCTTTTCTCTCCAAAACTGGGCTGTGACTGAAGACATAAGGCCGAGAGAGGCAGGGTTCTGACGTCATTCTCTCTTACACCCGTGCCAAGCTAGGCCCTCTGCCCTGCCTGGAAGCGGCAGTTAACAGCCGGTGGAACCTGAGAGGGACCCCGCTTTTCACACTTAAAGACCCAGGGTACAAGTGCTCACCTTATCAGTCCCTTCAGAGAGGGTCCGAATCACAGGAGGAATTGGACACAAACGACTCCGGATCTATTTTGTGTTGTTGCTAGAAGGCCAAAGTCCTAAGACATTAGCTCCTTTCCGTGTCTATGGCCACAGTCTAACAAACCATTTAAAGAAGAAACATTGATTTGGCCTCATGGCTTCCGTCCCTCATGGAAAGAAAGGCACGTGGGACAGCTCAGCTAAGGTGGTAGGAACAGACCTACCACCTGTTCCTCATCTGTCTCTTTGGCAAGCCAGGAAGGGGTGGGTGTAATTTTCAAAGGCCTGACCCTAGTTTCCTACTTCCACCAGCCAGGCCCCATCCCCTAAAGGTCCCTCGGACTCCCAACAGAGCGTCACCAGGTTGAAGCAGAGCCCAAGCCTTTGTCTGGAGTAGTTGGAAGGAGATTTGGCAAAGAAAGTAGATAGGCAAAAATATTTAAGACTATTGTAATACGATCCCAGAAACAACAGAAAAGCAACCCAGGGAATCAAAATCTATCAGGGCAAAACTTTCATTGGTAGACATCTTAGCCAGGACATCTGGTATAGAAGCCATCTTTGCTCAATTACTGCTGAAGAAAGAAAACAATCCTTCCACCCACAAAGACACAACTAAGTTGAAAGTCCCAGGTGTCACAGAACTCACTGTGCACAGCAAGGCACATCAAGATAAACAACAGAGGATTCTCAGACTCTGCTGGTCAACACACAAGCTACAAGTCACATGTAACTGTTTAGACTTAGACCAATTAAGATCAAACAAAATTTCAAATCCAGCTAAACCTCTCGTTGCAAATGTGATAGAGGCTGTTATATTAGACAGAATAGAAATACGCCATTGCTATCATTCTAGAAAGTTCTGAAAGACAATATTATTCCACAGTGTATTATCACACATGTGTATGTTATCTGGGCATGTGTAAGCTCCCTGGCAACGATCCTTTATGATGAATATCTCTACACGAAAGAACGTAACTTACAAACATGAAAAGACTCAAATTGTGGACTTCATCCATGGAAATTACTGCCTCTAGTCGTTTGAATAAAAATGGTCATCACAGGCTGATATATTTGAATGCTTAGTCACCAGAGGCTGGAACTATTTGCGAAGGATTAGAAGGATTAGGAGGTGTGGCCTTGTTGGAGTAGATGTGGCCTTGTTGGAGTAGGTGTGTCACTGGGGGTGGTCTTTGAGATTTCAAACCCCATGCCAGGTCCAGCTTATCTCTCACCCCAACCTCCCTCAGCCTGTAGATCAGGATGTAGCCCTCAGTTACTGCCCCAGCACCATGGGTGCTGCTATGATGACCATGGACTAAGCTTCAGAAACTGCAAGCAAGCCTCAATTAAATGCATTCTTTTATAAGAAGTTGCCCTGGTCATGGTGTCTCTAACTAAGACACTCCCTAACACCTTTGATGTCTTACACTTTGCAATGGAACTGGTGAGAAACCTAAATCAGATGGATTAACTGATTTGTCCTCAGGCAGAGCATCAAATTTCCTTGCTGTGTATGTAGCACAAAATTTCTTTTATTCTGTGTTCTCATAAACCCAAAGTCCCATGAATCCTCTCTGTATAGCATCTGGTAAGGGATCATACACACAGATGCATCCAATGAACACTTGTTGGGATGGTGCACACAGGATGCATCCAATGAACACTGGTTGCGATCATGCACACAGGATTCATCCAGTGAACACCTGTTGGGATAGTACACACAATGAACACTTGTTGGGATGGTACACACAATGAACACCTGTTGGGATGGTACACACAATGAACACCTGTTGGGATGGTACACACAATGAACAACACCTGTTGGGATCATGCACACAAATGCATCCAATGATATCCAATCATCCAGTGATACTCTATTCATTTCTCTACCACATTAAACCAATCCACTTGACCTTGCTTACGAAGCCTTGGGAATTTCCTTGGGCCTCTGGGCCATGCACAGGATTTCCATTCAAGGCTTAGCTTCAGGTAAGGTGCCCCAACCCTATAGGTTCACTCCACAATCACAGCAGTTAACCTCCAACTTCAACACAGAAGGGAAGAAGCCTGGTCTGCAGGGAAATGCAGCCATGGAGACAACGACTGATTACCCAGGCTCCAGTCTGCAGGATGCTGCAGAGCCGGTGGCCCTAGCTCCCTCTGAGACTTAGAATGGACCAGCCTTGTCTGAGATGCCTTTCCCATCTCTGCCACATCCTCCCACCATGAGACCAAGCAAACGCCTTCTGAGCCATGCTTGTTACATACAGGAGATGCGCTGACTCCAAAGACATCTCTGACATCCCTGACAGGTTGCTTATTCTTTTTCCTCAGCGTCTGGGTATACGTGTTGTATCTCTTCTTCACTGCGGCTGCTTGTGTCCGGGTCAGTGTAGACAGGAGGGCTTTCCCGTCGTCCTCTTCGTTGCCGGAGACCAGAGTTGACAATCCCACATCCTGTAGCCACTCGGCTTCAAGTTCTCCCTCTGGAAAACAGCATGAGCAAGGGGAGGGGCTGTTAAGAGCCTTTCTAGCGGACTGATGACTCACGTAGTGACATTGCTACATCAGACAGCCAGAAGCATCAGCGAACCACACAATGTTTTCCTTCTGTTGTTGCTTTGAGACAAGGTCTCGAACTCATGATCTTCCTGCCTCTTCCTCCAAAATGCTGGGGCTGCCACCTCCTGTGCCACCACAGCCAGCGAAGACTGTCTTTTTTTTTTCAGCAGTTATTATGAAATAATTACTAAAAAGTTCCTACTCTTTTTTTAAAAAATAAGTAAAATAATAAAATGCTGTCTAGTAGAGCAAGGTTATGTGACAACTATAAAAGGCAATTTTCCTTGTCAGAGGTTAAAGATAAGCCATGTTGGGACTACCAATTTCAAGGAAAGATAAAATATGAACATTTTGACTGAAATTGTAAGAGAAATGTCAAGATTTGATAGAACACTTTTTTCCCCCCAGTCACTCAAATCCACCACTTCGTAGCTGACTGACACTGGCAAATGTTGTCTCTTGCCCTCAGCTTCCCCTCGGCAGATGAGCACCCAGCATTCCTCTTCCACGCTGCTCCAGGGTTGACTCTCTCCTATCAGAATGGGGCTCAGTCACCACTGACAGAGTCTCAGCTCTTGGAGTCTTCCCACTGCCTCAGTGTGGTTCTTACACCATCTCCTGCTGACGATGTCATGCAAGGCTATCAGCAACCTAGCAGCCTGTCCTCACACACTGTGCAGCGCCCCTGCTGCTCGGCTGGGCCTGCCTCTGTCAGACACTCCAGGAAGTGGAAACCTGCTCGCTCTAAACCCACTCACTTGAATCCTGGAGCCCAGTTAAGGCTTTGTCCCACAGGCACCACAGTCTCTCTCTCTAGATTCCTGTCTACTGGTTGAGTAGAAGGTTCCCTTTGATCCTGGAAGATATCTGACCTTTTCTCTTTGGGATCTACGAGTCTGTGGTATCGCTACCCCTTTGCCTCCCCTGGCCAGTGAGCTGGACGTCAGTCAGCCCGCAGCACAGCGGAAACAAATACTCTTGTGTTTGCAGTGGACACTTGGCCATCATGCCACCCACCATGATGAAGAAGCGCCCTGTGAAAGGCACACCCCAAAACAGCCACACCCACCTCCCCAGAGCTCCATCAGGGCCGGGCCACAGTGCATAGCCACTATCTTGAGAGAGAACACAACGCCCAATTAGCAGAATATACCACAGTAGGGTTAGTGATGAAAGTAGTATGCAGCCATGAGGATTCTTTTTTGAGAAACTATTTACGAATTTGGTAAAGAGCCTAGAACAAAATAGTAATGTTCATCTTCCTGATATCGATACCCTGAACACGTGACAATCTACGTTCCAGAAAGCACTTCAATGCCCAAGGTTCATCTGGATGGAAGCTGCTAAAGGGACTCAGGGTGACGCTCCCATGCTGAAAGTCCACTGCACACGCATCTCTGGGAACCCTGCTGAACAGGCTTGCCACGAGGGAGGGCTGTTTGATGAGCAGATTAGTCTACTGTGTAAACATGTCTCGAAGCCCTGACCTCTGCTTACACAGTTGCATCACCCGTACATCATCAACAGACACGGGGAATGCGCCTTCCGTCCCATTTCTAAACATGGCAAATACTTTATTTACTGTTGTGCTTGTTTGCTCGGTAAAGTGCACCTTTAATGGAAATGAACGGTGAGTTGACGATATTAGCTTCCATGTGAGGTGATAAAACTTGGGCTACAGAACACTCAAACCCGGAAGGACTTCTTCTGCTTAAGCCTCAGGCAAGACTATGACGTCTAAAGATGAAGTTAGAAATATATATGGACCTTAACGTTTTAAGAATTGGGTTATGTTTCTCTCCACTTACATAAGGAATAATGAAAGAATAGAAGTGGGTTGGGGGTGGGGCAGCAGAATTAACATAAATCAGGAGTATTGATGACCTAAAACCTCTCTTCCCTAGGGCAAAACACAGCTAGAGTGCTTTCCTAGGTGAGATACATCCACTGCAGACACTCATCTGACTCACGTCTGCCGAGTTAGGGGGAACTGAGTCTCACATTCTCTGTTCCGGCTGTCACACATACATCTTCAGTGCAGAGCCCCACACTGATTTTAGCTCCACACAGTGAGCAGCTGGCTCAGTATGGACTTGACTCTACCGACCATGTTATATTCAGCACTCAAGCCTGAGCCCGTAGTTTACATCCCCTACCCCCACTTCGCCTCCCCCACTTCAATATACAAGGCCCACCACCAACTAATGAGGCAGAGGAGTGTCCCAGGAAATACCAACCCCAGCGCGCTGCCAAGACTTTCTGATATCAGTTCCTCATCACATCACAGTTTCCTCCAGCTTGCTTTCTTCATTTGGCTCTGAGTAGCTTGGTTGCTATGGGGACACGCTCTGTATCTAGGCTAGCCCTGAACTAGCTATGCTCCTACCTCTGCCCTTTTGAGTATAGCGCACCACAGGGCTGCGCTACCAAAGTCCCAGGCTCCCGCGTCCCCTTTATGTATTCTATCATGGCCGTTGTCAAAGCCACCATCATAGCTCACCTAGACTTCCACACAGACTGCCCACAGCTCTTCCTACAGCTGCTCTGTGGCCCCTTCCAAGCCATGTCCTACAGTGACACTACATTAGTCCTCGTAAGTAAATATAAGACACTCCCCCTGGTTTCAATGTGTTATTTAAGGTGAATTTATACAATATTCTCCTCCCCCCGTTCCACAGCCACACCAGGCTCCCGTGGGGCCCTCAGAAGCTCTGTGGTACATGTGGATAAGCCAGTCTCCTTTAGCTCTGTCACTATTGGCTCTTCCAGACCTCAGTTTCTCTCTCAATGAAGCATTTCTCTTGAACCCAGGAGGCAAGGTGATGTCCTAATGCTGTCAACCTCACTTCCACTATTTCTTTATTCCTTCAAGTAATTTCCCCTCAGGTAGGTCTTGATCTTGTTTCACTAAGCAACCTTTCTTCTGCCAGCTCAAGTCCATGGGAAAAAGGAAGGCTTCTGCCTTGGCTTGCATCCCCAACACCTGGTGAAGTACCTAGCTGAGGCAAGGCACACACACTTGATGAATTAATTAGTTCATCAACTAAGCTTCAAATGAAAAATCTAATTACGAATGCTAATCTAGAAAGTTATAAAATTAATAAATATAGAGCACCAACTTTAAAAAACAAGCCTGCTTATCTTGTGTGGCATTTCACACCGGAAGTCTGACTTCTCAGTAAGTGTGTCAGAGACACATATTAAAAAGACAACCAAACCTTCCATTGGGAGTTGCTGTAACTTTTACCAAAACAGCACTATGCTATAATCTCTAAATAAAATACATGAAATAATTATATATAGGCATCAGAGAAGAACCACATATGGGTAGAAACTAGAGAGGAAAAAAAATCTAAACTCATCCATTTATAAGTGCTAAAACTGTAAATAAAGAAAATCCACAACTCCATTAGCACGTCAGGAAAAATGATGTATTCACTCAGTGGACAGCTACTGGGAGGAGCTAAACCACCCTCCAGCATCTCCTGGAACCTTAACTCCCAGCAAGGTGAGTGCGGCCTTATTGGGAAACGGCATTCACAGGTAAATCATAGGCTATGTGCATTCGTTAGCACATGTACAACATAAGGATGTTCAACTTCAGTTTACTCGTTATACATCAATAAAGATAAAAAGGAAAAAAGGAGAGCTTCTAAAGCACACACGTGTAACAACTGAGGTGCAAGCTGAGGTGTGTAGCTCAGAGGCAGAGCACCTTCTCAGCGCGTGCAAGTCCCTGGGCTCTGTCCCAAGCACACCAAAGCAAAACCCCAAACAATCCTCTAGCCAAACCAAACTGCAATGAGGCCATATTGGGATAGAGCAAGCCCTTTCTTCACTACGACTGGAATCTCTGAAAAAGAGGACACAGATACAAACACCTGCAGCAGTCTTGACGCTGAGAACAACACAATCCGCTGCCTATGAGCCAAGAGGCACCAACAGCGGCCAGCTTCACCACAGCCCAGGACAGCAGCATCCCAGGATTCTCCTGACAGCTTCAGAGAGCCCTGCTGGCTTTCAATTTCTACCTTCCAAGGCTGTGAAGAACACATTGATGTCATTAGAAACCATCCAATTTTGTGGTACCTTACTAATGGATCCATAAAAACGAATGGCAACTACCCCAAACCAAAATGCAATGAGCTTCTCACATACTGGCTGAATCTCCTAACTGCTGAGCACCGTGACATAAACCCTATGACACACAAACATGGGAACTTGGCTACCTTTGGCCTTAGACAGTATCACTGGGAGACGTGAGACAAACAAGGATGTAACAGGAAATCTTCTACTTGAATGAAATTCCACCCCCACCCTCACCCCCACCCCTCCCCTGAGAGACAAGATCTTACTATGTAGCCTAGGCTGGCCTCAAACTAGCGATCCTTCTGCCTCCACCTAAGTGCCGGGATTTTAGACATGTACACTATACCTGGCAAAGTGACATCCTGACCCACATGGGGTGAGAGAAATGCCTGCCTTTGCCTCTGTCAAAGCCCACTGGCCTGTGCATTTAAAATCTTTACAAGAACATTCCAAGTTAACACCTGCAAATAGTAACTCTCAGTCTACATTCTACAGTGGTTTGGGCTAGCAGGAAGTATTTTCCACATCCCCGGGGCTTGAACAAACAAGTAAATGTGTGGCAGGGGTAAGAGTCAGGTTTCTCGTTATATAAGGAAGTACTTATAAGGAGAAAACACCAGCAAAGCCAGCGGCCTCAGCTTAGAATTGGAGGTTACTGGGTCGCCAGCAGGGATGTGGGGCAAGAGGCAAGTGTCTGTCTGAAAAAGCAAAGAGCAAGGACCGAAACAACAGGAGGGAGCACTCACTGTGCTGATGGAGGAGCACTTCCTGGAACTGAGGCTCATGAGCTGCGAGCGAGGGCTTGCTTGTGTGCTGTGAGATTCTAACTGAACACACAGAAGTGACCACGTTGTGGTGTGGGAAAAGACTACGACACGAAAACGCCGGATGGGAAGGCTTTTGTCTCAAGGTTAACTGCTGACAAATGACAGCATTCCTGGAAGTCTTATGCATCCATGAGGTGAAGGGAGGCAGAAAGAGCTGAGCTGTGCTTTGAGACCAAGATCCTGACGCCAGAGAGCTTGGAACCATTTGCTCTTGTCTGTTTGATTTTGGTTTTGTTTCCATTTAAAAGTCCTCAACGTCTAATGTGATTTTTCTTTTGTAGAATGCCAGGCATTCTAATAAATTAATACCAACAAGTGTTCCAAAGTAATTTTCCCCTCTAAAACTCGTTAAGGGAAACCCGCCTCCTCCCCTCTTCCACCCCACTGTTTTCCTCTCCTTGAAATGTCAAGTACACAGATGTAAATGTCAACAGCATCAGCAGGCCCAACCCAAGGGATCGCTACCCACAAGCAGGGACACGGAAGGACTCTTGCCCAGATATTTTTGAGGTCTGCCTTCCCTCAGCCCTGGCAGCAGTTACCCCTCCCCCTCCTGTACTGGTCATAGGACTAGTGGGCTGACTTCTGCCTCTCGCCGCCCCACCCCCCAAAGGATGAGGGAAAAAACCCCACAGGGCAGGTCCAGCCCCTTACCATCCACAGGCTTGACCTCGGTGGTGGGCGGCTGCCCCTCCTGGGTCCCCATGCTGCTGTTCTCTTTGATACTCTCGATTTCCCGCCAGAACTCCTCCATGGACGCGCTGCTGTCTACGGAGGCTTGAGAGTTGGAGCAACTGAAGGCATGGGGAGGCAGGGACTCGTTGGAGAGCATCCTGTTAATTCTTCGGCAGCGAGGGATGGATTTTCTGAGGAAAGAGCAACAGCTGAATGAAACTGGGCACCTGTGAAAAGTCACAAAATCTTGGAATCTCTGTAGAAAGTCAACAGAGAACAGACGGTTCCTCCGCAGGGACGGGCTTGATGAAATGAACACCACTCGTCAGGGTCGGCCCGTCCTTCATAATGAGTCTGTGTAGTGTGTAGTGATCATTAACATGATTTTAAAATTCAATTAAAAAAATAAGTTTCATACATAAAATGGGGAGTTACATCGGTCAGGAATGTGTACAATGAAAGCTTATAAAGTGCTTCAGATGATGGCAAAGAGAAGTAGAGTCAGAGAGGTAGAGTCAGCTGCTCCTACTCATTAGGGTATTTACCGAGGGAAAAATATAAGGTAAGGAAGGAGTGCTGGCAGGGTTTTGAGAGACTGGAACCTTTGTGTACACAACTGATGGAAAATGTCAGGCGGCTCAGCCTCTCTGAGAAAAAGGGCCATGGTCCCTTAAAAGTAATTTTTAGATGCTATATTACCATATTACCCAACAATTCCACTCCTGGAATATACCTCAAAATAACTGAAAACTGGTCCTCAAAGGGGCATCTGTCTGTGGGCAAATGGATAAAGTCATGGAGGCATGTGGAGCAGAGCATCGCAGAGGATGCGGCTCAATGGCAGAGCATTTATCTAGCGTGTGTGAGGCTCTGGGCTCAATACCCAGCAGTGGGCAGCATAAGAGAAAGGGGCCAACATGGTGGCGCACACCTTTAATCCCAGCACTCAGGAAGCACAGGCAGGTGGATCGCTGTGAGTTCACGGCCATCCTGGTCTACAAAGCGAGTCCAGAACAGCCAAGGCTACACAGAGAAACCCTGTCTTGAGGGGGGAAAAAAAGCTTCAACACGCACAAAACTTCAAGGTACTGTGTTAAGTGCAATGAGCTAGTCGCAATGGGACACAAAGGATAATGTGTGGTTCCAAATATGCAGCATGAGGGTGCAGTGGTCAGATTCACAGAGTGGTTGCTGGGAGAAGGGAGTGGGCAGTTAGTGAGACAGGGTTCCAGTTCTGAAATGTGCAAAGAAATCCATGACGGTGATGGAGGCATGTTAGGACTGTATTTAATGACGTTGGACTACGCTTATGAATGCTTAAGATGGTAAGTGTTACAGCTATTTCTCACTTTTTTAAAAACAAAAAAATCCATTTATAATAACTTTATAGGTTAGCTGATGAGACGGTAAGGTAGTAAACAAAAATAACTTGTAACAATAAATAGGGAGACCCATGTTAGGATGAGGTTGTGGGCAAGGAGCCAGAACACAGAGAATGTTGGTAAAAACAAAGAGAAGACACGCGCGCGCGCACACACACACACACACACACACACACACACACACTAAATGTGGGTCCAATGGCTGAGCAGGGTAGTTGCCTCCTCCCACTGTGTGGGTCCAATTCCTGAGCAGGGCGGTGTGGCTCCGCCCACTAAGTGTGGGTCCAATGACTGAGCAGGGCAGTGTGGCTCCTCCCATGGTCACTCACTGCCAGGCAGTTGTCCCTCCAGTGTAAGAGCTAAGGTCAAGCACTAAGTGGCTTCATGGGGCTGGCTGCACATGTAAAACATCCAGAACACGAAAACAGTCGAAGGAAGCTTGCTTTAAAAATAGATACAGTAAGCTCCAGGGGCGCCAAAATGTCACCTAAGAGATTCTGGTGAATTACACAAAATAAACTTTGATATGTAACTGACAAATTCTTACATTTCTTGGCAGCAGATTGTTTATCAGAAACACCTTTATCCCCAACCCTGAAGCCTTAAGTTCTTTCTTTACTCAACAAAATCCTGTGTTCTTATTTGCTACAGTTTGGATCTGAAAGCATCCCTAAAAGCCCTTGTGTTGTTGGTCCATGCCTCAGCTGGCTGCTAATAAGACGTCATGGCTGTCACGGGGAGAAAACTCATGAAGGGGAGATTGTCAACATGACTTCTCAGGTTGGCTTCCTAGCTATCATGTGTGAACAGACCTCATATTCACACACACACACACACACACACACACACACACACGCATATATGCATACATACATACCTCACAGACACATGCACACGCAGATACACACACATGCACACACACACACACACACACACACACACACACACTACACATGACTACATACATACCACACAGCTACAGACACATATGCACACACACATGCACACTCACAGGGCACACACCATAATGGAAAGCAAAGGCTTAGTAGTGTCCAACTCTGGGTGTTAAGCTCACAGGACAGCTGCATTTGATAAGCAGGGGAGGAGTGGGCTGCCACCTAGCTCAGCCATGGCCTGCGGCATCAGCAAAGCTCACTAGTGCACACGCATGAGGCTGCCACAAGAGACGTAGGGACGCTGCTCTAACAGGACCAAACATCTTATCTCATCATATTTTCTAGACTTTAGTCAGCTTTAAAGGAAAATTACTTTCTGCGTCTGTGATCCTTTTCTGGGGCTCGACCACAAATAGTTTAGCTCTGACATTAACTGGCAGCAGAAAAATTTACTTTTTAAAACTCAAGACACTTTAGAAGAAAAATATGAAATACTCAGCTCTAAAAATGTATTGTGTAATAAAAGAAGAATTTTAGGCATCCTCGTTTGATAATTTGGTGATAAATTATTCTGTGAATTCCTTACACTTGGGAAAGGCAGACCCATTTGTGCAGCTGAGACTCCTGTGGGATCAACAGGCTAGCAAGACACGCTAGCAGGACACACTAGCAGGACTCGCTAGCAGCGCAGCCGTTGCTCCCCACTAAGGGCTAGAGACCCACGTGTGATCACCGTGCTCGCAGGGAGTTCAGTGCTCCCCCTAAGGATCTGAGATGTGATCATCAGGCTATGAAGGAAGTAGTGTTCCCCACTAAGACTTTAATGGTTGTGTTTTCCTTTAGTAACAAGATTAATTCTGAATGCCACTAACAAATTCACAAAGTACTAGTAAATCAACGCAGGTTTCTTCTAAGGCTGAAACTAACACTATTACCCGCAGTCCACTCTCTCCCAGGTATCCTGTTCAGAGAAAAGCATATGGCTATCCAAAAAGTTGTATAATCATGGATTCTGTAGTTTAGTTTCATTAAAAAAAAAAAAAAGAATGTCCAGGCATGGGAGGATGGCCTAATAGAGGATCTCAGCACAGCATGAGTAGACTTTGGGTTTAATAGGTAGCACTTGACCCTATGATAATTATATAATACAAAATGCAGGCTCTTTCCCTATTCCAACTATACCAGTATCACTGAATATATCAATTTTTTAAATGTTTAATTATTAATTATTTTATATGTGTGGGTATTTCTGCCTACATGCATGGTGTCCCCAGAGACCAGAAGAGGTGACTGGTTCCCCTGGGACTAGAGTCACAGATGGTTGTGACCACCATGGGGGTGCTGGGAATTGAACCTGGGTCCTCTGCAAGAGCAGCCAGGGCTCCTAGGCACTGAGTCATCTCCTCGGTTCTACCTAACATTTTTTGTTTTCCCTACTCGAAAAATACGCCATAAACATTTTTTTTTTGCATGCTATGTCAATGGCTGCAGGCAACAGGAAAATTCACCTCGGAATCTAAGCAGTCATGGAAGTGTACACAAGAATTGAAAACAATTGAAATCGCATACTTGGGAAAACAACAAGAAAGCCACAGGGAAGATAAGCTCAGGGGCTAGAGACCATTATCTGGGGTACAGTAGAGCTCCCCACTCTTTAGAAGGATTCCTTAATGGAATCTCAAGCAGACCTTGAGGAAACTCGGCTAGCAGTAGGGACAACAACAGGTGTGTGACACTGGCCTCGAACAGCTGACTAAGAGAGTCATCCAAGGAATCCATTAGCCACAGTGGGCAGCGATTATTTTTGGCCAAGAAGTTCAGAGAGCACCCTTGGGACAAACAGCCTTGGAAGAGCTTTTGTGGGAAGGGATTCAGACAGTTGGCCCTCATCCTGGGTGGGAGCAGACCACAAACTCCCCTCGTGACGCACTGCGTAGTGCTGTCCCCCAGGCCCACTCGGCAGTGGGGTGAGCGAGCGTGGTCCACAGCTTCATACCTCACCATATTAGGGCAGAATCATGCTTAAGTTTCGTCAGATGTTTGTATTTTGTTTCTTTTAGACCAAAAACAATGCCAGGAAAATCTTACACAAAAACCAGAACGTAAATTGTGTCACATAGCAACTTTAGCTAGGAAAACACTGCTAGGCTAGAAGTGGATCTTAAAGGTATGCGAATAGCTATATATTCAAAATAAAATTAGAACTGGGAGGATTTTATTCTCCACTCTGTCACCTGCTGTCTTTCTATTCACGTCTGTATTATTTGCTGACAGTCACTACGGCTGTACACATTTCTACTAGCCATGCATAGTGGCATTTCCCCCTCCCCAACACATACTGCCTCAGTTTCCCCCTCCCCAACACATACTGCCTCAGTTCCCCTTCCCCAGCATATACTGCCTGTTTCCCCCTCCCCAGAAAATCCGGCCTCAGTTTCCCCCTCCTCAGCATATACTGCCTGTTTCCTCCTCCCCAACACATACTGCCTCAGTTTCCCCCTCTCCCTCCAACCTTCATGTTCTTATGCATGGCTTCTTTGCATTATTGTTGCCTTAAAATAGTCAGTGTTTTCTTCAACTTAGTCCTTTTATTTATCCTTTCTTGTGCTGGCAATTCTTTTTTGCATATTCGTCTATCCACAGGGGATCGGGTCAGCTTTGAGCAATTCCTCTATGCTTTCTGATTCCGTGATGCGTTCTAGGCAAATTAACTCACTCTTCTTCTCTGAATGTCTCCGTTTACTTTCTTTAAACGTATGATTATTATTGTGTACATGTATATGGACTGTGTGTGTGTGGTTGTGCATGCCCCAGCATGCATGCTGAGGTCTTTTCTGGAGTTGATTTCTCTCCTCTCCCCTTTACCTGGGCTCCTGGCATTGAACTCAGGTCATCAGCTTGCACCGTGGGTGCCGTTACCCATTGATGCATCTTGTTTTAATTTTTGACAAGTATTTTACTCAGTATAGAATGCTGATGGGATTTTGTGGGTTATATTGTTTAAAACCTTTTAAGGGAACCGCTCCCTTATCTGTGGACTTCACCAGCTTTGGTGAAGACCCAGTGAGGATACTTAACAACACACAAATCTTTTGTACATAGTGTTCTTCTGGCTGCCCTGTGTGTTTGTGTGCACAAGTGCGTGCTCACATGTTTGTGTATGCTCGCGTGTAGAGGCTAGAAATGGACGCCAAATGACTTCCTCTACTACTCTATACTATAATATTTGTTTTCATTTATTTAGGATGAGTGTTGGTGCGGGTATGTGCAGACTAGGGCATAAATATGAAGGTCGGGGAACGACCCCGGGTGCTGGGGAATGTGCCTATGCCTCATCTGAGGCAGGGTCCCTCCTTTTTTGTTGCACATGCCAGGCTCCCCAGCCTTCGAGCTCTGGAGAATTCTCCTGCCTCTGCCTCCCATCTCAATATGGGGACACCAGGGTAACAACACATACCACTGCACTGGGGCTTGTTTGATTGTTTATTCTGCAGGACTCTGTCTTCTCTCTGAATGGCACAACTGTTAGGCTATTTTATGTTACCCCTAATTTCCTTCGTGATTTTCTTTGCTTTATGCCCCCAGCTCTTTCTCTGTGCTTACATAAGGAATTACTCTTCTCTAGTCTTTTTTTCCCTTATTCTTCTCTGTCTAATCTGTTGTTAGATTTGTCCAACAAATGCTCCAATTTACCTCTTACCTTTCAGATAAAAGCATCCTACTGCCTCTTTTCTAAGGATTCTACTCTTTGTTAACGTTACCCACAATTTCACTTTCTAACATGTTTATCATTTTTATTTGGGAATTGCTGTGGCTTAGTAAGAGCCAGCCATCTGTGTGTTGACATGCTGCTAACACAGACTGAAAACAGTCAGCTCTGACAGCCATTCTAAGGCTATCGATAAAGACTGACTAAAGCTCCCCAGGAAGCTGGAGGAGAAGAGGCTGTCCCCTGCAGAAGCATCCCACTTCTCTCCAGAGCTGGAGTGAGGGAAGATTCCTGAAGTGCCGTCAAGGGTTGAGCTGAGTCCAGGACAAGTTGAATTTTCTGGTTTTTTAAAAATTAAATTTATTTTTAATTTATTCACTTTACATCCTGACTGTAGCCCCCTACCTCATCTCCTCCAGGTCCCACCCTCCTCCCTCTGCCTCCCCTGCTTCCCCTGTTCCTTAGTGCTCAGAAAGGGGAGCCCTCCTCCCCTAACATCTGATCCCAGCCTATCAAGTCTCATCAGGACTGTCTGCATCCTCTTCCTCTGGGGGCTGGCATGGCTGCCCCACCAGGGGTAAGTGATCAATGAGCGGGCAACAGGGTCCATGTGGGAGGCCTCTACTTCCCATATTACGGGACCCCACATGGAGATTGTCCTGCCTATCATCTGAGCAGGGGGTCTAGGTCCTCTCCATGCATGGACCTTACTTGATGCATCAGTCTCTGCAGGGCCCCTGGGACCAGGTGTGTTGGGCCTGTTGGTCTCCTTGTGGAGCTGCGGTCCCCTCCAGGTCCTTCTCTTCCTCAACTCTTCCATAAGATTCACTGCAACCTGCTGGGAGTATCAGCATCTGCTTTGATTCTCTGGTTTCAAATGCATAAAGGGGAAACTTGTGGGCAGGGCAGGCTTCTCTTCCCCAGAGGAATTTAAGTCTCTTTCCTCTTCCCTCTCCCCCCCTCTCCCCCTCTCCCTCCCTCCCTGTTTCTCCCCCCCCCCCTTTCTAGTTTGGCCTTAGCCTCTTCTGTTGCTGAGGTGTCAGTGAAATTACCCATGGAGAAAACTGTCAAGAGAAAACTAGATCCGCAGAGACAACAATCTGTTGCAATAGGGCAGGCAGCCAGCACAGCGTCAACGCTGTCCCGTGGTCCCTGTAAGGTCCCTTGACTTAAAGCAGAGGTGACTTTCTGTCTAGTAGGACAGACTCCAAGGACACATGACAGGAAGGGCAGTGACCACTGGGTTTGGCTCACATAGGAAGAATGTCTCCCGCCTTGGAACGCGGCTCCCCATGCCTTCGTGTCCGCTGCTTTCCAGCACCTCACAGGTTATAACTGTTCATGCACGGTGTGCACTGTTCTACCAACTCCAAACTCACTTGTAGAGTAAAAATTTTTAAAGAGGACTTTAAAACTATTTTCACTATATAATACTCTGTGAGCTTTTACGTTCTCTCGTTTTACGGCATATTTTTCTATAGGACGATTTCATCTCACACACATCATTTGATCTTGACGTCAGCCTCTGCCAGGCCCAGTGTGACACACCTCACTACAAGATGAGGGAGTTACCAGGAGCCAGGTGTAATATGGAGATGCCTGCTGCAGTTACAATGAATGGGAATTCTTCTGTGGACTTCAAGGCCAGCGAGTCCCAGGTCCCATCACTCTCGACCCTGACACCAGATGCACTGATGTTCCTTAGCTTCTCTGGAAAGCCACGCTCGCTCTTCCCAGAGGACACACGCTCTCCCAGCTCCTTTCTGCCTGTCTCTGTTACCTCCACGGTGTCTGGCAGAGTGTAGAGACTCAGAAATCCCGAGAGCGGATGAGTAATGACAAAGGAGCGGGGTATCAGCTCAAGCCTTTGCATTCTCGTCCAAGCGGTCCCTGAGAGCACGATTTCTTAGTTCCCGAAGTCCCCTGAGATAACTGGGTATCTGCATGCGGCAACTCGCATTCCCGTGTCAAAGAATGAACGCCATATAGTGACTTAGGGGAGGGCACTAAGGCGGCTTTGAATGCAGGCTTGTTGGCCTCTGAGCTCTGCAACCTGGATTGAACTTTGGAATCACGGTGCTCTTCCTTTCCTCATCTGTGAGACGGGCGTATTAAGCACACAGTCTCTATGGAGTCGTTGTAAGGATTACGTGAAGTCAGGAGAAAGATTAGGTGAGCCGTCCAGACAGTGCACGCATGCGCACACTTGCGGTAATCATCACAGTGCCGTAACTTGCTAGCATGCTTGGAGCTGCATCTCGGGAGGAGGCTACAGCGCTGAAATGCCACACTGCTCTGACACATCGCTAGGAACCCAACTACCAAGACTGCCTTCGTCAGAGTTCCATAGTGCCCTGAGTTTGGTCCCCAATTTACTAAGGACAGACCTGGCCCCCTGACCCATTTCTGGCCCAAATCACGTAAGATTAGTCCTCTCCTGGTCTGGTTGAAATGTGCTATTATTCCGACATGGAGGCTACCCGCTTTCTCTCCCGCCTTCTTCCTTCTTGGGATAAGGACAGGAAGGCCAGCGCTTCAGCAGCCATCTCAGCACTAAGAGAGGAAGCTTAGACATTTTAGTGGCTGTCGCTGACACAGAACAGCAGATGTTTCTGGTCTGTGGACTTCCAAAAATGTGATGGGGGACGGGGAGAAAACCCACTTATTTTTAAAATCTACTTTATTTTTGTTATTGTTATTTGTGGCCAAAATTCTTTCCAGCTGCTGTAATTGGAAACAACACTTGAATAAGCCATTTGGGATGTGGCAAGATGAGGCTCACACTGCGCATACCCCAGCAGTAACGGCCTGGATGCTAAGCAAAGAGAGCTGCGGCTGTGTTCCCAGGTGGAAGGGCCGCCCTGCTGCTGGCCTTACCTTGGTCTGGGCTTGACCTGTAGAGTCCCGAGTCAACGCTCATCCCTAAGTGGACAGGAACCTCCTGCTCCACATTGGCCCAGACCAAGCAACTCCCCTGTTTTCAGAAGATGGAACCATAATCACGCATCTGTCTTCCCCTTCCTAAGGAAAATGAAAAGCGAGTGCAGCCGGGGCCTGTTGAGGGGTCTTAGAATGACACAGGAGCAGCACAATGTGGCCGTCTGAGGACGGCACCTGGAACGCCATTCCCAGCAGGGTCGTGGTAGGGCAGTGCTGGTGTCTGGGACAGAGCCTGGGCACAGCCTCAAACATAGTGTTTACCCTCTGGCCTTCCTCAGGAGGCTATGCAGATAAAGTATTCATGTATCTATAAATTCATACAGATAGCTCTCAACTTCTGGTGCCTCCATTTAATGATGTTTTGACTTCGCTATGGTACAGACACAAGGTGCCATCAGTGAGCCAGGCATGATGGTGCAGGAAGCCTTAGCAGTCGGAAGGAAGGCCAATGGTTCCCCACCTGTTCAGTGAAGTCATCTAAACCAGGGCCAGGCTAAGGTGCCTGCTTTGCAGCTAAGTAAGCCACCCAGTGTGAACCCTTTCTGTTCCACCCAGGTTCACACTAATGTGCAGTTTGTACGCTTGGCGTATGTATTGACTCTGGTGAAGCTCACTCAATCTCACAAGCGACTCTTGTCACACTGTCTTCTAGGACAAATTAACGCTCTATGCAGGGAACCACTGGTGACACAAGTTCATTTTCTGCAAGGCTACACTTTTTCTTATCCAATTAAGAGACACTCAGGAAAGAACCTATAAAACAGGATGTGGGTACAAAGGAGCCTTCTCTTCCCCTTGAGTCCGTCCCTCACCTTCAATGGTATCTGAGTCTTCCTCATCAGCGTTTTCGCTTCTGAAATTACACTGCACTCTGTTCATCTAGATACGTACTTTTTAAAAAGATTACCTTTTACCGTAAAGTTTTATTTCTTATAATTTTTAGGGGTGTGTGTGTGTCATATCTGCCACATGTGGCAACATGTGTCCAGGTATGGATGAGAGCCAGAAGACTGTGTTTATCCTGTGGAGATGGAGTTACAGACAGCTGAGAGCAGCCCCACATGGGTTCCGGGAACCAAACTTGGTCCCTCTGGACAAGTGGTCATAAGCCTATAGGCTGTGACCCCTTGGGGGGGGGGGTTAGGGTCAGACGTTTACATTATGATTCATAACAGTACCAAAGTTACAGTTATGAAGTATCAAAGAAATGATTTGGTGGTTGGGGGTCACCACAACATGAAGAAGTGTATTAAAGGGTCACAGTGTTAGGAAAGCTGAGGACCACTGGTCTTGACAGTCAGTATGCACTGTTTACTGCTGAGCCATCTCTCCAGTCCTGCTTTTTAGTTCAAATGTAAGTCACGTGTTTTCTATATGGGGTTGAAGCAAGTTGTGGTGTACATTTTTATTATGTGGTTTTGTGGGGCCTGGTGCAGCCATCACCAATGACTTTTGAAGTCATTTTGGTAGCAGTCAAGGGTTTGTCTCAATTTTCAAGCCCCCTGTTTGTCTCTGTGGCACTGGGATGTGTTTAGGGAAACACAGACACTTTTAATACACATGTGGTCTATACTTACAACCATCAACACCACTATTAATGCTCAGTGACTTGTGAAAAGGTTGTGCCCTAGTTTTTTTGTTTGTTTGTTTTTGTTTTTGTTTTGTTTTGCTTAGTTTTCCCCCCCTGTGTGTCTGTTGCTCTGGTTCAGCTCCAGAAACTCGATCATGACAGGACCACATCACAAGCAAGCTCACCAGGACCAGGATGTAGCGTCTTGTCTCTGCCTGTACAGAGATGACCACTCTGCTCTCTGATCCATCTAGGCAGACTTTCCCAGAGAGGGAACTGTCATCTCCCACTGGAAACTCACACCAGCTCAGTTTAAAACTAGGTGATTCACAAGAGCGCACTTAACCCCAGCACCAACGGAGTGACCTCTATAGTGCCAACAGCTCAGCCTTTCCTCGTTCATAGCATCCTTTTTCCATGCACAGACTCACTCCAGGATAGTTTTATTTCCGAATTGTCTCTGGGATCACAGGCATCTGGATTCCACTTGTTTTCTTTGGCTAATTTAGAGACAGTTTATCCCTGACACACGCACTGCCTGAAGCGGGAGCACACCATAAGCAGGGTTCCTGACCAAACCGTAATCCTAGACTCAGAGGGAGGAAAGGAAACTCCAGGAGATTTCACGTGAGCCAGAACATTTTATAGATAAGAAAAAAGATGCCCTTGTAGGGCAAAAAGCAAGTTTGAGGTTGCAGGATTATGCTTTGAGAAATGCTGCCACCGAGGGTCTCCTGGTGACAGGCTCTACTGTTTCCCCTGACTGACTGCCTCCTGGCCCACTTGTATTTACAGTTGGCATCCATTTTCCTGAAAAACTAATTTCCCATCGGCACATTAGGGATGGTCTCCTTTGTTCCCTTAGCTTGTTTCTGAAAAAGCTCACGACAAAATGAAGTTACATTTTGATCATAAGACAATGAGAGTTATGTCCTCCATCAAATTTTATGATAAGGAGAGACTAGACATACATACTAAAAACCTGTGGTGGTTTGAATGAGCAATGTCCCACAGAGGTTCGTGCTTTTGAACACTTGGGCCCCAGATGGTGGCGCTGTAGGGAAGGTTGCAGACCCTGTAGAAGGTGGAGCCTTCCTAGAGAAGGATGTAGTCACCGCAGGTGGCTTTGAGGTTCTATTGCTTCACCCTGTTTGCTCTTTCCCCTTCCTACTTTCTGTGTTCAGATGAAAGGGCGTGACTAGTGGGCTCTGCACCTGCACCATCCCCGCCATGATGCACTGGACTCCTACTTGAGCCAAAGTAAACCCTTTCTCCCCTCGGTTGCTTTCCTCAGTGTGTGTAACCAGAGGAATGAACAAGTAACTAATACAGGGTCATGTAAGATAAATGAAACTTAAAATGAAATTTTACATAATTACTTAACTTATTTTTTTTAATTAATAAGATTTTTATTAAAGAAGAACAAGCTTTGGCTCTGACAAGTAATCTAATGTTTCGGCACAGTAGCAGGCCAAATGCCCTAGACATGTAAGATGCACATAAACCCTAAAGAGCACTAAAACATTTAAAAACAATGTTTGTGTGTCTGATCTCAAAGGGACAAACTCGTGGTAGTCCCTGCAGACAGTAACGACGTGAAACTCTCTTGTTAATGATAATGACAGCGACACAACTGAGGGACCTGGGAAGTCACTCCCCTTTCACCTTCTCCAGTTCACTCAGAATATCAAGGAGATGGATGAACCCCACTCATATCTACAGCAAATCAGGGGGCATTTCACATTAGGGTTCTGTTTTAAATTTTATTTTATTAATTTATTCATATTACATCTCAATGGTTATCCCATCCCTTGTATCTTCCCATTCTTCCTTCCCTCCCATTTTCCCCTTACTCCCCTCCCCTATGACTGTGACTGAGGGGGACTTCCTCCCCCTGTATATGCTCATAGGGTATCAAGTCTCTTCTTGGTAGCCTGCTATCCTTCCTCTGAGTGCCACCAGGTCTCCCCATTCAGGGGACATGGTCAAATATGGGGCACCAGAGTACATGTGAAAGTCAGACTCCACGCTCCACTCAACTGTGGAGAATGTCCTGTCCATTGGCTAGATCTGGGTAGGGGTTTAAAGTTTACCGCCTGTATTGTCCTTGGCTGGTGCTTTAGTTTGAGCAGGAACCCTGGGCCCAAATCTGCCTATCATAATGTTCTACTTGTAGGTTTCTAGGACCCTCCTTCATTGCTGGTGGGAATGCAAACTAGTACAGCCACTTTGGAAATCTATCTGGTGCTATTCAGAAAACTGGGAATAGGGCTTCCTCAAGACCCAGCTATTCCACTCCTTAGAATATACCCAGAAGATGCTCCAGCACACAAGAAAATTTGCTCAACCATGTCCATAGCAGCCTTATTCATAATAGCCAGATCATGGAAACAGCCTAAGTGTCCCTCAGTAGAAAAATGGATAAAGAAACTGTGGTACGTTCACCCTATGGAGTACTACTCAGCTATTAAAAACAAGGAATTCCCAAAATTTGTGGACAAATGGATTGAACTAGAAATGATCCTAAGTGAGTTAATCCCGAAACAGAAAGAGTCAAATGGTTTATACTCACTTATATCTGCACACTAGCCCAAGGGGCATGTCCCATGAAAGTCTTCACTTACCAGGAAACTGGGACAGAGGGGAGGACATTCTATTGGGACTCTAGATGACACATTAGGGTTCTCATAACGTCTCTTGAAGGAGATGGATGAATCCCACTCATATCTACAGCAAACCACGGGGGCACTTCACATTAAGGTTCTTATAACGCCTCTTGGGGCAGGATGAAGGAAGCCACAGGCCAGCACACTCAACACCTATGGTTGATGGGAGACTTTGCAAAGCAAAGGGCTCTGAGTTCAGAAGACAGTGGCATCAATAATTTCATGCTGGCTGACACTGAGCACACTGGGGGCTCGTGTCTCCAGAATCCCCTAGGCGCCTCCACAGGCCAGGATGGGCAGCTTTGGTGGTTTAGTATCTAATTCCTGGCAGCAGACAGGAAACTCTAAATCCCCAGTCGATAATAGGTCGTGTCACGGAGGACAAGAGTTACTTCTTCCCTGACATCTCTGCTGACGCCTTTTCTGTCCAGGAGAAGTAACCCATCCCTGGAAGCTTCCTTCCTCCACGGCCCCCTGCCCACTCATTTTCTACAGTGTCCCCGTCGTTCACTGCCACTGGCAGGAATTCCTTGTGAGAATCAACGACTTCCGAATGGACTCTGCGTGACCAATCCACTGAGCTTCTTACACTTTTAAAAACAAACGATTAAAGGAGTTAGATTTCACACTTCATTGCGTCTACTTTCAATTATATGTGACAATGGCTGCCATTCAATAGCATGACATTGATGAACGATCCAGAAATATTGCAAGGCTTGCTCTTTCTGCTTTCATTCTCCTGTACAACTCTTAGAATAAAACACATTAGATACGTAATACGGCATCCTACAGAACCCTTGCTTGCTCACACAACACCTTTGCTGTTTTGGATCCTTGAAAGCATGGTAGGTTTTATTTATTTATATATTTATCTATTTGTTTATTTATTGTTTGTGTGTTTTGTGGTGTGTGTGTGTGTGTGTGTGTGTGTGTGTGTGTGTGTGTGTGTGTGTGTTTTGTGGTGTGTGTGTGGAACCGGAAGAGGGCACTGGATCCCTGGCGTCACTTATGGCTACCCTTCTCTCTGGGACTATAACGTGTGGCCAGGAGAACAAGGATGACCCTCAGACCCCTCTGGCCTCTCATACACTAGACAACCCACACACTGCTACATACGGACCCTGAGTTCTGCTAAACAAATCACTTGGACCAGAGCAGTCGCATACGCCTATAACTGAAGCGTTCCAGAGCCAGAGGGAGAAAGACAGCATGCTCAGCCACAGCCTAGACTCCAACATGAGAACTCATCTTCATAAAACATACAAATGACCGATCATTTCCATTCAGTTTTATTGCAGAATTCCAGCAAAAAAAAATTCAACATCATATGCCTTGTGGGGAAAACCAGTGCTAGTCTTCATATTCAGTAAATATACTCATATTACTAACTCATTGATTCAAAATCAATAATCATTGGAAAATCTGGATTAGTTATGTCTATCTGAGTAGCCCTTTGAGAAGTTAGCTCTTTCGCTAATTCTTTAAAATTTTTTGTTATCTCAGAGGCTTCAGAGATGAGTCAGTGTACTGCTCTTGCAGAGGACCCCTGTCATGGCAGGTCCCAGACACCTTAACCAGCACCTGCACTCACATACGGCAGATGTCTCTCCTCTCACTCCCTCTTTCCCTCTCCCTCTCTCCCCCTCTCACACACACACACATACACACATGCATGCACACGCATGCACACATACGTGTATGTGCACTTGATCTAAAATAAACCTTACAAATTTTTATTACCATGGATAGAAAAAATGTAACTTTCATAAAGGACATAAAATGTAACAGAAAAGAATAGATGCGCAGTGTTAAGAACTCTAGAAAAAAAGCTAAAGAGATGTTTCCAACTCACAGATACTCTTGAGCCCCTGGGACACAGGGAGATCAAGTTGGGTTCTTGTATTTGGCAGCCTATTTGGCCATAGTCCATGGAGACACAGCAGATGGCATCATCACAGTGGTCCCCAGCAAGCTCAGCCCAGCTCCCCTGTGCAGGGACAGCTCTGTGACATCAGCAGTGACAATGCTGCCTCAGTGATGGCTCCTGCCCTTCCCCTTCAGTCCTTTCTTCTCTCATCTCCCAAGTCAGCTTTTAGCAATGTTCGAGCCAACTGGGCTTCAAATGACTTATTCCGTTAGCCAATGCGCATTGGCTACAGCGACTCCTCAAGCTGGACCTGGCTGAAGCAGCAAGAAGAGTCGGAATCTAGGGACATCCCGAGGCACTGTGTGCTAGATATAAAAATTAAAGATTAAGGCGGATGATAGAATACAGAGTTATACAGAGTTTATTAGATGAGCATGGGGGGGGAGGGAGAAGGGGTAGCAGAGAGAGAGAGAGAGAGACAGAGAGACAGAGAGAGATAGAGAGAGTAGAGAGAGAGAGAGAGAGAGAGAGAGAGGAGAGAGAGAGAGAGAGAGGGAGAGAGAGGGAGAGAGAGAGAGAGAGAAAGAGAGAGAGAGAGAGAGAGAGAGAGAGAGAGAGAGAGAGAGAGTAGAGAGAGACAGAGTAGAAAGAGAGCCATGTGGAAGGTCTGTCCTTTTATATGGCCCTGCCCCATGGGCGGTAAGCAGTGACATCACAGGTAGGCAGACTGAAGCAGAATTCTAACACCTTGGACACTTTGACAGCACAGTTGGACTAAAATCTTTGTTTTATTTGACTCAGCTGCCTTAAAACTCTACTGAGTGGCTCTTATTATATACATTGCTTAAAAATCACTTCCTTGGGAACCTCTCGGTATATCCTTGAGCCCTGCTCACTGAAATGTC
Organism: Acomys minous; assembly: GCF_964271855.1. Lineage (NCBI taxonomy): Eukaryota > Metazoa > Chordata > Mammalia > Rodentia > Muridae > Acomys > Acomys minous. Next base: position 129,080,372 of record NC_140486.1, read on the forward strand.
AATACAGAAAAGTTGAAGAGAATGCCCATCCTGTCCTCTGCCTTTCCCAGTTTCCTCAACACACTGCTCATCAGCCGGCACATTCCTTGCCACTCAGAGAAACTCCTATCTGTGAGTCGCATCTGGAGAGATGGACCTGTTTCCTACCACAAGAGTTCTGTCTGGGATGAGCAGCAGTTCTCTGTCTACCTTCTGAACCCCCCTTACTTAATAATGTCCCGCTGTCCTCACACTTCTGCCTTCTGCACAAGGGTCTCCCTGATGCAGGTGGGTCAGTGGTGACCTACATGCTGGTGCCCCCCACAGGGTACCCCCCCTCAGTTGCTCTATCAGTCGCCCCAGCACAGTCAGTGGCTACTTTGCAGTTTCAGGTTCCGGGCCTCACTCTCAGCCCTTGGATGCTGCAATGAGGCTTCATGACTATGGTCCATTGTTCCTGGGCCCACACCCTGAGAGAGGCCTGGCTGCCTTTGTTCCCAAGATCATTCCTGGGCTTGGGGTTCTTCCTCCCCCTCCTCTAGGACTTAACTAAGATTAATTCAGGGTGGCCAGAACAAAAGCAAAGTGCTGCACCCTCACCCGACTTTCCTCTAAATGTGAGTGGGTGGTGGAAAGTTTTGTTTTTAGTTTCAGATTTATTTATTCTATGTATATGAGTGTTTTGCCTGTACCTATGCATGTATGTGTATTCCATGCATGCCTGGTCCTGTAAAGGTCAGAGGAGGAAGTCAGGTCCCCTGGGACTACAGCTACTGATGAACGAGAGCTATCACCTAGATGGTGGGAACCAAGACAGGGTCCTCTGCAAGGACAAACGCTCTTACCCATGAGCCATCTCTCCAGCTCCATGGATGGCAATGTAAAACAGTTCTATCAGTGAATTTAATGGTATCCAATGAAGGCCAGCAAATAAATGAGTGAATGAATAAATAAATCTTTTATGTGAGCTTCTTAAATTGCAAGCAAAGATACAGGATGAGACAGTCTGTCTACTTAGCTCCCGATTTCCCAGCAAGCAGCTAGCTTAATAGTAGAAAAGAGGAAAAACAAAATGGCATTTCTGCCTAGTCTCTGTAGTCAGCTCGGGAATCTGAGCTGACTCTTAAGAGAAGGTGAACTGCAGACCAGGTGCGAAGAGATGGAATGTTCCAGAAGAATTTGCCGGCTACAGTGCAATGCTGGCAATGAAGCTAAGAGCTATTCCTTGGGTGCTTATGAGTGCTCATGAGGACTGGGTACACTTCTTAAGAGTGAGCCTCCAGCAATGTGGCTTTCTGCTTCAAGGCTATTTCTAGAATACAGAGCACAGAAGGGCATCCGACGATGCAGAGACCATATCTCGGGGAATTTAAACCAGCAAGAATTTGTGGCCAGAGCACTGCCAAGGGTGGAACAGCAAAGAGGATCAGCTTGGGATTGGCAGGTGGACTCGCTGAACTCTAGTGGGGCTGCATGAGAAAACAGCCTGGGAATAATAAAACTTGCTAGAGCTCTTAATGCAGGGCTGGAACATGCATGTGCACATGTGTGGATATTACAATATTGGTATATGTATATATGACTAGGAACATGCATGCACACATGTGTGGATATTATAATATTGGTATATGTATATATGGCTAGGAACATGCATGTACATGTGTGGATATTATAATTTGGTATATGTATATATGGCTAGGAACATGTGTGCACATGTGTGGATATCACAATATTGGTATGTATGTGTGTGATATGTATATATATACACACACACATATATATATATACATATATATAAACATATGGATGCACATGTTACCGTGTCAGTAGTATATACTACCATATAAGAGTACATATTTCCAAATTTCTGTACATATTACAATAATGATGTATACATTACCAAATGGCACATATATTACAATACTGGTGTATTGATGGCCACATTGGTGTACACATGACAATATGTCAGGTACTGCAGGCTTCTGCTTTCTTCCATGACTAAGATGTGAACGTCACACTGTAAAACGATGTGACCCAACACCCAGGACACACAGTGGGAACATGGGACTTCTCATGTATTATTAGTAAGGCATAATTTGCCTCAGCTGGAGTATGTTCTAAAACGTACCCACCCACCTCATTAAAAAATCCTTAATTATCCGTGAAAATACAGCTGTATACTCAGGAAATACTACAAAATCCAGCCCAGAAAGACCTGAAATCCCCACATTTCAACATCTACTACCAGACTGATGTACAGCAAGAAGAATATGAGACCTGCAGCCCAGGGAAGCCGGTCAGGAGGAGAGACGCGGCGCACGGGAGAGGCTGACGTGTTAGAAGAACCCAGAGCGCAGGAGAGGCTGATGGGTTAGAAAAACCAAGGGTAAAGGCCCAGATACCTGTGACTTAAAACACAGCACAAGCATAATAAGGAAAACACTAGAAATTATAAAGGATGGAATTCCCACACATAAACATGGATTACGAAATAGCACAAGTTCTGGGTGTAATTAACAAAGTCAGTGAACCTGAAGACACATCAACAGAAAGGACTACCTAGGAGCATCCAGCGACAACGGTGACAGAAACAGGCTGACGCTCTGTGACCAACAGGATGATACCAGGTGGCCTAATAACTGTGTCAACTTCTACCCCAGATAGACTTTCTGGATCTCTCTGTGTGTCTCTCTCTCTCTCTCTCTCTCTCTCTCTCTCTCTCTCTCTCTCTCTCTCTCTCTCTCTCCCCTCTCTCTCTCCCTCTCTCTCCCCCCCTCTCTCTCCCCCCCCCTCTCTCTCTCGCTCTCTCCCTCTCCCTCTCTCTCTCCCTCTCTCTCCCCCTCTCTCTCTCTCCCCCCCCCTCTCTCTCTGTCTCTCTCTCACACACACACACACACAAACACACACATGCACACCACACCACAGCACAAATTCAAAAGTGATTCTTAAGCTGCTGAATGTCAGGAAACTAAAAACAGTGATCTCTCAAAGATAGGACGCACACGAGAGTCCTGTAATGGGCTCAGCTCAGTGTGTAGCGAAAGCTGCCAGCTGTGGGTACAGGAGCCGAAGGCTAGCTCAGGCTGCTGGGCAACCTGAGCTTAGATGATGGAATTAGGTGCCAGGACAGCACCGAGCACTCATAGCAGGGAGGAAGTGAGCAGAGACCCCTTCCCTCCGCCCCACCCCCACCCCAGCTCAGGAGATCCCAGAGGGTCACCCCTACCTGCAGTCTTCAGCTGGGAACGGTCTTCGCACACAAATCACAGTGGCAAAGCTCAGGATTCGTCGGACCTTGTGCGGACCAGCACCCAAGGGGGCTGTGCCAAGGGTGAGCAGGCGCTTAGTCTAAACGCTGCTTATTTACGTTTTGGTTACGTTCCTGCTGAGCCAGGAACAAACCCAACGGTTTTCAAGTGCCACAATGAAACTCAGACATATTTACAGAAAAACAAAAATATTCAGGCCCTAACAATACACTTGTCACTTAGAACACTACCAGACATGCAAAGAAGCAGGCAAACAGGATGAGCAGTGAGGAGAAAATGTAGTTCAAACACACCTAACCCTGGCCCTGATGACAGAACAGGCGGGGACATTCACATCACTTATAACTTCATTCTGTACCTTAAGAAGCTAGACGGAAGAAGGACAGCTTAAACATCCAAACAAAAAGTTAAGATCCCAAGTAAACCAAAGCCACATCCAGATGTTCAACATACCAAAGCTTAAGGCACAAAGACTGAGCCTGGCATGGTGGGGGTACGCCTTTAATCCCAGCACTGGGGAGGCAGAGGCAAGTAGATCGCTGTGAGTTCAAGGCCAGCCTGGTGTACAGAGCAAGTCTAGGACAGCCAGGGCTGTTACACAGAGAAACACTGCCTCGATAAACATCATCATCATCATCATCATCATCATCAATTTTTTTAAAGACACAAAAAATGTGTTATGGCGCACAATGGGGGCAGAGGCAGGAAGGACAGCAGTGGGTCTCAGGCCAGCTTGGGCTGCTGGGCTACACGGTGCCAGAGAACTGACTGATGGAGGCAGCGGAGCGGGGGAAAAAAATGGAAGGAGGGTCAGAAAACACCACAGTGGCCACCACATTGTTTGGTCTAGCGATAACAAGTCACGCCACCAAGAGATGGCTCAGAGGGTAAGAGCACTGACTGCTCTTCCAAAGGTCATGAATTCAATTCCCAGCATCCACATGTTGGCTCACAACCATCTATAACAAAATCTGTATACATAATAAATAAATAAATCTTAAAAGAAAGAAAGAAAGAAAGAAAGAAAGGCACAAAACGTAAGTCCAAGGAAACAAAGGACAGAGCCTTCGGGCTGTTTTTGTTTTAAAAAAAACAAAAAACAAAAAACAACCAACAAAGGAATCTCAAAGACAATGGGGCAGCATTTTTTAAGTATTAAAAAAAAATCAACTCAAAAGTATGTATGCAGTGAGAAAACTTTTAAAAAATTAGGGCGATATACATTTTTTAAATATAGAAAAGATAATAAATGATTATGAAGCAACAGATTCTCACTATAAAAAATATGAATGGAAATTCTTCAAGTGGGAGAAAGACGTGACCATACAAACGAACAAAGGGCAACTAGGAGGTTAAACAGAAATAATTTGTTTTCTTTTCTTAAACATCTTACGGCTTCCTGGTCATTAAAGATGAATAATCAGGAAGCGTGATACAGCAGGGAGGCCTGCAGGGCGATAACGAAGTATACTGCTGTAGGGGTTTGTAAGAGTCTTTTCAGTCACTTTGACATCATAATGACAGAGCCATTGTACATACTTCTGGGGCTACGATTTGCTTGTTGTTTGCTTGTTGCTTGTTTTGAGGAGGTGTCTTGCTATTTCAACCTACTATACTCAAGTGATTCTCCTGCCTCAGCCTTTTGAGAATCTGGTGCTACAGTCGTAGGCTGTAGCAGAGAGCATATAGCACAGTGTCTGGTAGATACATTTGATGTTTACTGATCACATCAGAGTAACTACCACACCCATCACGCCAGACATTCATAATTTTTGTGTCCTGGATTATTCAGAATCCTTCCTTCTAGCTACTTAGACACAGAGAGCCAACCTTCTGTGACACAGGGCACTAGAACATAATTTATAATTTTGCAGGTTTTTAACTAAAAGTACAAAAATATTACAGACATTGTTATGCTAGGAAGTTCAACAATTGACGCATAAATAATAAAGACCAAACCTAGAAGAAGCAGAAAAGATGAATAATTTTTTAAAAAACCCTTCATCTAATAAAAAGTTTCTGTTTGTATAAAATCCTTCCTTTACAGAAAATTCAAGGTTCAAGTGGCTTTTCTAGAGGATTCCAACAAACATTTAAGGAAGAAATAACGTCAGCTCCTCACAGGCCTACAAAAAATGAGTGAGAGCCCTTGTCACAGAAGCATCATTACTCACACTCCCACACAAGAGGGGCGGGCATTGCAAGAAAGGAACAGCACCATCAGTGCGCCCTGTGTGTGAAGATGAAATCACTCGGAGCCCTGTGTGTGAAGATGAAATTACTCGGAGTAAGATCTTAGGGAGCCAAACCTACATTGTTACACGCTAACAGTGCATGTAACAAATACATCATGTTACATGTTAACATGTAACAAATACAACACAACCCACCAGATCTGACTTAAATAGTAATCAAGGTGACTCATCGTATTAGTAGGTTAAAAAAATTAAGAATACAGATGAATGAAATAAGTGACCCAGAAAAAAAGTACCTAACAAAATGCAACGCCTCCAAAAACAACTCGTAGGCAAATTCAGAATAGAAGCGAAGTGTTGCAACTGTGACCTGTGGGTGAACGGTGTCTGGGAAAGCGGCCATGTTGTATCTATGGATGAAAGATAAGAGGTCTGCTCTAACCACTGGCCCTCAGGATGTCCTAAAAATTCTAAGCAGTGTAGTTAATCCAAAGAAAGAAAAGATGGCCAACTGGAAACAAAGGGCAAGCTGTCCCCCTTCATGTGTACATCATGATCAAGTGCGTAGAAAATCCTCTAAAACAGAAACAGGTAACTAAAACTGAAAAGCGAGGATAGCAAAATGCCCAGATATATGAGCAAAATGTAAAAAGCAGTCGGATATCTGTTTAAACGGTGAGCAACCAGAAAACAGAACCTGAAAACAATACCATTTAAAATTCCACCGCAAAACACAAGTTGCCTATGCGAACACGTCTAGGAGAACGGGAATGCCTTGCATACTGAAAACTACAAATTCTACTGAGAGAAACAGAGGCCTGAATTGCTGGATAGAAATAGTTTCTCGGTGCTGGAAGGCCAGGACATCTTAACACGTCAGTTATGTCCAAATAGATGAACTGATCCCGGGCAGCTCCTATCAAACTCCCAGCAGCCTCTCTTTGCAGAAATCGAGGTGCTCCGTACAGCTCCCAGGAAAGGAGAATCTGAGACAGTGGGAGCAGCTGTGGAGAAAGAACATCTAGAAACCGTGGAGAAGCAACACGTGTGGCCCATCGACAGATTTACTGGCCAGCAGGAGATGCCCAGCTTTGAACAAACCTGCGAGGGAGTCAAGGGTGGGCACACGCTACTTTTTCAATAAACGATGCTGAAACAACTGAAGATTCATAACAAATAAAGACCCATTTTTCTCCTCTTTCCAAACCTAAATCCTTTTTTCCTTTAAAGCTTCATGAAGTGACAACAAGTTGTTTTTGAAAACTTATCTAAATTTGGCCAACCTTGTCAAGTCTCCCTTCTCTCATGAGCCTCTGAATCACAGAAATTTGTTCCAGGCAGGGCCAGCTCCAGAGAGATAAGGAAGCTATGTTGTTATGGAAGAGCAGAAAGGCAGAAGTCTGCAGAGGTGGTGGGGGTGAGCGCAGAGGCGCACCCCAGAGATCCAGAGTAACGCATCCCCAGGCACCAACTAGCTAAGAGACAACTGCGGGTCCTTCTAGCCTCAGAGGGCATGGAAGCCACACTGGAAGGGGAGCACTCACGTCAGCAGCCCACGGCCATCTCAAACTGACGGGGAACTGACTCAGAAAAGCATCACAGGCTTCTAGCATTTTCTTCTGTTTTTGAGCTCTTGCTTCAGGAGAGGCATTACCGATGCTGAAGAGCAAAGCAAGGCTCCCTTCCACACAGCAAGACAGAGTGCAAGGCTGCCTACCCCTTACCACAGAAAGCCTGCAGATGGTGAACGGCTAGCCCCTCAAGTCCGCGTAACTCTTAACACGTATCTTCTGCCTACATGCGCATGTGTGCCCCACAGGCCCTCGGCTGCACCATGCTGCTAGATCAACCTTGCCTTGTCACCATGCTTAAGGCAGCTGGCCCTCCACATGCCTGGCTCATGGCTCCCATTTTGTATTCTCCACTGTCCTTGCTAAGGAGGAAGTTTTAGAGTGTACATTTGTGTCTGTTGTGCGGTTTTATGTGAGTATTTTTGTGTGTGTTTGCATGAGTGTTTGTATGTGTGTGTGTGTGCGTGTGTGTTTGAGTGTGTGTGCGTGCGCACACATGCTCAACTTAGTTTTTCAATTGACTAAAGTCTGATGAAATGTCATCAAATGCGTTGCTTGTCAGTCTTACCTGCAGGACCTAAGGGATGGTAGGAATGAATGAGACCCAGAGCACTGAACGCTAACCTGTGGACCAGCGCAGCGCACCGCAGCTCTGGAAAGACAGCTCTCCTCACAGCCGGCTGCCTCCACACTCCACGCACAGAATGGGACTGCAGTGACTTAGCAGGAGCAAAGCTGACAGGTTTTCAGAGGCAGAAAGCCCGAGCCAACGAAGCTGTGAGCATTAACATGTGGCTCTTCACAGAGTGAGTCTCGAGCCCTCTCCAGGGCAACTGTACACCTGCCTGCTAAGGGCACAGCCTCTGCTTCCTCAGTGCAGAGGGACAGTAGCACCATGCCATCAACTGACTGCCCAGGCGGCCAACTGTGCCTACAGCATGACATGGCCTCTCCTGCCTGAGAAGCATTCCCTCCTGTGTCATCCTGTGCCCCTCTTTGTTGGACTCAGCAAGGGCAGGAGGCTTAATTAAATCTTTTGTTCTTTTATGCTCTGAGTCAGGATCTGTTTTTCAAAGGTCCACTTGCGTAGAGAGAGAAAGGAGTTACGATCCACCCTCGGATTTAGAAAATTAGTCTTTAAACAAACAAAGCACCAGGAAACTACCCAGTGAAAGTCCTCGAAGATAAGAGTCTGGTAGCTCTGTGCATTTATTCAGAAATCCGTATAAACCTGCTTAGCCTTTCTTTGTACACCGAAGGAAGTTTCCAATTGAAAACTGAAGTTGACCACATGACTTTGGATTTCAGAGGCTCAAGTCCTGCTACATAGAAGGAAAGCCAGCTCTGAGTAAAGCCTTCCGTCCCCTAGAACAAATCTATGGCATTCACAAGGAAGTCTGGAAACCAGTGGGAGTTTTCCTCATCACACGTCACAGAAGACGGCCCACGGTGCACTCTAACCTGAACGATGGAGGCTGACTTCTGTCCACGCAGACACGTGGAGGATGGTGGGGGCACGCTCCCCATTTCTCTGCTAGAGGCCAGCAAGCCAATGTTACCAAGTAACAGTTTCCTTTTTTGAGTTCTGAAGCCAACAGAGACATAAATTAAGGCTCAGTATAACGTAACAGCTTTGAAGGAAAGGCAACACGGAAATACACAGGAGCAAAGCGTGCCAGTCTGTTAAGGAGGTGACGCCTGGTGCTCACCGAGGCTCTGCAGGCGGCCCAAATGGACTTGGTTCACTCTGCAGACATAACACCTGAAGCTAGGAATCACACACCTCTCTCATTTTCTTAACATTACATGCGTGTGTGTCTGTTTGCACATACTAGCACATGTGCGTGTGCGTGTGTGTGTGTGTGTGTGTGTGTGTGTGTTTCTGTCTGTCTGAACATTCCAGCAGATGTGCGGAGGCCAGAGTTGACATACGCTGCCTTCCTCAGTCACCCTTATTAATCTTTTGAGATAGTCTTTCACTGAACCTGGGGGTCACCCATTCTGCTGGACTGACTAGCTGGTGACCTCCAGGGACCCTCCTGTCTCCGATTCCTCAGTACTGGGGTTACAGATGGAAACACTGCCCCAGCCCATGGACAGCCATATTTATACTCTAACTTATTTGTCAATATGTGAGCCATCTGGTTTCCCAGCCAGGGCTCCTTAGGTCATTCACACAAGGCATGCAAAGGCTGGGCTTTGGGAATTCTTCATAGTGATGAAATTTATGTTTTTCTCATTTTTGACAAAAAACAGAAAATCTTAGTACCAAGCAGTGCTAAACTGCCTTTCCAGTAAGAGATCATACTCTCTCTCTCTCTCTCTCTCTCTCTCTCTCTCTCTCTCTCTCTCTCTCTCTCTCTTTCACACACACACACACACTTCCATTTCTACTGTGAATTTCCTAATGCCTTTTGCTATATTCCTAATCTGTGGCCCTCTGAATGAATAACAAGTCTAAACAGAATCTTGGCTCACTGGAGGCCACCATCGCCCTGACCGATGAGACCAGGCAGACCGTGGTCTTGGCCTCTGTCTTCTGAATGTCATGAAATAAAATATTTCACAATCCAGTTCAGCTTCAAGTTTTAGGGAAGAAGAGCAGCAAGCCATTTTAAAAGCCCACAGACCACGAACTGCAGTTCTTCTCTTCCAATCAGGCCCAACCACAAACCTGTCCATTCCTCATGGGTATGCAAAGGCAAAAGGGACAAGGGAAAAAGGCATCTAAGGCAGAAACTCACAGGAATCATTAAAGAGGTACTAGCCCATTCAGCTGGGCGTGTGGATCACGCCTTTAATCCCAGTAGCATCTAGTTGGATCTCTTTGAGGTCCAGGTCCTGTCTACACAGAGAGCTCCAGGCCGGCCAGGGCTATACAGAGAGACCCTTTCTCAAAAAACAATGAAAATAACAACAAAAACCTTGAGCAGAGATGTTCCTAATTTTCCCCCTTATTTTAAGCAAAGCCAGTCGCACCAAACCCTAATGGCCCACCCTCCACACTCAGGTATGGGCCACCACAATGATGGACTAAGAATGACCTTCCCCCACACTCAGGAGTAGGCCGTGGGCCACAGCAATGTTAAACCTAGCATGCCCTCCCCTCCCCTTCCCCCTTCCTCCCCCTCCCTCCTCGCATTCAGGCATGGGCCACCACAACTATGGACCTATCAGTTCCAGCACTTTACAGCTTTTGATTGATCAATGCCTCATAAATAGTTTAATTAGGAAGAAGCGGAAGGTGAGTTTGAGGCAGGTAGACATAAACAGGAGCCGACAGAGGCTCAGATGACAGACTTCATTCAGCCACAGTGTGGAAGAAGCCAGAGCCTGTGCCAAAGTGGGGGATGGGGGCGGGGGCGCGGCCTGGGGCGGGGGTGGCTTGGGGGGGCTGCCTGAGCAGAGCGAACTCCACAGCTCTGAAAGGGGAGGGGTGGGAGCCACTGTGGAGGCAGGGCGGAAGCCCACGACTCCGGAATTCCACAGAGCTCGGCCTACACTGTCCTGAGTAGACAAAATGCCAGGCAAAGAATTAAGGAGGAACCTCTGAAAGAGTGACCTCACGCTTCTCCCCTCACCTGCCACTCACAGGGAGTGCTCTGGAATGCGGGGAAGAATTTTTTGCATGCTGCGATGTGAAGGGCTTAACTAGTAGGGCCAGATATGGTGGACAGTCTGAAGAAGATAGAATGTCCGTGTGTGTGTGTGTGTGTGTGTGTGTGTGTGTGTGTGTGTGTCCGCCCATACAGGCGCATGTAAGCGAGCACGTGTGCGTGTGTGTAGGGGCCATCGGTCCATGTCAGCTGTCTTCCTCTATTGTTCTCCATCTTAGTTTTTGGGAGCTCACAGATTCTGCAGGTCCGCCCAGCTACTAAGCTCAGGGAGCCTCCAGGGTCTACCACCTGAGTGCTGGATGACAGGCACAGGCCACGACAGCTGGACTTACACGTGGGAGCTGGGGGTCTGAAATCAGGTCGGCATGTTGTGCATCAAGCACTTCACTGGCTAGGCCATTTCCTCAGTCCCTTGACTTTGGCTTTAGACATAAGCACAAAGGGTTTCACTGATGTTATGTTTTGTTTGGTCATAATTTTCAGCCATGCAATCACAGCATAAATAAAAAGGCCATACTGTGTCCAGTAATCTCTGTCTTAATTAGGGCTTCTACTGCGATGATGAAACACCACAACCAATAGCAATTTGGAGGGGAAAGGGTTCATTTGCCTTACACTTCCATTTCCCTGTTCATCATCAAGGGAAGTCGGGACAGGAACTCAAACAGGGAAGGAACATGGAGGCAGGAACTGATTCAGAGCCCATGGAGGGGGCTGCTTACTGGCCCACTCAGTCCATGAGGCTGGACGTCTCAGCTGTTCTTCCACAGACGCTGTAATCCCCAAGAAGCATATGCTAGTACCAGGTAAGGCATGGATTTGCTACCAAGGCAAGGGTAAGCAGGGAAAGAGCAAAGGCTCCGTTCTTCCATCTTCCTGTGTAGGCTTCCGGCAGGAGGTGTGGCTTCCGGCAGGAGGTGTGGCCCAGATGAAACGCCTGGCTTCCTGCCTCAATATCTGGATCAAAGTATGTGTCTTCCCACCTCAAATATCTGGACGGCATGTGGATTCACCCACTTCAAACCAAGCAACAACAACAAAAAACCTCACAGGTATGCCTTCCATTCTCAATTGTAGTTCATTCCAGATGTAGCCAGGTTGACAGCCAAGAACGGCCATCAACAGCCAGTATCCTGGAAGCTCCGATCCCTGGCAGCGCAGCTCACAGGGGGCATCTCCATTGTGAGTTCCCCCGTGTGTGATGGTCTCTCACCTCAGAGGTCCCATCTGACTCTTTCAAAGTGTTAAGTTAGTCCCATAATGCCTCGGGGTTTATACGCTGACATTCCCGTAATGTAAAACATTCGTTCTTTTGTTTTACCCTCTGTATTACATGCGACTGACTGAGGCATAAGATGCTGACTTAGGAGCTTATGTGAGCTATACATTTCATTTCGGCATGATGGAAGAGGACGACGGGTCAGGCAGTGCTGAGAACCAGGCTGCAGAGCTTTCACTTTTCCTTCTCTTCCTCTTGGCCTATCTCTCCACAGGCCACAGGAGTGTGGGTTTTTCCAGAACTCTCATCCCTCACGTCTTACCCACTCGCGTCATCCGAGAGTGTGCCACGCTGATTTGACTGCTCTCCAGTCTAGACCTTGACCTTCGCCTCTCCTGCTTCCCTAGTGCACTTTCCTCTCCGCTGTGCGCTGCCTGGACTGGGCAGACTGTAATGTTTCAAGCCCGGCAACAGGCACAGCAGAGCTCCTCCTCTGCAGAAGCTGATCCCTTGGTTTGTGGTAATACCATTTACTGAGTCTTCTGACCTAGGAAACTAGAGACACTTTAGCCTGATTTATTATCTTTGATTTTCCTAAAGCAAATATTTAGCAAGTCCATCCTAACTATGCCTCAGTGTAAATCTTCCTAAAATCAAAAGCATATGCTTGGCCATTTCCTGAACTGCAATGCAGTAGGAAATAGTCTTAGGATCTGAATGTCAAGTTTGACTTAACTCTTTAATTTTACTTAACTAGCATGAGAAAACAATCTTAAATAATTGTACACAAATTAATTAACTATAAATTTATTTATAGAACTTAGAAACAGCGGCTTATGGGAAGAATTTGGCATTTTTCTTGTACATCCATGTAAAGATTACTTTGAAGTCACTAGAGTTATGCTAAAGAGAGAACCACTGTTACAAAAGATGATTTTCATAGCACTGGATTAAAAGTTGGAGGCTGCGGAGATGATGCAGTAGTTGGAGCACTTGTCATGCAAGCGTAAGGTCTGGGGTTCAGAGCCCCAGAGCAACGTGAATGCCAGATGGGCATGGGTGGCTGCCTGTAATCCCAGCCTTGAAGATGGACCCCAGAGTAATCTGGCTAGTAAGACAAGTCACATCAGTGAGATCTGGGCTTGATTGATACAGCCTGTCTCAAAGAAAGGTGGAGGAATGATCCGGGATGAGACCTGACAAACCTGAGCCTCCAAATGCATGGGCACACAGGTATATGTGCAACACACACACACACACACACACACACACACACACACACACACACACACACACACGAGAAACAAGAAATGAAAACCTTAAAATTCAGAATCTGCATGCAAATCAGGCTAGCCCTCGGGTCATGTGTCACCACACCAGGCCTGAGCCTCCTTTTCAGTCCTGTCTGTGGTGCCCACACCGTGTTCTGTAGTCTGTGCTTTTTGGCTTCAGACTAACACCCCCCCCCCCCACTCTGCCCTGGGACTAAATTTCTAAACTGTGGAGTTGTTCCTGGAGCCAGGAGCCGACTCCTTGTGCTGTCCAGGCTGAGGAAATCCAGGAAGTATGCCAGGAGAAGGGCCAGGCCTCTTCCAAGTCTGTGTCTCAGCCTTGCCAGGCTTCCTGCCCCGCACAGGTCCTCACTAACCACACACCTCCTTTGTCTGAATTCTCATTTTTTATATTTGTTTTTATAACAACACTCACCCCCTCATAACAGACCTGCCCTTGAGGACCTAGTTCAAATGGCACTACCCTGCAGCCTCTTCTGACACAGCCGGCGGCCACCGGAACAGTGTTGTGGAATTGTTCTCACACTGCCCTCCTGGTCAAGGAGGCAAGTGCTCACAGGAATTCCACTAACTGGCTAACTCTGTGTCTAGGCAACACAGTGATGGCACAGTGGTTAGAGCACTGGATGCTCTCCCAGAGGACACAACACAGTGATGGCACAGTGGTTAGAGCACTGGATGCTCTCCCAGAGGACACAACACAGTGATGGCACAGTGGTTAGAGCACTGGATGCTCTCCCAGAGGACACAACACAGTGATGGCACAGTGGTTAGAGCACTGGATGCTCTCCCAGAGGACACAGGCTCATTTCCCAGCACCCGCATGGAGGCTCACACCTCCTGTAACTCCAGTTCTGACCTTGTCTTCTTCTGTCCCTCGGGACACATACAAGGGATACAGCCATGCATGCAGGTACTCACATATACACAGAAAAGAAAACATTAAAAGCTACTATTGTCCTTGTATCCTGCACTATCAATAGAAAGTGGCAAACTGTAGACACTCGGAGGTGCTGGAAGAAACACCGTCATGTTTCCAACTGAAAGCCAAAGAACACTATCAAAGCCACAAGAACATTATCAAAGCCACAGAACACTATCAAAGCCACAAGAACACTATCAAAGCCACAAGAACACTATCAAAGCCACAAGAACACTAACAAAGCCACAGAACACTATCAAAGCCACAGAACACTATCCAAGCCACAGAACACTATCCAAGCCACAGAACACTGACAACACCATGAAAACCCCAGAAAAGCCATGAGACCTCTAGGAAAACCATAAGAAAACTATCAAAGGCACAAGAAACACGAGAAATCTACGAGAACACTAGCAAATACATGATAACACAAGCACAGCCATAAGAACACTAGCAAAGTTATAACACTAGCAAAGCCATGAGAACAACAAGGCCGTGAGAACACTAGCAAGGCCACGAGAATGCTAGCCAGAATGCAAAAATTTATCTCTGCCCCTAAGCCAGAAGGAACTGAAGCCATGCAGCAGTTTCTGAATGACAAAACCCAGAAGGAACCAGAACTCCAGGACATAGGCAGAGCTGCTCAAACCAGCTCAGGAGGAGTGACAGCAATGCTCAGTGGCCATGGGACTGTCATTAGCGACCATGGGTTTTACAGTAAGAGTATCTGCTACAAACGCAGAACTTGTTCAGGGCCGTGTTGAATATTCTTAAACTGCGATGAGGACTCGGGAAAGTGAACCGGTGAGGGAACCCTTCCTTGGAATAAACGAGACTTGGGTTTGATTCTCAGCACTTTATGAGGACCTTGGTTAAAGCTGTTTTTAAGTAGTCAGACAAAAGGCCTGTGAGGACACGCCAGGAACACCACCAGCTTGACAGTGAAGGTGCAAGCACTTTGCGTGTGCATCAAAAACGCTTAAGACCTTGATTTTAAAAATCTGCCTGACTCAAGTCCTGGAAAAGCTGCATGAGAATCCCAGGGGCGGAGCATCCCAGGGGGCGGGGCATCCCAGGGGCGGGGCATCCCAGGGGGCAGGGCATCCCAGGGGGCAGGGCATCCCAGGGGGGTGGCGGGTCCCAGTGCCAAGAACTGTAAAGTGCCCCCTCTGCCATTCAGAACCAGTGACAATTTCCCATGTGTAGACCACAGCCCCAAGGAAACATCTCAGTTTCATTGACAGACTGGAAAAGTAAAAAGCACAAACAGGATGAAAAACAAATGAAAACCTGAAGGCCTCTATTCACTCCAGGAATGGCTTTCAGTTGATTTTGTTTCTATCCTCAAAGAGGATTTTCGACACATACCAAAAATCTTCAGCTGAACTAAAAGAAATTAGAAGTCGCAACATTTAATGCTAAGAAAGCAGGTGAGCTCCAAAAGAGAGAGCTCACTCAGCTTCGGTCTTCTTTCCCACGTAGTCAATCAGCATCCATGACAAACAGCTGGATGGCGACTTTTGATAGGAGTGTCTGCTTTGACCCCCTAACTGAACTTTTCAGTTGTCTCAAGAATGATGAGGCCAGTGTAGCCCAACATGGTTTGGCTGTAGAGGCAGAGCTGGAGGGTGAGATGGGTACGTGCAGCTGAGGCTGGCTTCTCTCACACTGTAATCTCTACTCTCAACGGCTTATTCTGACCCGGAAGTGCACAAGTCCCTTTGGACTCTATCATAGGTAAGATAAGAAAAAAGAAAAACACCCAAATAAAAAGGTGAAAATAAAATAAAATGGATTCTAAGTTGGAGGATAACCTGGGCTGCACAGTGGGTTGGAGCCCAGCTCTCAAAACAAAACAAATGAAAAAGAAAGGAAAATGGAAGTTTTGTAATATGACGGTTGTAGGCCAACAAGGGCCTCTGTGCCATCCAGCTGGTAAACACGAATAATTCTAGACATTTCCTTGGACACTTGATGCCAAAATACTGTTTTGTTCAACTCATCCATCCGTTTAAAGATATGTACTTCCCTCTTGATTGCTTTCTTTCATCCAAGCAAAACTTTCTCCTTATTCCAAATAGTGTATATTTCCTAGAGAACTGTTCTTTTTCTTAAAAAAAAAAAAAACTTCAGCATGTATCATTTAGAAATAATGTATATA
Organism: Acomys minous; assembly: GCF_964271855.1. NCBI lineage: Eukaryota > Metazoa > Chordata > Mammalia > Rodentia > Muridae > Acomys > Acomys minous. Next base: position 129,096,597 of record NC_140486.1, read on the forward strand.
TTCAGCCTGCATATATATCATGGTTGTGAGAAATAAGCGTCTTTAATAATCTCATTATGTGCACTCTTCTTCAACCTAGACACTATTCTATTCTGATTTTCCCTAATATTAACAGAGAACAATAAAATCAGCCTTGTGAACTGGGCTGCATTTAGGCACCAGAAAAGTACTACAACTGCCAATGTCCCTCGTTCACTCCCGGCTCACATCTGCACCCAGTTTCCTTCCTGGTTCCTTTCTGCTTTGGAATTCTCAGGCTTTTCAGGCCTGGACTACAGCTTGCCAGGAATCTAGGAATAACAAGGCTGTGGTAAGGGCATCAGTGCCTGCAAATGTGTACAGAAGTCAGTCTGAGCGTTTGCTGACAACAAACACAGAGAACGAAGAAGAGGAAGCAGCCAGAGTTTGCGTGAGGTAGCTTCAGGCCAAGGAAGGGGGAGTTGGGCAGAGACAGAGGAAGGATGCTCAAAGTTCAAGAATCCAGACATTTCTCAGGTACCAGGAAGAGGAAGACAGGGTTAAAGTTTGAGCACCATGCCTGGTCCGAAGCCAATGTTCCTTTTAAAACATCTTAGTGATAGAAGTCTGCTTGAGTATCGGAATCTGAGTAATTTCACTTACATGACTCACACAGGGGCTTGAATGGGAGTGTTGCTTACAGGTATGAAAGGTGGGACCTAATTAGGGACTCACATGAACGACCTTCTGAAGGGAGATTTAAAGCATTTAACAAGCATTGCAATCAGTATCAAAAAACAGTGGATGAGGCTACGGTTTGTTTTCATTTTTTTCTTGCATTCTTCTTGGGCAGAAATGGGCATCCCCCTCCAGCTCCCACCTCCATTTCCCTGGGCTTTAGCAGCCACCAGCACCATCTGCAGCTGCCTTCACACAGACAGCGCAGACTCACGGATTTAGGTATCCCAGCAGAGACGCTGCTTTTGTAGAAAACAAAAACAAAAACAAACAAAAAAATTAGAAAAACATTTATAACACTAGAAGCACGAATTAAGCTTTACTCAAAGTTTTCAGATGTGACTGAAACTGGACTTTCACAGAGAGACTGTTCAACCTTCATCAAGCAGTTGCTCTGGCCTTTGTTCCCACCTCTGCCCAGCATGGACTCCTTGGGTAGTGAAAGTGGCTGTGGGACGTAACTTTGCCCTGTAAATGGTAGAGATGCGCCACTTTATTATTCTTTGTATCCTTAACACCTATATCAGCACGTACAGTTTACAGAAATGATAAAGAGGGGAAGAAAGGAAGTTGAGCCTGACTTCCAGGTGCAGGGTAGGGAAGAAATTGGAGGCAGAGCCGGTGAAACATGAAGTGCTTCCCAGGTGTTTCAATACGTCCCCCAAAATAAAAGTCTCGACACACGAGAGGGCAGCTTACATCCTGTGAGGTTCCTGCTGTTTTGTGCCAGGGAAGGGGTCTAGCATCTACCTGTGCTTCCTCCACTCACCCTGGGACTCCCGTGCATACTCTTGAGTCAAGAGTCCAGGGCATGAGGCGAGACTCCAGCTTCCTGAGATCATTCCCAGAATGCTATGCGGTCCAGACACTCCAGCAGCAGGGACCCTGCCCAGGGAGCTACACGCTAAACATCTGCAACCACTTGGACTCATTCCTCAGTCCTGAGAGGAAGCAGACAGCAAACTCAGGGGCGATAACAGAGAAAATTTTGCTAGAAGCGTGCTTAGTGCTTGGCTATTTGAATGAAAGACAAAACATAAATAAAAATAAAAATAAAGGATCCTAAGAGCACTGGCTGTTCTTGCAAAGGTCCTGAGTTCAATTCCCAGCAAGGACATGGTGGCTCACAACCATCTATAATGAGATCTGGTGCCCTCTTCTGGTGTGCAGGTGTATATGCAGGCAGGACACTGTATACATAATAAATAAATCAATCTTAAAAAAAAAAATCAAAACAAAGGGAGCTATCCAACAGAGGGACTTCCTGAGTTAAAGGTAAGCACCTTTCAAACAGAGAGAATCTGCACTGGTTCAAAGAGCAGCATGAGGAGAGAGCGCAGTCAGTCTGTGTGCCTCTGCCATGTCAGTGGTGCTGAGGGAGTCAAGAACCTCTAGGGGCCTGATGCCTAAGTCAGCTCTAGAGATTACAGAACACACTGAATGCCTGAGGCAAAGGCATACAGGAAGTGCTCAGAAGCCATTAGCAGCCCAGCACCAGGTGGTAGAGGGTTAGCCTCCCTTGGGTCTTTTGGAGAAACAGGAGTGGCAGGTTGGCCGGAGACAGTCAAGGAAACCAGGGGTCACTCTGCTCTCTGCTCTCAGAGGCACTCTGTATGGGAGCCTCTAGGTTTGTCTGTCTGTTTGTTTTTGAATTTAGATGCAATCACTATGGATCATGTCTAAGGAAAGGAGCTTCAAACAGAGTGAACCAAGGAAAACACAAACCAGCGAGCACCATGGGTAAGCAGACTGCCCCTAACCCAGAAACCTGCCAGAGAAGTTTTGTTTGGGATGTGAAATGTCCTCTCAAAATGCTCACGCAGTCATATATGACTGACTTTAAGGGCTCTCACCTCCTCAGTGGGGCGATCAGTTCACTAGTTCACACCGGAATGAGCTACTAGGAAGTAGCCCAGTCATTTGGTGGGGGAGGGTGTTTGTGAAAGGGCTACTTTGTCCCCAGACCCTTTCCTGTCACTCTGCTCACTAAGGACGACCATGAGGCGAGCAGTCCTCTCTGTCACATACACCACCATGACATTGTCCCTTACTAAAGCCCCACAGCAAACAAATCAACCAGCTATGGTCTGGGGCCTTTGAAACCCTCCCTCAGCAAAATAAATCTGTCTTTTTCAGGCCTTTTGTCACAGGGACAAAAAATAAACAAAATGTTAGTATGCATACACATTATATATGTATATATGTACTGTTATATACACATATATTGAATTAAATGTGTGTAGATTCTATGCTTAATTAATCCCAAAATGTGTACATGGAATTAAATATTACCTGCATATAATTATTGTGTCTAATTAACACATGCACTCTATGACAGTGTCTGGTTCCAGGGCTTTCTGTGGATATGAAATCTCCGTGATGTTCAAATTCCTTACACTGAATGTCATAGTACTTCCACAGAATCTCTGCATATCTTAAGTCATCTCTGGACATAACTATAATGTTCACACATGTGAACAGATGCTAAACTGTATTTTTGGGGGAGAGAGAAAAATGACAAGACAAAAAAATGTGCGTGCATTTAGTACAGCGATGTGTTTCCCAAGCGACTCCAATATCAGGCGGCTGAATGGAAGGACTGAGAGGGCACAGGTCTGTAGGTCCCGCTGGCATGGGCTTTCACAAACATACACATTCCTGTATACCGACCTACACACATATGTAGTTGGAAGACATTTCCTTTTGATTCTCAAAGTTCTTATGAATACATTGGACATGGAAGCCCAGCATGGCGGGGCCACACCTATAGTCTTGGCCACTCTTGAGGTCAGGTCATAATGGACATGGAAGCCCAGCATGGCGGGGGCACACCTATAGTCTCGGCCACTGATGAGGTCAGGTCACAATGGACATGGAAGCCCAGCATGGCAGGGCCACACCTATAGTCTCGGCCACTGATGAGGTCAGGTCACAATGGACATGGAACCCAGCATGGCGGGCCACACCTATAGTCTTGGCCACTCATGACGTCAGCTCACGTGAGCCTGGGAACTTGAAGTCAGTATGGAAAACAACATGGTAAGATCTCTTCTGAAGGAGAACAACAACAATAAAAATAATAGAAGAAAGAAAACTATTTGTGTTTTAAAACACATTATTAAAAAGCAACGCACCTTCCCCGCCATTGAGGGAGAGCCCTGCCCAGAGGCCTTGCTGAGCTGGGGAGGGGTTAAGCCAGCTAAGCACTTTGAGAAGTGACAAACTCTGAGAGCTGCCGAGTCAGACCAGGGGCTGGCTGCTGGGGCGACGAGGCGGAGTGCTGGTGTGGACTCACCTCCCACGGGGTCTCTAAGCCCATGTGCTAGGAGCTTCACATCTTGCCTCAGGAAGAATTGGTGAGAGGAGAACATCAGATAGATAGATAATGATAGATAGATAGATAGATAGACAGAGAGATGATAGATAGATGATAGATGATTTAGATAGATGACAGACAGATGATAGATAGATAGATGATAGATGGATGATGGATGATAATGATATAGATGATAGATAGATAGATAGATAGATAGATAGATAGATAGATAGAAGCAAAGAATGTAAATCTAAATTTGCAGCTGTAATTGAAATGGAAGATGAAAATAGTGTTGGGGAAGAACAGGATGAGAAGAGCAAGTTGTCATACCCCTTCCTCCCCCAAATATGAGAAAGAAAAATATCTGGAGAAGAAAAATCAGAGCACGGGTTCAATGTTCTACATCCAGGCGAGAGCTAGGGTCCTTGGTTCCCAAAGAGCTCAGGGAAATCTGGGAAGGCATTTGCTGGCTGCCTCCATTTTTCATGACGAGGGGTCATGACCTCAGTGATGCGTGACAGGTCATGTAACAGGAGCAAGAAGAAGGGAGGGAGGCAGCTTGAGCTAAGCAGTGGGCCCCAGGGGTCTTTCCATTGCCTAAGTAAGGCTGATGGGAGCAAGGGTGGAAGGGAGGGGGGAAGGAGGGAGGGACGGAGGGAGGGGAGAGGGAGGGGTTCAGAACTGAGACAGACAGTTCTCTCCCCCCCTCCTCCTCCTCTTCCTCCTCCTCCTCCCCTTCCTTCTTCTTCTTCTTCTTCTTCTTTCTCTCTCTCTCTCTCTCTCTCTCTCTCTCTCTCTCTCTCTCTCTCTCTCTCCTTGTAGCCTTGTATCACTGCACCGGGCTCACAGCCAGTTTCTATCCCACGGACACTGCATCCAATTCACTTAGGTCAGGCCTCAGAGAGGTCAGCCAGGTGAAGGAGCAGCCCTGCCACTTAGCAACAATAGGGAGAAGAGAGGAGGGTGCATGGGTGAAATTGATAATATTCCCAAGTCAATGTCAAAAGTGCTAAATCAGATAGAACTGCCGGGCCGGGCCGTGGCTGACGGTACATTAAATTTTTCCATGATCTACTGGTTGATTTTTCTCAGCCTGAACTGCTTCAATGTTATAAGTGAATATGTGGTTAAGGTCAAATCCTATCCAGCGGCAGCAGCCTTGGTGATCTGGCTTCTGAACAGAACTCAAATTCTGGTGAGCTGTCTGGATTTACGCATTATCTCATCTGATGGCTGACATGGTGCTGAGATAGCCCACATTATCTCATCTGGTGGCTGACATGGTGCTGAGATAGCCCACATTATCTCATCTGATGGCTGACATGGTGCTGAGATAGCCCACATCGTCTCATCTGGTGTCTGACATGGTGCTGAGATAGCCCACATTGTCTCATCTGGTGGCTGACATGGTGCTGAGATAGCCCACATTATCTCATCTGGTGGCTGACATGGTGCTGAGATGGCCCACACTGTCTCATCTGATGGCTGACATGGTGCTGAGATAGCCCACATTGTCTCATCTGGTGGCTGACATGGTGCTGAGATAGCCCACATTGTCTCATCTGGTGGCTGACATGGTGCTGAGATAGCCCACATTGTCTCATCTGGTGGCTGACATGGTGCTGAGATAGCCCACATTGTCTCATCTGGTGGCTGACATGGTGCTGAGATAGCCCACATTGTCTCATCTGGTGGCTGACATGGTGCTGAGATAGCCCACATTATCTCATCTGGTGGCTGACATGGTGCTGAGATAGCCCACATTATCTCATCTGATGGCTGACATGGTGCTGAGATAGCCCACATCGTCTCATCTGGTGTCTGACATGGTGCTGAGATAGCCCACATTGTCTCATCTGGTGGCTGACATGGTGCTGAGATAGCCCACATTGTCTCATCTGGTGGATGACATGGTGCTGAGATAGCCCACATTGTCTCATCTGGTGGCTGACATGGTGCTGAGATAGCCCACATTGTCTCATCTGGTGGCTGACATGGTGCTGAGATGGCCCACAGCTCCAGTCCACTCTCGCCAGGCTGCAGCCTAGAAGTACATGAACCCCTGGAGTCTCTGGGCCTGGCCGAGAGGTGGAGGGACATTAGAGCGTGCACACTCGGTTCAGCTGCCTGCTGTGGGGCACAGAAAGAACGCTCCATTCTATTCATCTCTCCTCCCCTGTGTCATACTGCAATGGTCTGTCTGTCTGTCTGTCTGTCTGCATGTCTGTCTATACCTCCATTCATCTATCTAGATACTTGTGTCTTTACAGTACTGGGATTCAACCCAGGGCCTCATGTATGCCAAGCAAGCACTCAAGCATTGAGCAAGAATATTGTTACATAAGCTAAGGACCCTGCGCTGCAACGTTACTGACAATCTGAGTTATTTTGCACTTGCACTTTGTTAAAGCAAGGATGGCCGGATGTCTACACAAAATGCTGTTTAAAATGACACACATAGGTCAGAGCAGTTCTGAAGCAATAAAGTATTGTCAGAAGCCTGGCCGAGACTAGAAAAATCGATTTTAACTATTCCCTAACATTTAATGGTTAAGAGGAAGACATTTAAGACACTGTACAAGGACAAGAGGGTGCTTTTTTTCCTCATCTGACAATTGGCAAGCAATGGAATGACCTACACTCTGGAGTGAGAACTGACTTCATCCAGAGCCTGCTGAGGAGATCGGGGCATACCTCTACTCGGGAGCCAAATACCAAAAAAAAAAAAAATTTTAATTCTGGAAAACAAACAAGATGCACAGCCTAGTATCTGGTGAAACACTATCCCAGTCTCCCAAGTCAGTAGAGCAATCTCCTGTGATAGTTCAATATTCCTTAGTTACAAGAAGTGGGGGTGGGATCCCCAGGCAGTAAAATGTTTGCCCTGCGCATGAGGAGCTGAGTTCGATTCCCAGAAACCATGTGCAAAAGAAAGGCATGTTGGCCTAGCCTTGTACTCCCAGCCTTGGGGAAGTGGAGCCAGGCGGCCCTCTGCCCAGCTGGTCTACCTGGCAAGCTCCAGGCCATGAAAACAAGGTGGACAGCAATGAAAAAAAAACGACACTCTAGGTTGACCTCTGGTCTGCACATTTCCAAATGCATACATGCATGTGCACACATACATATGAACACACACACACACACACACACACACACACACACACACACACACCTGTTTTTCATAGAGCACTATCTACCTAGAGTTTGTACCATATTCAGGAAAGTCATATAAGACATTTCAAAAACAATGAAATGGCGCAGCTGACCACAGCCAGGGCGCATAGCGTCCGGTAATCACACCTGACGCTCTTCAGTGCGCTGTCATGGATGAGCTTGTTGATACCCTCAACAACCCCACGAGAGACCCTTCAGGTGCTTTCGTAATTTCTTTTATAGAAATAAAAACAAGGGCAATGAGAGAGTCCACCACGAGCCTAAGCACATATTACCAGATAAAGAAAAGAAGCCCGGCTCAGAAGCAGGCGGCCGGACCCCAGGGCCCGGTTTCCACCACGCTTTGCACATTTCCCCACTGAACACTTGCAGTATTTTTATTTTTCATGCAGTGACTGTTGCCAAAAATCTACTTATGAATGAACAATACAAGCAATTTCTTCTTACTGAAAGCAGGCGCCACCATACAATTACGGGGCCCGCAGGATTTTAAGGCACAGGAAGCGAAACGTGCAGAACTCTTCATGAGAAACCGGAGCCCAGGAACGGGCTGGCTATCAATCTGTGGGAATTTTTATTACTGCAGCAATTTACTTTAAGACAATAATATAAAAGACAGCATGTCAAATGTATGGAAAAGGAATTCCCAAGAACAGCGGAGGAGTCTAGAGAAAGAAACGATTGGCAAGCGAGGTGCTTCTCTCTCCAGACCACATGGGCACTCAGTCAGCTGAGCAAGAGCAAACTCCCCCACTTTTCTGATGCTGACAGTGGAAACAGACCTCAAGTGCTACGCTCGGGACAGGTGCTATTTAAGTCCACCTTAAATAGCTCTGGTGAAGGTTCGGGGGCCATCCTCATCCTAGTGCACTGCACTGCAACAGTGCTAACGAGCCATTAGCTCACCATCCGTGGCTTTCTCACGCTCTCTCAGTCTTCCTACCTGCAGCTCTGCCCAGGGCGTTTTCCAGACTGACCTTACTGAGTTCTCTCAGCTTTGACCTCAACACTGAGCCCCACTCTTGGGCGTGGGCGTGGGCGTGGGCATACCCAACTGCTTGCTATTTGTTTTTCTCTGAAACCCAACAAACAGCAACCGGTGTCAAGCCCCAGAAAGCAAATGGATGACGAGTGGCATCAGCTGTTGACGATACCCTACAGACAGGGACATAACGTCTTGAGTACGGCGGAACTAGAATTCCACACTGGGAAGCCCACTGGGGAGAGTTATCAATAGGACTGATGGCTTCTGGGAAAGCCCATCAGCCAGCTGGAGACTGAAGGAGCCATCGTCAAGCTGGAAAAAAGCTGAAAACGCCAGAGAAATCTGGGAGCTCTGGGGAAGCATGAGACATCTTGGAGAATCATCTGTGGAGACCCACGTTAAGGAGCAGGACCGAGGGGAAGGCTCAGGGGCAGCAGAGGAAGGCCAGCCCTTCCAAGTCTATGCAGGTGAGCAGGCTAGCCCAGGACCCAGGACAGTGCACTGAGCAGGAGAGGGAGAACGCACAGAACTGTAGGAGGGACCCCAGTCTTCGGGACATTAACATCATCGGATGCCCAGGCTAGGGAGGAGGGGGTGGGTGGGACTCTGACAGAGGCATCAGCAGACAAACCCAGTTGGGTCAAGTAGCAGTCAGAGAGGCAAATCTTTAGTAAACAGTAGAACTGTAAGCAGATTAGTGAATCCACTTAGAAGTTAAGAAGCTACGGTTCTTTGTAGTACATCACGGCTTGAAATTGTGATTCCTTCACTGGCTTCTCTCACAACAATGCCCCTACACACGTACGCTGCTGCCACGGACACAATATTTAAGTCAGAGAGAAAGAAAAATAGATCTTGTCCTTAAAAGAGCAGTATGGGGCGGAGGGAGAATTAAACATGGGCTTCCACGTCTTTCAATTGAGTTGGAGCTCACGTAGGGCTACATAGTCAGGCTCTGTCTCAAAGCACAAACTGAAGTCCTGGACGGGTGGATGGGCTGGGGCTGGGGCTGGGGCGTGGCTCAGCAGCAGGACACCCCCTAACGTGTAGTACACAGGAGGCCCTGGGTTCCACAGCACTGAAAAACGAGGACTGAAAATGGAGTCCACAGAGCCTCATTAAGGCAGGAAAGCAGCCTCAGTGGGTGATTGCAAAGTCCTGCAACTGTTACCTGGGGAACCTCCAGGTCTCCCCACCTCTGCACCACAGAACTTACAGAACAGACTTGATCATCCATCCATTCAGTGCCCTGTGTGGAAAGGCACCCAAGCCCCAAATCAGCTTTTTCCTTCCCCTTGACCTGATGCTAGAACTTACTAGAACCTGAACCAAACCTCTCAGCTCCCTCATCTCTAAGGCTTCTCCAGGGGGTGTGTGAAGATCAGTGAAACCACGTTTATAAACACCTGCAGCACTTCAGTGCACATCTAGTAGGGTAGATTATGAACTGGCCCCCCAAATGAGCTGATTTTGGGGTATCAGAAACAGGAAGGAGCCAAGAGTTCGGCTCCCACAGAGAGCTGAAAGTGTGCCAGCAGCAGCCTATGCTTGGGACTGGTTTGCCTTGGTGGGTGTAGTTTTTTTTTTTTAAATTTTCAGATCACATTTTTGGAAAGAAGCTAGGACAAAAGCAGAGACACTGCAAAGGGCTCTGCTGTGCTGGGACCTTGGGAAGAGTCCAGAGGCTTCTCAGATCCTCCTCCTCCTCCTCCTGCTCCTCTTCCTTTTCCTCCTCCGAGCCTGCCCTCTTCACAGGTCAGCCCTTCCCAGAGCAAGTCTGTGTGCACTGCAGGGCAGGGTGGCGCATGCCTATGACCTGGGCATTCTATTTATCTTATGCTCCAAGCAAGCCTCGGCTACCAGTACAATCTTCCAACAGAACAAACTAAGGCACACAAAGCAAATAAAACCACCCCCAAAACACTTTGTACCAAGTCTTCTGTCTCCAATTTGGCATCTAAAACCCGCCCCCATCATTCCCACAAACCCCACATATTGCCAAAATACTCTGACAACCCCGGGCACCTCTAACACTTGGGAATTTACACCATTTCTCAAAATAGTCTGCCATGGGCTTGCCTAATGCCGATGCTGCTTGCTTCTGTTCTGTGGACTTGAAAGAAGTTTGGAATAAGTCAGAAGATCTTAGAGGTATGAGAATAACTTAAAAGGGGGTGGGCTATTGTTTTCAAAGATGCTTGCAGAGAGGACACAGCATAGTTCATATAAGCAAACTCATTCCTACTGAATTATTCACGGTTAGCAAAATTTGAAATGAAAGAATGTGCGGTAGATACTCACTCCATTTACTACAATAAGAGAAGCTTCTAGGTCAGGGATAGCAGTGTTCACCTGTGACTCCAGCACTTTGGAGACTGAAGCAGGAGGATTGCTAGTTTAAAGCCAGCAGGATCTACATGGTAAGAGGGAAGGAAGCGAGGAAGAGGGGGAGAAAGGAAGAAGGGGGAGAGGAAGAATGTAGAAAACAAAGAGGAAAAATCACTGAAAAAACTAAATGGTGGATAGGTAAATACTAAACAAGTGCACAGGTGCACTCACAGGTGGGCCTACAGGTGCACCCACAGGTGGGCCTACAGGTGCACCCACAGGTGGATCTACAGGTGCACTCACAGGTAGGCCTACAGGTGCACCCACAGGTGGGCCTACAGGTGCACCCACAGGTGGGCCTACAGGTGCACCCACAGGTGGATCTACAGGTGCACTCACAGGTAGGCCTACAGGTGCACCCACAGGTGGGCCTACAGGCACACTGACAGGTGAGCCTCCATTTGCCACAGGGCTCTGCCTGGAATGCTCGAGAGTCACTGTGGGTTCTCTCCACATCGTTGTAGGTCCTGGGAGTCAGGGCCCCTGGAAAGCACCTTCCGTAGTGCTGCTGGAGCCCCAGCTCTCCTTCCCAAGGTGATGGGAATGATGCTCGGAAGGAGTTCTGCCCAGAGCAGAACAGGAAGGAATCCAGGGCCACGACATCTACACCATCCACTTATCTGGCTTCAGAGAGTCAGATATCTCTTTGTTGGACAAAGCCACTGAAACATGCCCAGCAGCCTTCTAGCTAAGCAAACCAGCGGACGGCCTGAGTTCCAAATCACCATGTCTGTCTTAGGAAGCTCAGGCCCTCAGCAACTCTACCCTGGTGTGATCTGAGTGGAGCCGAGGAAATGCGCTTGCCTGTTGGGCTCCAATTTTGCCACGAGCATGCATAAGGGCTGTGTTCACTTAAACACATCTGGCAAGTGTAAGGGGTCCAGCTAATCTTCCCACCCCACGGGCTCCAGGTTTGATTGCTCACTCCCGGAATTTGTTTGGTAAATGAGTTTGGCAAGCCTATGACTTGTTTGTCACCAAAGTCATTTAACAATGAGTGTCCATCTAATCAACTCAACAAACATTCCTTAAACACTCTATGGCTTTTGTGTCCCTAAGAACCAGCTCCCTTTCTCAGTGTGTCCTCCCTTCTGTTTAGATAAGCAGAGGATTGTTCTGGATACAGCTGTCCATCTCTTAGCTCTTAGCACCAGTACATGACATAGCTCCGAGCACCTCAGCCTGCCGTCTCCTGGCTGGGGCTTCCGTTCTGTGCCCTCACTGTCACAAAGCCGCACTGCTAACGCTGAAATGCTTCACCCTCAACTTCCAGAATGTTCCCTACGCTTCCTCTAGGTTTAAATCAGGCATAAACTGCAGTCCTGCAGGCAATGGCCTTCCAGCAAACCCTGGCAGTCACTCCCTTACTGTGGAGAGCCATTGACTTCCTTTCAGCTCACCCCATAGGCAGCTTCGTTTATTTATTTATGTTTTTAATTCAAGCAGAAAGTTGGTAAATGAGCCCTATCACTATTGTGCCATTTTCTTCATAGTCCCTTATCTGTAAAAGACGCCCCTCCCCCTGCCCGGTGGCTAAGCATTGTCCTATTTTCCCCCACTCTTCTCTCCCTTAAGATCATAAAAACAAAGTCCTTTGTTTACATTTCCAAATCTAAACATGAGTCATATTTTGCTTTTGATTAGATCAGTTGCTAGTCAATAAACCCTTTGGCTTAGAATTTATCGGGAGCCTTGACAAAGGACAGACACCTGTCCAGAGGTGGTGGCCAGAGGGCGCTGGTGATTATATACAGACTTAAGAAGGAAGCGCTCCTGTGATGGCCATCAGACCGTGAGTTTGGTCATTATTTTAAAAAATGCGGAGTCGAGCCAGTATCCCACCCCAGGCATCACGCGGGAGACGTGTACGGTACCCTGGGCTGTAGCTCACAGATGCTTTTCTTTATGACTGAAATCCAAGACAAAAGTTTTAGCCACCCACCAAGGCAATCTACCCCACCCTCCGTGTATCACCCAAACAAGAGGTATTTCATCGAGGCGGCTTTCCATGTTCTGCAAGTCTCTGAAAAGAAGGTGCCACGGGGTCAAGAGACCTTTCCTCTTAGATTACAATATGCACTAGTTAGAATATAGTATATTTAAGTTTAAAAAAAAAACTTAACAATCATCTGATTCAAATATAATTTAACGGAAAGAACATTCAAATGCTCACTGTTCTGCCCCCCTTGACTCTTGTGCTTTTCTACACACAATACTGACAGGACAGAGGGAGGGGGTGCCAGTGACATTGAAGGGAGAATCAGCCAGGGTCGGGTGAGGGGATTAAGCAGCACACGGAATCCTTGCTGAGAAGAGCCGGGATTTGTGTGTCTGGACGGAAAGCCCCTGTGACTGAACTCATGAGGCCTGGGATTCAGGACACACTGGGCACGGGGGCTAATTAGTCTGGAGAAGTCTGCACACAGGAATCGAGGCAGTAGGCCAGGAAAGGGCAGATGTAGTGAACAGATACTGGTCATCCAAACCCCCAGGGGCAGCAGTCTGCGCCCCACCCCCCACACCCCCCAGCAGCACAGAATGGAAGTGCCACTCACCCATCTTCTGTGGGACCAGGGCAAAGGCCACTCCTGGCTGGTGGTGTCCTTTGTCCCAGAACTGAAATCGAGCCAAGAAGGTTTGTTATCCTGACTAAAGAAAAAATAATTCCACTCAGGGGTGAAACACCTGGCCCGAGTTACAGGGTCTACTCAGTGGATGCTACTAAAATTCGGTGATGACCTGGGAAGATTGGCCCAGGTATTTCCCCACAACTCACCTCTACCCAGGAATTGGAACCAAGAGCCTTTAAGACATTCACTCTTTTTTGGTTTTTCGAGACAGGGTTTCTCTGTGTAGCCTTGGCTGTCCTGGATTCACTTTGTAGACCCGGCTGGCCTCAAACTCACAGCAATCCGCCTGTCTCTGCCTCCCAAGTGCTGGGATTAAAGGTGTGGGCCACTACGCCTGGAAAGACATTCACTCTTAAAGTATCTATTAAGACATTTAAAAACCAGTCTTTCACAATAGTAACAAGACTTACTTTGTTTCTTTCTGTACCAAGTGTTAGTAAGTTCGTAACATAACATTTTGAAACAACCAGCTTTCAAGGACTAAGAAGATCAGAATTTACCATCATCACACAGTGAACCAAAATGATCATCAGGGGCGCCACCAAAGCACCCAGCGAAAGCCTAAAGCCGGATTTTACAAACAGCTCCTGCAGCCACTTTACTTAGGGAGTTGAAAGCCTCAGAAAGGACCCCAGAGCCTCAGCAGCTCACGGAGGAAACACCTGGAGACTTACCGGTCAGCAGGGCACAAGTCTTAAAGGCAACACTCTGACAGAGGCACAGTGCAGCTCCGCCACCGTGTGCCCTCAGGACCTGGAGGCAGGGAAGCCATCTCCAGCCAGCCTTCTCTACCACACACCAGGCGCGCTGCCCTGTCCCCCACAGGACAAGCAGGGCTGGGCCCCGCGGCCAAGGAACAAAGGGCAGTGGAGTTCCTAGGCTCCTGAAGCACTGATCCCTCTGTGCTTCAGCTATTTACAGAGGAGGTGCCTGCCGGACAAGCGCGGCCTTGCCGCCTTCCTGTTTGTGTCTCAGCTCAAACCTCTATCCATTTCCCCAAGGAAGACTTACTTTCAAAGTGCAATTAGCAGCCAGGAGGGTGGTGAGGAAAAGCGCGGCAGAGTATTAAGACAGAGATCTAGAATCATGTTTTCCCTAAGTAGATGGGGGCCTCCGTTAAAAGTATTGTAAGAGTCAGAGGCACACGGTGGATCTCTTGTGATATAGAGGCATTTCTATTCTTCAGACTTTTAATGTGAAATGCAGAAGGGAAAGAATTTGTGGCTGATTAATCCAATATGTGTCGAGCCATAATGCAGACACAAACTGTGCCTATAGTCAGAAGGCAAGGGTCTGATTGCAGAGGGCTTTGCCGCTGATAGGTTCTAAGATCTGGACAAAATTCTGTCTCTTCGGGACCCCAATTTTTTTCATCTGAATAAATGGGACCAATAGCATGTACTTTGCAAAGCCACCATGAGCAGTGCAAACAAAGAATGTAAAACAGCCTAGGCTTATGTGAAAGTCAGGTCAGTGGAAAACTAAGCTTGGCATTCACAAAACTCTGTGTTCCATCCTTAGCAACACACACACACACACACACACACACACACACACACACACTCACACATACTCATACCACACACACTCACATACTACACACTCACACATCACACACATATTCACACAACACTCACACACACACATAACACACACTCACACACTTATACACACATTCACACAGCACACACACCACACATTAACACAACATACACTCACACACACACCACACACACACTACACACATTCACACATTCACACACCACTCACACAGCACATTCACCATTTACTCAAACAGCACACACACATACCACACACACATACCCACACCACACAACACACACACTCACACAGTATATACACACACACACACACACACACACACACACACACACACACACACGATAATACTGTAATTGCAACATGATAGTTAACTTCTTAGCTATTGTTGGAGACTCATCAGACAATGGTAGTTAGATTTTTAAGAGCTAACGTATTTCCTTTCAAAAGTTAGAGGCTGTAGCTGTAGCTAAGTGGCAGAGCACTTTCCTAGCATGCTCCAGGACTTGGATTCAATCTCTAGCACAGGAAAGACTATTTTAATTAAAAATTGTATTTTGTTTACATACTATGCAACTGTCCTGTGAGCACAGAGGTTCAGAGAGAAGTAGAAAACTCACCTGCTCTCTGCTCTGACATTTCCAATGCCAGTGACTGCTCTTGGCACATGCTAACATAAAGTACATGTCAGCTAGTGATAAAGAAATAATTGCTAAGCAGGGTCCTAGAAACCTACAGGAAGAACACTATGATGAGCGATCTGGGCCCAGGGGTTCTGCTCAAACTACTGCACCAGCCAAGGACAATACGTGCAGTAAACATTGAACCCCTACCCAGATCTAGCCGAGGGACAGGACATTCTCCACAGCTGAGTGGAGAGTGGGGACTGACTTTCACACGAACTCTAGTCCCCCATATTTGACCACGTCCCCTTGATGGGGAGGCCTAGTGGCACTCAGAGGAAGAATAGCAGGCTACCAAGAAGAGACTTGATATCCTAGCATTCAGAGGGAGGAGGTCCCCCTCAGTCACAGTCATAGAGGAGGGCAATAGGGTGAAAGCAGGAGGGAGGGAGAGAGGAATGGGAGGATACAAGGGATGGGATAACAATTGAGATATAATATGAATGAATTTTAAAAATTATAATGCAAAAAACGAAATAACTGCTAAGTAAATAAGAGGATAAACGTACATTTAAAAAAAAAGAAAGAAAGAAAGAAAAAGAAACAGGCACAGTGTTCTGACAGGAAGCCTGATGTGAATTCTGAAAGCTATCTGAAAGCCCAACATCTCAACAGTTCCAAAATTTGAAAACTTTTTGAGTACCCTTCGAGTCTGAAGTTCCAGTTTCAGATTTTCTTATCAGAGAAGTGCAAATGCTCCAAAGCCTTAAAAAAAAAAATCTGATGTTTCATTCTATTGACAGCATCCTTTGCCTTACAGAAACTTTTCAGTTTTAAGAAGTCCTGTTTATTAATTGTTGATCTTAGAGCCTGAGCTGTTGGTGTTCTGTTCAGGAAGTTGTCTCCTGTGCCAACGATTTTGAGGGTCTTCCCCCACTTTTTCTTTTAATAGATTTAGCGTATCTGGTGTTATATTAAGTCTTTGATCCATCTAGCCTTGAGTTTTGGGCAGGCTGATAAGTACGGATCTATTTGCATTTCTCTACATGTAGACATCTAAATGTTTAGAGTAGATCTGAAGCGCCTGGGATCAGTGCTGCATGGTGTGCATGCCGTGGGTTAGTGACTGCATGCGGCGCTTTCCCTGGGATCAGCGCTGCGTGGTGTGCACGCCGTGGGTTAGTGACTGCACGCGGCGCCTTCTAAGGAGGAACATCCCAGAGGAAGTGGGACAAAAAGCTCTGAGAACAACTGCAAAACCAAAACTGCATATTCATTTTTGTTTTTATTATTTGAACTGGCATGAGGTTCAGATATCATTGTGTTTTGTTTTTTTTTTTTTTAGTGACTCTCTTTGCCCCATATCCCCACCCACCCACCTCCGGTCCTCCCTTCTAACCTGCCCCCCAGCCTCTTTTCCTCTCTTGTGGTCCATGTGTCCTTTGCCCACCCCATCTTTGTTCAGCTCCTATCACTGCCCCGTGTTGGGGTCCTTCCTAATGTTCCTAATGTTGTGAGGCTTTACACACATGCTGTACACGCACATGCATTGCAGAGACTAGGGTCTGGGATGAGGGAGAGCCTACAGTGTGTGTCTTTCTGAGTAAGAGTTACCTTGCTCACTGCTGTACTGCCCAGACCTATCCACTTTCAGGACTCAGTGCTCCGTTGAGTCAATATGAGCTAACTCACTAAAGAAAAGTTGACCCAGGGGACCTATCCCACTACAGATGTTCTTGTGTAAGTGGTAATAATGGAAAATAAATATTTCTAATTGCTGCCTCGGAATGATGTCAATTTAGTTTCCAAATACAAAAGAATCACTTGGTATTGTACATGATTGTAAATGTTCTACAGATTTAGGATAGAGCATCTCCAAAGATCAGAGGAAGGCAGGGAAACAGCACCACCACAGACTGTGGAAGGACAGGACCTGTCACAAGTGTGAGGCAACAGATGTGTCCTCAGCAGAGAAAGAAACAAGCAACACACGAACAAAGACCTGCTCTCCTCCTGTTTCTCTGAGCTCAGAGTCTCAGAGATGGATTGCAAACACTGGAGGCATTTTTAAAATTGAATAACTATAGATTCTAAGGAGTTCCAAAATGGATTCTTAGCAGTTCTAGGTTTCTTACCTTACAGTTAGCCTGAAAAATGCCCAGAGCCTGTGGACTCAGCTGCGCTAACCCTGCCTTCCAGAACAGGTACAATTTCAGCCGGGGCTGGGGGTGGGGGTGGGGTGGGAAGGTTGGCCATGTTCTGGAGTATCCAGAGGCCCTGACATCTCCCCAGGTGGATATGTGGCCAGTTAGCTGCTGTGGACATGCTTTAGTGGCCCTGTTCTGACAAACTTAATCAAGACTTGTACCACATCTGATTGGCAGCTAAAAACATAACTTCAAGAATCTACCCAGGGGCTCTAGTTATGTTATTTTTTCTCATTATTCATGTCTTGCTTTAATGCAATTTGTCAATAACTGTACAACATCTAACATTGCTACTATTAAATAAGTGTTTTCTACCGAATAGGACATAGAAAGTCTGTTCTGTAAGAGAAGATAATTTATAGGTCTGACCAAAGGGAACAAATATCACAGAACATAGTGGCCGCCAGTTTGCAGATAGTAGGTATGTACACTTCTCAACACAATAAAAAAAATGTTTTTCCTTCTTCTCATCTGTTGCTTTAGAGTGAGCAAAGCTTTCCTGTTAGCTGAGTCCACAACTAACCTCTGTAAGGAATGAAGCAGGCAAAACAAAGGCACACCGACAGGTTGATCTTGATAGAGAAGAAATTTTGATTGTACTTTGATTCCAAGCATTTGGGGCCATTTCTTGTTTTTCAAGGTGAGTAACAAGAGTTATGGTATCTCTTGCTGTTGCCCTCCATCCTAACGTGCTGCGTGGAGGCTCTGCTCAGCTCCGGAGATGCAGATTTGTAAGTACAGCCTTCATATTCTCAACTGATTCAGATGCTGAAGCCAAGCCAAGGCTAAGGGTGCGGCTCCGGACACTGCTTGCCTCGTAGTAGTGAGACCTGGGTTCCGTCCTCAGCACCCCATAAAATGAGGCCTCATGGCCAACTGCAGCCAACTGCACTTGGGAGGCAGAGGCAGGAGTACCAGAAGTTCAAGAACATCTTCAGCTACACAGTGAGCTGGGGGCCAGCCTGGGATTCACATGACTCTGCCTCAGAAACGGAATGCCAAGCACCAAGTGAGAAGGGGCATAGGTTCAAATCCTGGCTGAACCACTTCCGGCTGCATGATCTCAGGCAAATGTCTCAATGTCTCTGAACTGCGCTTTCTTTGTGAGTGAAAATGATCACAGAGACGCTAGTATCCACATTGTTGGGTCATGGTGATAATAAATTATAAATGCAGACCCCTTAACAGCGCGCTTTCAGACAGCCTCAATTGACAGCTCAGATGTAGAAGGAGGAAAAAAAAACTGAATGGGGGAAGATATCTAAAACACACGAAATAAGAGGTTCGGAGTCCCCAGCTGAGATCCCTTCTTACACCCGGAAGAGTTTGAACACACAAGCTGTCCCCAACCACATACCTGAAACACGAGAGATGACTCCAGAAAGAGTCCCAGAAAGAGTGGGAGCCCCAAATCACCCCTTACCTCGCAACCGTCACACCCCTACCTGTCTGGGACGTGCTGCCACAGCCTTGGGTCTGATCTTGCACACAGTGATCTCCAGGACGCCTCTGGAGGGACTCGAAGGGTGCCGGAATGTCTAGGAGACACTCAGACTGTCCCCGCACACCGATGAGATCAGCCTTTCAGCTGTAAACAGCTGGGAAACTAGATTACGTCTAAGAAGCTGTTTACAGATACCAGGCAAAGAAAGTACAGGACGCAGCCCACAGAGGAGGAACCAGCAGGCACTGCTGAAGGTTACCCCAGCTTTCTCTCTGTCTGCTAGGAAGACTCCAACTTCAGAGCAGAGCAAACCCAAGAACACCGTGGTCTCCTCCAGACAGGGGGTGCACAACAGCATTCTGGGAGGCTCAGGCAGAAAGAATCTATGAGGGAAAACTACCAAGTGGCAGACAGGAAGGAGCTAGGCAGACAAAGAGCTCCAGAAATCCATATGGCATTCCCTTGGGTTTGTGGCTGAATATCAAGTCACCGTGTTCAGAGTCAACTTCATGGAGTCTGACAAGAAACAAATACATTTCTATAAGTTAAACAATCCCCCAAGCTCCCTTTGGCTGGCCGATGTGTGAGTCTCGCCCAGCTGGAATAGAAAGACTTTTGTCAGAGAGTCTGGGGATTTAGGTCATGACCTCAGGAGTCTACTTTGGTGAAGCTCAGTCATCTCTTAAAGGTCAGCTCTGTCTGCCCTAAACACTTTAATGCAAATAAAACAAAACCTTTACTTATCCTGCACTAAACAAGAACAAAGAGAAAACAAGCCCAGCATGCAAGCCAACCTAACTCCCATGCTGGCAAAGAAGGGATAGGGACAGGAATTTAGACACAGCAGGACGGAGGACCTCACACACCAGCAAATGAAGGCACAAGTGTAAACACGCTCAGATTACTAAAAATTCTAAAAGGAAATGTATGAGGGGACAAATGGAAGACAGGAAAACTTGAGACTCTCTGGAGATGAAAGATATGCCTGAAATGAAGGATACAGTGGATGAGCTTATCAGCACCATTAATTAGCCACAAGACACAAGTCCGGTAAGTCTGAAGACCGAACAATATGAAAAACATCCACAGACAAGGTGGGGGAAAGACTGGGAAAACTGAGGAATTTCCCAGTGGCCTGTGGGACGAAGAACAATCTAACAGACCTGTTGTTAATAGAGTCCTAGAAAGATCTGGGGGCAGGAAATTGACTTTTAAAAAGCTGTGGTTGGAATACACCCCCCCAAAACCTGTTTACAATTATAAATCACAGCTTGAAGAAACTCATTGAACCCCAAAACAAGACAAGGCAAAGAAAACAGCAGTCTGGTGTGTCATGACACCCTCTTGGAAAACAAGCATCCTAGTATGCCATGACACCCTCACTGAAAACCAGCAGTCTGGTGTGTCATGACACCCTCACTGAAAACCAGCAGTCTGGTGTGCTATGACACCCTCACAGAAAACCAGCAGTCTGGTATGCTATGACACCCTCACTGAAAACCAGCAGTCTGGTGTGCCATGACACCCTCACTAAAAACCAGCAGTCTGGTGTGCTATGACACCCTCACTGAAAACCAGCAGTCTGGTGTGCTATGACACCCTCATGGAAAACCAGCAGTCTGGTGTGCCATGACACCCTCATGGAAAACCAGCATCCTGATGTGTCATGACACCCTCACTGAAAACCAGCAGTCTGGTGTGTCATGACACCCTCACGGAAAACCAGCAGTCTGGTGTGTCATGACACCCTCACGGAAAACCAGCCATCTGGTGTGCCATGACACCCTCATGGAAAACCAGCAGTCTGGTGTGCCATGACACCTTCACTGAAAACCAGCAGTCTGGTGTGCCATGACACCCTCACTAAAAACCAGCAGTCTGGTGTGCCATGACACCCTCACTGAAAACCAGGTAATGGACAAATGTCAGAAGCATCAGTGCGGAAAGACAGAGAGACTACGCCCACAAGGACAGAGCAAAGGGGGGATCACACGGCTCTGTCAGAGGCAGAAGAAGAAGACATCTCTAGAGGGCTGGAAGAAAAAGATAACTCAGCATCTCACTTTACTTGCAGTGGAGCCATTCTTCCAAAATAAAGGCAGGATAAGACGTGTCTTAGACCTGCGCAGAGGCACACAGGGTGTGCAGGCAGCTAACCCACACTTCAGCGCGTGTTGGATGCGGTTTCTTAAGTGTTTGCCAAGTGAAACTCGATGGGGACTTGGAATGGCCCCAGCGAATCAGAGCTATGGGGGTGGCGGGGGTGTGACGACACAGAAAGAAACTAGTTCCTTGCCTTTTTATTTCTGTAAAGTAAGAGTGATTGTTGAAACAAAAGTAGTAACGGCGCGTTACACATTGTGTGAGGGATGTAGCAAGTGCGATGAGTAACATGGCACCCAAAGCTCAGGACGGGGAAAGTAAAATCATAAAGCCAACCGGGCCCTTACACAGTTCGTGAAATGATATTAAGAGTTGAGATCTAGTAGTGTAAAGTATAAAAGAACTGAACAAAGAGATGTATCAAGAGAAAAAGGATAAAAGAGAATAAAAAAATATTCTCAAGTAATCCAAAAGAAGACCAGGTAGGTATAATGGGGACCAGTCATGGGGCTTGATTAAAAAAAAAAAAAAGTAGAGAAAAGATAAAATACCATCAAAATCAGAAAAGAAAAGAGGATATGGTCCCTAAGCCCTACAAATGGAAAACAGATGACAAAGACATATTATGAACTGGTACATAGTTTATGCCAAGAAATTACAGTTTATATGAAAGAGATGAATCCCTTGGAAAATGGGATGGATTACAGGAACTGACAAGAAGACATGGGATCTATTCCTATTTTTAAACACAATTGAAGCTGATAACGTAGGACTTTCCCACGGGGAAAACTCTAGGCTCGGGTGGCTTTGCTGATGCACTCCCCAGCACCTGAGAAGCATGCTATACCACGGGCACAGAAGACACGGCACAGGAACGCATCATTGCACAGAGCCAGGCTTACCTCAGTAAAACCATACAAAGTGGTTATGAGAACGAAAACCTGAAGACAGGCCTCATTCACAAACACGCAGGCAGGGCGTGCTGGTCCTGATGGCTAAAGCCTGTGTCCAGCAATAATGTTAAGGCAGAGGGTTTTTCCCCCCATGAACACTGTAACTTGTCTGTGGAAGATAACTTACATTTGTATTGGTCATGAGGCTTAAACTCAGTAGTCCAGGCCTTCTCAGTCTAAGGACGCTATAACATTACCTGACAGATGAGATAAAAACACCAGGTACCCAACCAACGCCTACACTTTCTGTTTTATAAAACCTTTTCCCCATGTATTCACCTATTTGCTTTTGTTGCGGTGGTGGCTGAGCGTGCCATGGTGCGCCTGTGCAGGTCAGAAGACAACATGACTGCTTCTCTCTTTGCACCATGTGCCTCACGAGGATTGAACTCAGGCTGTCAGCCCTTGTGGCAAGTGCCCTTACCTTATACCACCTCCCTACAACTTGTAACCCTCGGCCTTTTCCTAGGCTGCAGGTCAGTGTATAATACGGCAAGTCCAGTAACTGTCTCAGAATTGAACAGACAGAGATGGGAGGCAGAAGTAACTATTGATCTGAACTCTAAGGCAAGCTTCCAAACAGAATCAGACTTAGCTTGCTCACTCCGCCAACATATAGTCATTCTCCATTGGATTTCAGCCTCGAAGAGTCCAGTGGGCTTGAGGTCTTGAAGGCAGGATGCTCAATGTCTGGACTTAATCAGTGCCTGGCTGAGGTCTTCTTTAAGGCAAGAATTATTTTCCTGTGAACTCTTAACAGTATTTGAAGCCTCTCTTGGCTGTGTTTATTATTCTAACCAAGTGCAGTGGGCTCATGTGTTGGGGGAGCATCACCAAGACATAGGGGCGTGGAATGGTTTGCTGCCAAAGCAAAGCCCTCTGGAACTCAGGAAACACAAGGATTCTAGCCAACAGATCTATGCATATTTGTATAGGTGTGGCGTGCGCACGCCACACACACACACACACACACACACACACACACACACACACACACGCAGACAAGTGTGTACACACCACGTTTTTCTTATTTTCTTCTCCTCCAGTTTCTTCGTGTACATTTTGAAGACTTATCCAAACGCTCAGACTGTGCAGGCTAGAACTGTTTCCCCGGGCAGACGCATCTTTTACAGGTTGCCGACTGTGCAGGCTAGAACTGTTTCCCCAGGCAGACACATCTTTTACAGGTGGCCACTTCTTTCCTATCCTAACCCACAGCCTTTTCCAACTGTACTCAACCCTTCCTTTCGCTTAACGGAAATGTCACTGAAATAGTGAAGGCATCGCTTTATTCAAACTGAATCTGCAGTGGGCGTGTTTGCGTCACGTGCTGCACAGTTAGAACCTCTGGCTCCCTACCCCAAACCTTTCCCACTGAGAACCTCACTTCTCTGCCCCTCTATCCTCAGCACGAACCACGAAGCCCTCTATATCTCCAAACAGCAGCAAAGACACTTACGAAGAGCCAGGTGGAGTTCTGGCCAGAGACTGAGTCACCCTTAAGCTTGATGGAGCCTGATTAACAACCGCTGCCAACACACGTGTGATGTGGTGTCCTCGTGGGCACTGCCCTGTGCCTGTGGCCACCATTCAGAGACCCGTCAACAGATAGAGAAACCTAATCCCTAACCACCAACTTGACTTTCCATACAGCAGGTGCAGTAGAAAGAGACAGACCGCAAGGCTCGTCACGGCGCGGAGCAGTCACCATCTCCACTGTGTTTATGATCTAAATGTCCTTATGCAAATGAGACGTCTACAAGGGCAGCGACTCAGATCGTGGTAACCTAATAACGTCGACTCATCTTCGGAGGCAATTTCCACATTATAGAAGGTCAGATCCCAACACCAAGGTAATGCACTAACCTTGTTCAACAAAGCAAAGGCCCAGATGGCTTCAAGGACATAAGAAAGTGTGTCTTATATCTATAAAAATGCCTTTCTTCTGAAATAAGGGAGGCAAGAATGTAGGGAAGTCGGGTCACTTGGTAACCTGGCGCAGCATTACTGTCTAGTGACTATCTGATTCCGGTATCTCCTTGTGCCACCCCCACCCAACCGCCCCCATTTTTGTAGCTGCATAAACAACCACCAAGACACTTACTCACTAAGCTGTAAGTACAAAGACGAGAGGACGCAGAGAGGGGAAGAAACTGGATGAGGGGTCATCTTCCAACACGAAGGCAGGCTCTGCGGCACAGAGCACGCGTCATCCTGGCCCAGGCGTGAGGTATAAGACATGGTTCCTTCAAGCAACAAATATTTTTTCGAGTGCCTGACCATACCAGGCCTGTGTTGGTGACATGGAGCAGGGGGGCAGCCAAGATGCGCGTGTTCTCCGCCCTCATCAACGCAACCATCTAAAGGATAACGAGTGTTGGCAAGGACGTAGAGGAAACAGGACGCTTGCACGCTGTTGGTGGCACTGCCAACTAGCATGGTCATTACTCAAGACAGTATGGGGCATCTTCAAAACAACAGCGCTAACATACAACCCAGAAGTCCCACTCCTGGGCACGCAGCCAGAGGAAGTGAAATTAGTACGGAAGGAGACATGACCCTTATGCTCACTGCAGCTAAGAGCCAAAAGATGGAGACAACCAGGTGTCCACCAACTGGTGACGGATGCAGAAACAGAGGCAGCTGTACACAGTGGACTGCAACACAACTTTAAGGAAGAAGGAAGTCGTTTTATTTTGAAACAACACTGCTAGAACTGGATTGTATGAAAGGTAAATCCGGCCTGATCACTGACCCTGGAGCTCGCTGACTAGGCTAGCCGGTGAGCTGCCCCACCAGCACTAGGGCTATGGTTACACTAGGCCTATCTAGGGATGCAATCCAGGTCTGAGTGGAAGTGACAGTGAGGAGGGACTGTGCCCTGCTTGTGGGCTAGCAAGAAGACTGAGGTCACAGAGAGCTGTGGGCAGCCGGCTGTGGTACTGGTGGCTCCCTGCCAAGAACTTATAACTCCACTGGGCCTGCTGAGGGCCTGAGGTCTCAGGGTGACACTGCTTTTTACCTGTTGTATTGCCTTCTTTCAACAGTTTATATGGTAAGCAACTGTCTGTGTTTTGTTTTGTTTTTGTTTTTGTTTTGGCTAAAAACGAACAATGAAAAGGACAGGTGCAGCCATTACCATAAAACCACATCCATATCCATGAACAAAGAACAAAGCCTAGCATGGCCATGAGGCAAGCAAGTCCCTCACCTTAGCGAACAGGCTATGGTTCGTGATAATGCTGTCTACATTTGCACACAGAGGCCTGTGCACAGTCAAGGTGCCCAGGCTGCGCTCTTGCTCCCTTGCTAGAACGCCAGCCTGGTGTGCCTGAATCCCTGGGTTCCATCCCCAGCACTGCATACATAAGGGGTAAGCTTGATTCTAGCACTGAGGAGGTGGAGGGCAACCTTAACTACATAGATGCTTCCAGAAAAGCCTGAGCACTTGATATATTATCAGAGAAAAAGGGGAGAGGGGGAGGGGGAGGAGAGGAGAGGGAAAGAGAGAGAGACAGAGACACAGAGAGGCAGAGACAGAGAGACAGAGAGGGGTTCGGGGAAGAGGGAGAGGGAAGGGAGAGGAGGGGAGGGGAGGGGGAGAAGAGAGGGGGGAAGGGGAAGAGGGAGAGAGGGAGAGGGGGAGAGAGAGAGAGAGAGAAGAGAGAGAGGGGAAGAGAGAAGAGAGAAGGGAGGAAGGGAGGAAGGCAAGCTCTGTCTTGAATAATAACATAGTCCGATTTTCGTCACTACAAAGCACAGGACACAAACACTTTGAATTAAGGGTTTCTGAGGTCCCACAGCAGGACACTGTGGCAGTGGAAGCAGGGCAGAGAGGTTCTTCACCTCTTGGTGGACAGGAAACAAAGAAAGAAATGGCCAGGACAAGACGTGACTTTCAGAGACATGTCTCCCGACCTACTTCTCTAAAGTCTCTACTTCTCCACATAATACCAACAGCCAGGAAGCATGTTTCACGCATGTACATATGTGCAGACCACAGCGAATAGTGATAGCAACAAACCAGTGGCCCCACTAGGTGCTGACTGCGGCTGGAAGTGTTTCCTCTGCAGTAGGCGTATCAGTCCCCTGTGAGATGGAGGAACTGGAGACCCCGAGCTTGAGGATGTCGTCCAGGATTGCACAGCTCCCACACACCCCACACAGCCCGGGGAACAGTGAGGCCTGGCCACAGGTCCTGCTTTTATACGGCAGGAGTTAACATTCTCTTAGTCTTCTCCTCCTGGGAGTAGTTTACAGCCCTGTCTTGGCTTTCCTGCCTTTGTCAACTCAGGACCAACAAAGCACGCAAAGCTGCTGTTCCTCGTGAGTCTCTCATCAGTAGGTCACCCTGCCAGATGAAGTCTCAGCAGCAGCAGAGAAGCAGGTTCGCAAACACCATAGCAACAGCACTGTGAGGTGGGAAAGTGAACAGTGAGCCAGCCAGGGCTGTGGCCAGCATGGATACCTAGCTTTCCCTCACCTAGAGAGAAAGAAATTAATTTTACTTTCAAAGTAATCACAACACACACACAATGTGGGAGTAAGAAAATGATGCTGTAGTTATGTGCAAAACCTTGGCTTCTAAGCTCATTTTTTAGGACAAGAAAAAAAAAATCACACCTGCTTATGTATTCTCTTCAAACAGACCTGCAAAGAAAATCGTGGCTGGATGATATTTCCAAGACCCACAGAACCAATAGGGGAAACTGAGTACTGATTAAACAGTCACATTGTGCCCTGAGCTGACTCTTTCCTTTCCCTGCGACAACTCCATGTCTGCTCTCACGCCCAGGCATTCCAGTGCCCCCTCACTTCCAGCTCCCTTAAAACCTCCTCCTCTTCATATACAGGGGGAGGAGGTCCCCTCAGGAACAGTCATAGGGGAAGGGAATAAGGGGAAAATGGGAGGGAGGGAAGAATGGGAGGATACAAGGGATGGGATAACCATTGAGATGTAACAAGAATAAATTAATAATAATAAAAAAACTCCTCCTCTTCTCTCTGGATCCTTAGTCCAGTGTCAGCACATGCACATGACCCAGCACACCACACACACACAGACACATAGACAGACAGACAGATACACACACACACACATGTCACACACACACACACACCACATACTCATACACCACACACACATACACACACCACATACACACATATGAACACACAACATACACACATCACACATACACACACTACATACTCATACACCACACACACACCATACTCACAAACACACTACACACACACATACACACTACACACACAGCACACCATACACACTACACACACACACACACACACACACACACACACACACACACACACATACCCCACATGTCATTTTGTTAATTCATTTTACTTATTTAGTCTTATTTTTGAGACAAGGTCCTATGGTGACCCTAAACTCATGAGGTAATTGAACATGGTTTTGAATTTCTGATCCACTTGCTCCACCCACCCAGGATGGGATTGCAGGTGTGTGCTGCTGCAGGCATGGTGCCACCACAGGTGTGTGCCACCACACTCAGCTTGTGTGGGGATAGACCCCAGGGTTTGTGCGTGCTAGAAGCACTGTGCCGACCGAGCTACATCACCTAACCTAGGTTCTACACACACAAGAAAACCTGTGGTAGCCGGCAGCTGGGAGCCGTGGCCTGTGGTAGCCGGCAGCTGGGAGCCGTGGCACAGGCCTTTAAAGCCAGGCAGATCTTGTGAGTTCAAGATAGATCAAATTCTAGGACAGCCAGGGCTACACAGAGAAAAAAAGGAAAAGAAAACGTGATATTTGTCTTTCCATCTGGCTTGTTTAGGTTAACATGATGATTTTCCTGTCAACATCAAGATTTCACTTTCTTTATGACTAAGTAAAATTCCATCATGTATGCCACATTTTCTGCATCTGTTGATGGACACCTTGGATGGTTTTATTACCTGGCTACTGTGACTAACGAACCAATAATTGTGGGTGAACATCTCTACGGTGAGTTGACTTACGAGCCCTTGGGGTATATACGCAGGGTGATATTACTGGGCCATACAGTAGTTCACTCCCTATTGTACAAATAGCCACTTTTTTCATAGTGGCTGCGCAAATTTACATTCCTAAAAGCAGCATGTAAGAGGTCCTCTTTCCCCACATTCTCGCCATCATTTAATGTTTTCTTAGAAACAGCCATTCTCCTTGAGATGGGTTGGAATCTAAAATCAGCTTTCCTTGATGACTGAAGATGGTGAATACCTTTCCCACTATTTATGCAATCCAATTTGTCACCCCTTGGGGTTGATTCCTATATACTGGCGTCCTTTCCAGAAAGTCCTTGCCTACGCCTACGCCTACGTCCCAAAGACTTTCGCGTCTATGCTTCTCTACCCATTTCAGAGTTTCAAGTTTTATACTAGGGTCTTTGGAAATCCAGCCTTCCCCAGCACACTCAACAGCCTTTGATTTTTCCAATACACATTTTTGACCCAATTGTCAAAAGTTAGGTTGCTGGAGCTATAGGGGTTTATTCGTAGGTGCTCTGTTTTATTCTACTAGTACACATATCTGTTTTTGCGTCAGGACCACTAAGTTTTTATTACTACTTGTTGCAGGATATTTGATCTCATTGTGAATCTGAGATTGTGAACTGTAAAAAAAAAAAAAAAACCTGTATCTTATTTGGTATGGTTCAGCCCTAGCACACACCTTTAATCCAAGAGCTTTCTGTACACTGTAAACAGGTGATTGTGGTGTGGCTTAGCCCTAGCACACACCTTTAATCCAAGAGCTTTCTGTACACAGGATTTAATAAAGCTAACCCTAAATCAAGAGGCAAAGCAGGAAACCAGCTGTCAGGGATTAAAGAGTAGGAGTGACTTTAAGAGAGGGTATTTAAGATGGTGCAGAGAAGAAAGAACTCCTTGGCTTTTAGCTTTTGGATTTCTCCTCTGGGGCTGTCAGGTAAGCTAGGAGGCCTTTTCCTCCTGAGTCATCAGCTAAGCTAGCAAGCTTTTGACTTTTTGGCTCTTTCCTTCTGGGACATGAGCTGAGTAGGAAGACCAGCGGGGAGCTTTCTCTGCCTCTCTGAGCTAGCAGGCTTTCACCCCAGTGTCTGGCTCCTGAGTCTTTACTGGTAAAACTGAACACTTGGGATTTTCTTCCATGATAACAACAGCTATGGCTTTGTGATATAATTTGAGAGCAGATATTAGGATAACTCCAGAATCGCTCTTTCTTCTCAAGATTGCTGTATTAACTATTCTCATTTCTGACTAAAACAATTTAAGGAAGGAAGGGCTCATTTTGGGGCACAGTTGGAGGAGTCAACAACTACACCTGTCATAGCTCATCCCAGATTTCCCTGGGGTCTGGGATCCTGGAATACATATGGGGCCAATGCACCATAATGCATCCAGGAGCCTTGCATTATACAGGACACCTAGGAAATCCTAGGTGTTGTTCCTCTCCCAAACATCAAACCATTCAAGAGTTGGACTATTTTGCTGAGATCACTCTGTCTTATTCCTCTGGCTCTGTGAAGACTTCTTCCATGAGCCACTTAACCTAAAAGGTGCTGACTCGAACTGCATCAGGCCGGCCCCCACATCTGTGATGCTTTCAAGTTATAATACTGCATAACAGCCCATAAAGAGGGCCACTCTGGCTGCTACGGTTATTTCTCTGCTTAGTACTTTCCCACTCTAATCCCTGATTATACTGAAACGTGGATGCTGGGTCGCAGGAGTGTATGGATCAGAGCTGCTCAGCTGGGAATCCTGGTCGCAGCTCTCCCGCATGGTCACAGCTCTCCCGCATGCCCCCCCCCTTGACAGAGCCTCAATCTCTCTGCCTCAGCACTGGAGTGAAAAAGCATCAGCAACATTTGAGGACCACATGTGCTGGAAGCTGGCTGACAGGTGAGAGGGAATAAAGCGCATGCACTGCTTGGTGGAGGCTTTACTCCTGGGGCTTAGGGACTAGCAGGGAAGAAAACGAACAAGTCTCCCAACAGTCAGGGGTCTGCTGGCAGTCAACCTCCTGTGGAAGGACAGCCCACCTCTCAACAGGTGTGACTCTAAAAAGAGCGGGGAGTCATCTGTAGGTGACGACGTTTTGGGGAATGCCTCTTTCCTTTGGTTTCAGAACCAGTAAATTTAGACCGAAAGAACTGTCTCTTTGTAGAAACATGTGAACTAAGCAAGAGGCCTTTGGCACGCAGAGGGGCTCTTGGCTTTACTCTGTGAGGGTTCTAGGGGTGACTTCCCGCCGTGGTGTGTCCGTGTCTATGTCTCAGAGGGGCTCAAGCTTAAAAGCCCATTTCACATAACGAGAAAAAAAAATCACACATTGAGCAGTTTAAGCTATAACTTGTTTCAAAGTTCAAGAAAGCTGGAATTCAAAGATGATGGTATACCTACGGCTGGTCTTTGGTTGGAAGGAAGTCATTTTCTCTTGTCTCCATATGGCTTTCTGTCTGTACATCAGTCCACCCTTGTGTCTCTTAAGGACACCATCTATTGGAGACCTCGCTAGTTCTCCAAAGGCCCCGTCTATATATACAGCATACCTGGCGGAGGCACCAGGGATCACAGTCTCGACATAAGAATGCTCTGGGGGCTGGAAGACGGGCACACGGGAGGGGGAGACGAAGTCAACCCTGGCCCATGTAGCAGAAAGATGACCGCACAGCATGGCCGAACTGAAATTTTCGAGAAGTCCCTGTGTGCACGTCAGGGGCATAGGTAACCCTAATGGGACAACACAGCTTGGCCAAAGGCTCACAGCCCATACATGGCAAAGCGGAAAGGAGAAACAAGCTTTTAAATGCAGAGCCCAAGGTAAAAGCCACGACCACCCTGTTGGGGGCTTAGAGAGAGGAGACTGGAGGTACATACTTGAGGTACATACAGATTGTAAGAATCTCTGATCCACTGGCTTCACTTCCCAGCCCGCTACTGACGACTGGCCCAGCCTGCCTCTCCTCAGCCTCATGTGCACACACTAGCAGATGAGGACACGGCTGGCAGGTTGGTGGCTGAGCCAGGGCACAAGCCCAGAATTATGCCATGGCTAAGGGGAGTGACAACTGTTCTCAGGGCGCACCACTTTCTCAGGCCACCACAGCCAGTGCCGGGTCCCCATGGTAAATGTGTGCCTCCAGCCCACAGCTGCACAGCACCCAAGGCCTGAAGGGAGTCACAGTACGCTGTCTACTAATGTGCATTCCTTAAAAACATCACTTTACAGCAACAAGCATCCCCGAAGTGACAGACGATATGAAGGGCTAACGGTTAAGTCTCTCCCATGTCCTCTACGGATGGTAAGCTGACTTGTCCCCACCCTGGTCCTCCCCCCAGGACACCACTCTCATTACTTGTGGTGTCATGGGATAGTTCTGTGAACTTCTATACAGAGAAGGAATGTAACTGTTCATGTGTTTTCCACGTGTGTCTACAGGCACTTCAGGGTTGGAATTGCAACTAGGAAAGTACAAAGGTTATTTGTCGTAGATGAGGCCTAAGTGTAATCCCATGGTTTCACTGTCCCACCCTCTAAGGACCGCTAATGTGACATAAAGTCCCCGGGACATCTGTATTCTGAATTACACCCCCACAGCTATCAGGAACGTGAAGCGAAACCGCGGGGAAGGCCAGGGTCTACTTCAGTGCTGTGCTCTTAAAGAGGGGAGGTGACCGACCAGGTTGCTGTAACAAATCCTTCCTGTGAATTAAAGGTTAGGAGGGAGCGCGGCAGCCACAGCAGCAGCGAGCGGGACTGGGCGTCCATGCAGCTGCCAGAGCTGCACTGAGATAAGGAAGCGATGCCCACTGATGACCTGTCAATCACTAACTACTGCTCTATGAAGGAGTCCCCTTCCCAGGAGGGGAATCCCTTCCATCCCGAAGACCTAACAGTTTCTTTAGAAAGTGACTTTAGAAAGTGGTTTTAATATGGTGTGTGTGTATGTGTCTGTGTGTGTGTGTGTGTGTGTGTAAACACACACACATATATATATACAATTATACATACATATTTTTAAGTAAGTAGAAATTTTTCTTAAAAAAGAAATTCCTCTCAGATGTCATGCCTTTGAATTTGGTTTTTTTATTTTTGTTTTGTTTCTTTTTTTTTTTTTCCTTTTACTTTACTGTGGTAGCAACTTCACACGGTACTACTATCTGAATTCTGAGTTTCTTTCTTCCTTGTGCCTAAGCATGCCTTGGTGGGCAGGAAAGGAGAGCCAGGACTTGAATAGTCCTCCCATCTTATGAACTATTTGACTTTTGTTTTCAAGCGCAGCACGAGAGCTCAACTTTTAAAGTTTGGACAGTGGAAACAAATATGTTTGCAAACTGTCTGCCAAGGAACTTGAAGTTTCCCCAGAGTCTCTCCAGGGGAAAACATTTACTCACATCAGTTCTCTCAAACCCGTAGACTTTGTACAACATTAGCTTAGCTTACGTTCACCTGGGTGAGCACAGTCGGGGCGCAGTCCCACCCGGAGGACCTTCTTTGTGGGGCACTCACCCTGCAAGCATAGAATCAGGAACTCCTTTGAAACCTCTAACATTCTTAGTTACATCTTGATGCCCCTGACCAAGAAAATCGCCAACAATTGGCACGACTCTCCCACCAACAAACTTCCAATTCCAGTCTTAACACGCTGCCTTTTCAGAGAAGAGCCCACCACCTGTGGCCACGGTTCTGCAGACAGCCTGCCTTCCAGCACAGTGAGGAGCACTGACACAGACAAGCTGGGGTGAGACCTGGAGTCAGGTTGTGCTAGCAGAGCTCTGCAGCTGGGAAAGACTCTTTTCTTTAGTCCCTAATTGCTTTAATTGCCTTTTTCAAGATAAAAATAGTTCACAAATGTGCTCAGATTTTAATGTCTTTTACCTGTTGTGTTTGCAACTGTAACTTCTGTATTTATCTCCTGCCTCAGCTGAGTTTGTATTATATAGTTTGTTTTAGTTGTTGAAAACTGGTATGCTATGAACATTTCTTGCTTATTTAAAACCCTTAATACATATAATAAACTAACTGGAATGAAGTGATGACACTGGCTGCTCCTCCAGAGGACAGGAGTTCTGTTCCCAGCACCCACTTGATGGCTCATGACTATCTAGAACTCCACTCCCTGAGGATCTGGTGCCCCCCTCTGGCCTCCATGGGCACTGCATGCACTGCACATGGTACACAAGCATACATGCATACAAAATATCCATGTGCATAAAAATAAAGGCTAATCAAGAAGCCACGCTTTGCACAGCATTGAGACAATTTAAAAATTTATTTAGTAAAGGAAAAAAATTTTATTTAGTGAGCCACGGAAACAAAGATATCACCCCAAGTTTAGATGCAGTATAGAAAAGATGCAAAATGAAAGACGTACTATCTACTCTGAGTCTGCTCTTGGCCAGCAATTGGCTGTTCTAAGTGGAAAACAGGGTTTCTTTACTTGTATTTAAACCTCTCTTTTCAAAAGAGCTCAATTTAATCTGACTCTGCCTAAGAGCTCCCTCACAAGTTTCTGACTGAGGACCAACCATCCCTAGAGGATCTGAGAAGCTGAGGAGATGGTTCAACAAGCAAGAGTGCTCGCTGTGAAAGTCCGAGGACACAGGGTTTCTAAGACGATGCCGCAAACACCTGCAGCCACAGCACTGTGGGCCACAGAGAGCAGAGAATCCCTGGGGATGACTGGGGCTGCTCCAGGTTAAGCGAGACACCCTGAATATGAGGAAAAGTCAAAGAGCAGGACACCTCATGTCCCCCTCTGCTCTCTGTAGCCACAGGTATAGGCCACACACACACCAAAAAGGGACAGAAGGAGAGAGAGGGAGGGAGAGGGAGGGAGGGAGGGAGAGAGGGAGAGATAGAGAGAGAGACAGAGAGAGACAGACAGAGAGAGACAGAGAGACAGAGACAGCGAGAGACAGAGAGACAGAGAGAGAGACAGAGAGAGCGCGAGCTCACAAGAGCACATTTGAGATGAACTGAATCCTGGCAACATATCTAATTATCCCTCTGAATGATTTTAAGTTATTATTGATGAAATAAAGGCTACAAGAAGTCATCCTTCACAATGCAAGACTGCCCCATACGTGCTTGGCATCAAATGAAAGCTGTTTTAAACCAATTACTTTACTAAGACATACTTCCTGCCATGTTGAGATTGACAAGAGTAAAACAAAAGTCATTAATCAAAACCCACCTACTTCAAAATCAAGGCAATGCATAAGGGCAAATCCACTCATACAGACCCCAAGTTGGCCAACCCCTCGTCACAAAATGTGGGTCAGCCTCACAGTCAGACCCGTCCCTTCAGCAACCTCTTTGTCTCCTATGCCACAGACTAGACCTGTTAGGTGGAAAATGAGCATGCTTGGGGTGAGATGCATGAAGGGTAGCGAAGCTTCCAGGCACATGGGAACACACACGTGAGGAAAACCACAGAACTCACATATTAAAAAACAGCAATAAAACTAGATGTTCCAACAAATCCAATCTAGTTTCTCCAAATATTTTCCCTTATAAAAATTTTAAAAGTACCCTCTTTCTGGGCATAGTGGCACATTCAGTAACGCCTGGCACTTGGGGAGCCGAGGCAGAAGGACCATGCACTTAAGGCCGGCATAGACTACACATAGTAAGACTGTGTGCTTAAAGGTGGGGGAGGGGGCACAAAATATCCACTTAATTAAGAATAACCCTTAGAAAGTGGTCTCAAAGCAAACTCCAGACACCTGAGGTTAAGACGTCATGTTGTTCGGTTGTGGTCAGCCACGGAAGAAAGTCACACTTTGCTGCTGAGTCCTACGCAGTCACTGCAAGGTTGTGGCATGAATCACAAATACAAACACAACACAGAGTTGCTATGTTCCGGTCCCACAAAACCCGGCTCTCGGTGTCACCGCGCTTGTGCGTTAGATGAAACAGAAGTAGGAAGCCCTCAGTAGCCTACAACCACCCATCTTTAAAGGGCCAGCCTCACAGAATTTACTTTTAGGCAAGAAGAGAGGCCCTCATGGTCACGTTTAAGGCGTTTGCAAGCAGGAACACGCACGGTCTCTCTCAAGGACTCTTTACCATTTCAATCTGGATATCTATAGTCTTTGCTCAAGAGCACTGACTGAGTGGCGTTTCTATAAGACACCAACGCTGTTATCTGTTATGAGAGACTGGAAAGTCGTTTTTCACATTGTCTGAAATCTCTGCTGAGATTGCTTATAACACAGAAAAGCACAATTGCATTGCTGTGGGGCGTGGCGGCCGCCACGCCTTTACTCTCAGCACTTAGGAGGCAAAGGCTGCCAATCTCTGTGAGGCTGGGGCCAGTCTGGTCTACCTATTGAATTCCGGGCCAGTCAGAGTTATAGGTGAGACCCTATCTTAAAACAAACAAACAAAAGAGCATTGTCAACAAGCTCCAAACTAAATAAATAGAATGATTATGAGCCAATAAAAAAAAAATTTTTTTTTTTTTTAGTCACCTGGTCCTCTGACACTGACCTAATTTCTCACAGGCTTAACTTCTGCATTCCTGGGCCGTGACTATGGTGAAGTGCTAAGAGGAACAAGGGACTTCATTGTTATGTGTCTACACTCAGGAGGAAAATCCTATCATGTCACCACACTGTAATTCCAGTCTAAGAACTGACCTGGAGACATTTCTAGAACCTAACCTAAGTCTAGAATCCCTTTCCATAACCCTCCTTGTGTGGAGGGTGACGCTGGGTTCAGCAAATGGCACTTCTGCTCAGCCTCGAATCTCTGCGACACTGCCTGAGCCTTGGTTTCCGTAAGGACACAAATGGCCTCCGTGATAGACAGCACAACCTTAGAGGACCAAGCTTGAGACAAACAGGGCTGAGCACAAGCTGGTAGATAGCAGGTGAGGTTAAGCATCAGCCCTTTGTGGACGGTGAGAAGCTGAGATGGAATCTGCAGGGCAGAAGGCAGGGAGCTGGGTTTCCCTCGGCTGCCGGCTGCCGGGATGTGGCTTTGAAGACTGCAGATGTCACCGGCCACCATCCATTCTGCTGAGGCAACCACATCCATCTCAGTCCTGTCCTGGAAGGGGAGGATCCCCTCTGGCTCTCCTCAGGGTCTTTCTCTAGGAGGGGTAACAAGAAAGAACACAGACCATGGCTGAGGAGAAACATTATTAGTCGACAAGGGCTGAATGGCCAGTGGCCAATTTGTAGAGCATGCTAAAATTAAATTCTTAATATAATCTCATGTCAACGAAAGGCACATGATAAAGAGTGGCCACCCTGAAAATTAATCTGTTTAATACTTAAATGTAATCAAATTGGTCTGTCTTCCAGATGCAGCGCTCCTTCCTTTCTCTAGTTAAACACTCATTTACAAAGTTGGATTTTTCCAGATGCCTGGATTTTTTTTTTAACTTTGTAGGCAAGACTTCAAAACTGGAAAGGCTTTGCTATTTCTTGTAATAAGAAAATTGGCTTCACAGGGCGAGATGGTGCACATCTTTAATCCCAGCATTTGGGAGGCAGAGGCAGGTGGATCGCTGTGAGTTTGAGGCCAGCCTGGTCTACAAAGCAAGTCCAGGATACCCAAGGCTACACAGAGAAACTCTGTCTCATTAAAAAAAAATTTTTTTAAATATAAAAAAATAAAAAAGAAAGAAAGAAAGAAAATTGGCTTCTTGTCTTAGCAATTGCCGTTGTTGTGTTCCTAACCTTAGGAAACTTCAAGACAAAAATATCAAACTAACATCAGAAAAGAAAATTGTAGGGCAGACATTGTGATTTGCAAGACTACAAAGAATCGGTGCTACTTCATTCTGAGATTTGGGTGTTGCCGGGGGTGGGTGGGCAGCAAGAGCTTCAGGGGGCGGGCCTGAAGTTCCTGCAAGGCTGGACAACCCTAACGAACCAGTCTGCACCTGCCCAGGAGCTGAAGGATGGTTCCTCCCCTGGCTCAGCTGGCATGCGAATTGCGCCTCTCTGGTTCCAACCTTAACAATTTTCATTTCTGTGCAGCTTCCGTAACTGCCATTTTCCAGTCTTTAAAATTACACTATCTGATTTTCTC
Organism: Acomys minous; assembly: GCF_964271855.1. Taxonomy (NCBI): domain Eukaryota; kingdom Metazoa; phylum Chordata; class Mammalia; order Rodentia; family Muridae; genus Acomys; species Acomys minous. Next base: position 129,133,734 of record NC_140486.1, read on the forward strand.
TGAATCACCCCGAGTCACTGAGCCCTCGATTAGACGCTGCGGTTTGGCAAGAGACAATGAACCCCACGCAGGATCGCCCCACAGTGAGGGTCACCCAAACTCCACAGTCAGCCTCAGAAACAAACACATCTCCCCTTCCTCTTTCCCTTCCTAGGGATTTTTCCCCCTCCTTTATAAGAGATAAAAATCTAACAAAGTAAATACAATCAGCTGGCTGAGAGGAGCCGGATTCCAGACTCGCATTTGCATTTATTTCTTTAGTGTCTCATGTTCTGTTCCTCGGTGTAAAACTGATTTTTGAAAGTTTCATAAGATAACATTTAACCGGCCTCCCTCCCCCGGGGTCTCAGCAACAACAGGCCTGTTGCTAGGGACAGAGATCCTGAAGATCAGTCCTAAGAGCTGCTCTCAGGGAGGCGCAGTGCAGCTCACATCACAGCTATCAGTGGGGACAGTGGACCTGAGGCCCAGTGGGCTGGGTTGGCCAGCAACAGTAAGGATGAAGTGCGCCACACTGGGAGACAGCTGCAGAAGGATGGCGTTAGGGGAGGCACTCTGGACGACATAACCTGTGGCCTAAACCCTGGGGACAAAGGGACTCAAGCAGTAAAGGCCACTGGCAAACAGATAGAAAGGTGACCCAGCACAATGGCTACGTGCACACGTTCTGTCACGTCAACAGCAGGGTACCACAAGTGTTTAAAAACTGGCAGCTGGCATTGTGAGTTTTGGAATGAGAACGCCATCCTTAGGTAAAGCACCGTGTGTCTCCTTGCTCAGGCTCTAGAATAAGACGCAAAGCAGCCTGTAGGGCTGGAACGCTCAGAGCTGACAGACACACAGACACACGGGGCCCTCAGATACTGCCACCAACGCCATCCATAAGAGCTAACGAGTCAAGTTTAAAAGAAAAGCTTATAATGTTTTAGATAGGTTTACAGATGTTGGGTGAACTCCTAGCTACATTCGGCCTCACGCAAGCCTGCAGGCACTTGCAGCTGTGCTTGGGCAGCCAGGAGCTCTCAGCAAGCCCTAGCGATCACTGCTACATACACAGACCAAGAATGGAAAGAGATGGGAGGGGCCCTTAAAGACGTGGTGTGTATATGTTCTCTCAAAACAAACCAGTAGATAAAACAAAGGAAGCCCCAAGGAGAGAACTGAGCCACACGGAAGGCCCCTCCTCCACCCTGGAGTGCTCGCTGATGGAGTGTCCCTGAAGTCGCTCGCCCACACTTTCACTCCTAATTGAGGATCATTAGTTCAGTGAAAAAGAACTGTGCCTCACTGTAAGCGCGTAGTGCTCTTGTACCATAATCTAGATCTCTCGCCCTTAGTTTTCTGAAAGAGGGCCCAGGCTGAACACACACTCTGGATCCTCCTCCCTGAGCCAGGCACGCAGCAACACGCATGGCTATGGCTTAACTTCTAACGCAAAATACTGCTTTCCGTCAAAATGCTCCTTTTTCAAAAGGCAGGGTAACAAGACTTTTGTGAGTGTGCCAGCACTCCCAGCACCTGGGAAGTGGGCATGTAAATCCAAGAGCCTGTGCGGGCTACACAGGGGCCACCTGACACACTACAGATGGAGCAATAACATGCAGATGCCACCCATCCTACCGGAAGCAGCAAGGACTACATGATGAAGCCTGGTGCCACAGTGAAAACAAACAAACAAACAAACAAACAACAAACCACTCCAGTTCTTATCAGCACTGTCTCCAAAAGGTCCAAGTGGTAAAGAGTTGACCCTTGACCTGGATCTGCTGGGAGGTGACAGACCTTTGTGACAGAGCCTAGCAGGCTCCTTGGGAACTTGCCCTCAGGGCACACACTACAGCACATCGGCCTTGCCTTGCCTTTCCATGCCTTGGCCCTGGCAGCAGCTTTGTTCTGCCTTGCGCACCCAGCCAAGCTGTGCTGACTCAGCACAGGCCAACGGACCGGTGCCAGCTGATCAGAGGCTGAAATGTCCCATCCCATGGGTACAGGCCACACATTTCCTAAGAACTCTCCGGGCACAACTGTCCTGTAAACGACAGATGGAAAGGACTCCTGGGATTGAAGAAGAACATGAAACCTGAAACTCCAAAGAGGACGCACGTCTGAATCCAGGACGTGCCGGACGGTATGCCTATGGAGTGCTGATAGGGTTTGTAGGCTTCCTGCTTTTTATTAGAATGCGCTTCTTTGTGCCTCTACTGATGACGTCAGCCAGGCATTCCTCAGCCCACACTTTCATGGCGCCATGACCTATTGATCAGGTAGCAAGCTAACGGGCCACATGACTTATGTGCTCTAATTTATTTCCAGTTCAATGCTTTTACCTCATGTTGTCATAACGTGGGGCGGATATGTGCTAAAATTTATCCTAGATCCCAGAAATGCTCCATGTGCGCACGTGTGTGTGTGTGTGTGTGTGTGTGTGTGTGTGTGTGTGTATGTGTGTGTGTGCACTAACTTCCTCCTCCCCACTGGCACACAAGGAAGAGGCAGGTGATCTCATACAGAACACACACTGGACTGGGTGTCTAGAAAAAGTACTGAAAACACTAAGCAAACACCCATTTAACAATAGGCTCTGGGGGACTGGAGAGATGGCTCAGTGGTTAAGAGCACTGACTGACTGCTCTTCCAGAGGTCCTGAGTTCAGTTCCCAGCAACCACATGGTATCTAGGGACCATCTGTAATGGAATCTGGTTCCCTCTTCTGGTGTGCATGGAAACAAAGCACTCATATACATATACTTATACATATATACATATATACATATATACATATATACATATATACATACATACATACATACATACATACATACATACATACATCTCTTGAAGGAGAAGGAAGAGGAGGACGAGAAGGAGGAGGAAATGGTGAAGTGCTTGTAACATCATCACTAAGGAGGCAGAGACAAGCGGACCCCTGCGGCTTGACAGCCAGCCAGTGTAGCCTAATCACCCACCCACACCTACACACACCCAAAAATCTTTAAAGCCAGGTACTGTGGTGCACGCCAGTAATCCCAGCACTCCGTGAGGCACAGGCAGGCACATTACTGTGAATTTTGAGGCCAGCCTGGTCTACAAAGAGTCCAGGTCAGCCAGAGCTACACAGAGAAACCCTGCCTAGAAAGAAAGAAAGAAAAAAAGAAAGAAAGAAAGAAAGAAAGAAAGAAAGAAAGAAAGAAAGAAAGAAAGAAAGAGGTCTGGGCCACGGATGAGATGGCCCAACAATGCATTGCTTTCCCTTGACTGAGAGATTGCATCACACAGGTGTTAGGTACCAAAACATCTCCGCCCTGTCCTCATTGAGCATTTATTAACGTTTTCCACTTCAGAGAACAGAAGCGTGCCATCTATGCAGGGATTACCCAGGGCCCTCCAGCATTTTCCCACAGGCAAGAGAGTAGTGCCCCAGTCACAGAAGACGCTCCGCAAGCTCACTTTCCGGAAACACCCCGGTTGTGGAAGAAAGCGCTCAACAGAAGCCTCCAGCCCAGGAGCCAGCAGCCAAGCCCTATTTTAGCCTCACACTATTTTTACATTGAGTCTGTCTTCCACTTGGGTAAAGTTAATCTCTAGGCACTAAAGCAGCATTCTTGGTAACTGGGAGAGGTCTCTCTGGGTACAGAGTATGGTATCTATAAATATAAGGACACTCCAGATGTTAAATACTTTACTCAAAATAGATGAAAGGCTTGTGTGATTGGACACTTGCTGAATGTAAAGTTCAGTAGAGTTCTTGAAATCGGAAGATTCTATGCGGGGGTGAGTGGCATCATTCTAGGAAGGCAGAAAGCCTCGAACTGACCTGTCCTACCATTTTAGGAGCACATGTAAGGGGCCATCCCAGAACACAGCTGGCACTGGGCTTCCTTGCACATAACCAGGTGTGAAGTGACCTGACAGTCCCCCTTGCCTTCCTGGAGTCACCGGAATGCTTAGGAAGCACATGGCACACCAGGCTCAGCATACCCTTTTTTGTACAGCACCAGAACACTCCGCAAACACAAAACCCAACTGGGCCACTCAACCACAAGCCAAGCTAAACGCAGAAACGGCATGACTCGCAGATCGAGAGTCACATCTGCGGCTGCGGGTTATGAGTTGGGACCCAGGGATTCTGGGTGAACCACTAGGATTCTGGCATGTGGTTAGGGTTAGTTAGGCACACAGCTGCCAGTCATGTGACTCCAATGAATTGTGGGGGTGGCAGTGGGTTGAGGGGAGGACAAATTCTTCAAAGTTTCTCTAAAAAAAAAAAATGAAAGTTCATCTTTCATTCCTTTAAATCAAGTCTAATTAAAACAAAAACAAAAACAAAAACAAAAAACAAAAAAACCAAATGGCATCATGAGGAATTGAAGGCACACACCATGCCACCACCCCCTGCAAGGGAGGCAGGGTTTTTTGTTTTTGTTTTTGTTTTTGTTTTTTGTTTTGTTTTGTTTTGTTTTTTAGCTTATTTGATTGTTTTTGGGTGTTTAGTTTAATTCTGACACTTTGTCTACTCTGCCAACCCCATCCTGTATTTAATTAAAATCTTGCCAAGGCGACCCACAGACTCTTCCACGGCTCCCCACGCATAACGTATCCAACCTGAGTCCCTCCTCTGCCCGACACCCTAGCTACACGCTGTAGGCCCATCACACAGAAGGTCACCCACACCACGGAATGTCACTTCCCTGGGTCAAAGGCACTTGCTCTCCAGAAACCACAGTACCTGGCTGCCTAGCTTGATAGCCTGTTTAACCTTTGGGACACACAATGGCGGAGGGAGAAAACAAACTCTGGAAGGTGAACCCTGACCTCCACATGCACACACACATGCACACACACATGTTCACACACAATGATAACGACGATGATGACACAGTAACAAATTAAAAGCAATGGGTTTACTTTTTTTTTTTTTAAATAAAAAGGGAAGGTATAACAGGTACCACTTCGGCATCCAGTCATCCTTTTTCTGGACAATAATCCTTTGTACTCGCTATGTCTGGCTCCCTACACGAGCTTCATGAGCAGGCTCCGCAGGAAGCGGCCTCAATCAGCTTGGATTCTAAGCCCATGAGCCAGTCTAGCTCACTCCACTTCTGCAAAGGTTTTAGCAGAGCACCGTGAAGCCAGCGGAGTTCCTGCCACCAGCAGCTGCTTCCCCGCTAACGTCAGGATTGCATCAGAGACCGGAAAGCAGGAGAGTCCAAATATCCAGTCTTTTCAGAGAAAAAAAAAATCTCACCAATTGTGGACATATTGCAGCTGTATTGCGGGGGGGGGGGGGGGGGGGGGGGGGCGGGGTCACTGTTTAAGATAGGACTGCATGCCTTAGCTTAGGCTGACCTAAAACTTACTGGCTGGTCTTGAACTCACAGCGATCCTCCTACCCCAGCCTCCACCTGATGCTAGGATTATAGGTGTGAGTCACCACACCTCGCTCCCCTTTTAAAACTGTGGGTCACAAGCCCACATGAGTTCTTAGAACGAAACGCAAGATCACCAAACGCTTGGGAGAAGGCTTCTGAATTCTCAGCACCCGAAATTTAGTTGAAAATGAAAGTCCCCAGGAACCTGGGGTGTTTCTGGCAGTGCTGCAGGGCTTGCCTGTGCTGTAGCGCATGGCTGCACCGCAGGCCTGGTTCTGCACACACACTCCACACTGTGTGTGTTGTTACCGCACCAAACGCCAAGGGACACTCTCAGAAACGCCTCAGCCGTGGAGCGCAGGGAATCAGTGCTCTCACTGCACATACAGTATTTTCTGATCTCGTAGAAACATGTGGTTTGCTTATGGGAAGCAGATTTGTTAGACGTTTCCAGGCCGTCATTCTGCCACGTGTCAGTATCAATTCAGCGTGTGTCTGTGGCCATAAAAACTTGCAGCTTCATAAAGATTGCAAAATGAATTCTGGTTTAAGATTAGGACAGGATTCCCAACAAGTTCTAAAATGGCCCTAAACACGCTTTTGCCATTGGTGTCATGTTTTTATGAAAACGAGTGTCCTCAGCATTGCTGATTATAAAATCAAAATATCAGTCAACTCTGAAATGTACCAAAGATGCTCTGTGCCCTGCGGTTGACATCGGAAGGCAGCTGCGCGCTCCACTCCCTGACCCCGGCATGGATGCTAAGCCTGCTTCCTTGCTGACCGCCTCTTTCGCTGGGTGACAGTTGGGGGCAATACTAGAGTAAAAACAGCCGATGATTTCTGGATATTGACCGCTTCCAGCCTCTGGCACAGCATCATGTTCAGGTCCCAGAGACTTCGAGAATGAATAAAGGAAGCCAGACACACAGTAATGCTCTCTGTAACAGCCTCTTTGCACAGCCTCGAGGGACAGGCTGAGCATGGTGACAAACAGCAGAAGGGGGCCGCACAGCAAGGGGCACAATGGAAGAAAGGGACGCGAGAAACACGGAGGCCTCGGGAAAGTGTCTGTGTTTTGTTTTGGATGGTAATTGCAGGAGCCCAAACCATCAGACTGCACTTCTCCGAGGATGGAGCCCCCGACCCCCTCTCAAAGGGAGGATCCAGGAGGAGTTAGAGGGTAAGAGAGAGGCGGGAACGACCTAAATAATACTGCGTGGAATTATAAAAGAACAAATAAAGTTTTCAAAAGAAGGGACTGGTGTAACTAAACAAAAGATTTAGTTTCCAGGTGTTACTTCAGAAGTCCCGGCGACGTGCAGATCATGACCAATATATGACTTCCTCTTGTCCAGGTCAGAAGGGAAATGGGCGGGGGCAAGGCCCATGGGGGAGGGGCTTCCTCTCAAGTCTATACCTATTGCCTCCATGGGCGTATTCTTATAATTTTGTCAGTATCAACACTAAGACACAGCACACTGGGTTGGAGGGGGCGGGGACAAAAACAGCAGAAAATGGGGGGAAGTGAAATAGATTTCTTTCATAAATTGAATATTCGTGTATTTATTAGAATATCAGAACATAACTGAACAATGTCCTCTTATGTTCTTGGATGTCTCGGTGTGAGCTGCATTAAACTCATTCTACTCATCCACAAAAATAGGATGCAAATTAAATCACTTTAACCAGATTAAGTATAATTAAATTATGCTTTATAAGGTATTGAGACTACTACATGCAATATTAATATAATTTATCTTTCAAAAAAGAGGTTATTAGTGAATTCTCTCCTTAACCTTGATCAATAATGGTAATAATAATAACAATAATAATAGCAACAATAATAATAATAATAATAATAATAATAATAATAATATATTATGCCATTAAAAAATACCAAGCACTCCTATTAAGATCTCAACTTACAATAGTCTTCAAAACCAGAATCAGTCCTGCCTCTCGGGTAGGCTGTGATTTGGGGGAGAAGCTTGTGCCCCTGGTCTTTCTGAAAGAAAGCCCCAACTTCAGCTGCTTAAGTCAAGTCAACTGAACTTCATTAAAGTCATGGCACATAATAAGCCACTTGCTGTAGTGAGTGGGTGAGAACACGCGAGGCCGACCAGATAAGCAAACCGACAAAGTGAAACTGGAGAGAGAAAGCTGTTATTACGGAATTAGTGCAGGTCTAAAAGCATGTTTAGGTTAAAATTCTAGAATTGCCTAATAACCGTTAACTTCCAACTTAATCATAAGGAACCAGAATTTACGTGTTAGCGGAGGCCCAGAGGTCAGCTAATGGAACCTCTTGGCTATCCGGTGGAGACAGGAGGCATGCTGCTGACCCTGGTGTGACCCCTGCTTTATCCACAGTGCGCAGTAAGTTCTCCCTCCGTCCCTCCCTCCCTCCGTCCCTTGTCTCAGATCACAGGTTAAATGCCTCCCGCCCTCTGCCCCTTGTCTCGGATTGCAGGAAGCAGCATTCCTAGGCACCATGGCTCTGTTCACCAAGGCAAAGCATCTGCCGTGGTGTTCTTCCTGCTCCACGCCTTCCCCACGCTTCCCTCAGGGCATTGCTGTGGCAGCTCCTCTGAGGAGCCTTCCTTAGCCCCAGAGTCTCTGCTCTTGCGGAGGACCTCACACGGTCTCCTCGTTCATCCACCCAATCGCTGAGATAGTGAATGTCCACTCGGGGCCACTGGGACAAACACTTTAAATTGCTGGAATGAAGGATACAGCGCCGACCTCCCAACACTACAGACAGAGTTGGATGCTACAGTAAACCAACCCTGAACACGTTTATCCATTCTCCTTTACAGCCCAGATTTTAACCATGATTTGTAGCGCCAGCACCCAATAGCTCATATGACATACAGAAACTCAAAACTATTCTAAAATTTAGTTCTCTTGCTGTGATAATCAGAATTGAGATGTTCCCTGCTTTACTGAATGAAATGACTCTTAGGCAAATTTTACTGTTTAAAGAAATGGCAGATACAGGCTATATCCACAATGCACCCTGTCTGGTGGGTCGAGGAACAATTATGCCAACTGTCGCCAGTTTGGATTTCTACCGTTTACTCTTGTGGGCGGCATTCTACCAACACCTTCCTTTACCCTCAAGAAGCTGCTGGGATTACAAGCACGAGCCACCACGCGTGGGTTTATCCAGGGCTGGGGATCCAATTCAGAGCTCCGCGCACGTTAGGTCAGCACTGCGCCAACTGAGCCGCAGCTTCTGAATGCAACTGGCTACTCTACAAACTAAAGAGATCTGACTGACTCGAGCTTCTGGTGGACGGGAAGTCCAAATCGCCAGGAGTCAGCATCGTGGTGAGGGCTTGCTGGCTGCGTCACAACATGGCAGTGCCAAGCAAAGGGATGTGGCTGCCTACAGAAGGCGCCAAGCAGAGGCGGCAGCCCTCTGTGCCCAAGAGGACTGGCAGGCCTTTGGGAATCACATCGATCCTCTGAGAACGTTGCTTCAGTGTCTTTAATGCCTTCCCTGAGGCCCTGCCTCTACAACATCCTCCTCTTTTCACTGCCACTGTGGACAACCAAGCCTTGCTGCACACTCTCAACCCACACCCAATCCACAATACTTGTTACCAAAGGGAGGTAAACAGGAGGGAAAATGTCCTTGAAAAATGCCAGATTTCTTTCTTGACTTTTATCAGATTTTCAGCTCTCTCTCTCTCTCTCTTTTCTTAAAAGTTTCCTCCTTTAAGTATACCAAGGAGCATGATGGGAGGACAGAAAGGAGAGTAGAGTTGAAACGTAGACATGATCAATGCAAGACACGCGCATAAACACACCACCGTGGACCCCATTCATATGTGTGATGGAGGAGTCCTAACAGCAACGCAGTAAAAGCAAACGCATGAATAAGGAAAGAGTGGTGAGAAACAAACGAACAAGTGAAAACATTCCCCCCTTTGCTCTGCCACCTCGCTCACTCTTCCTTCTTGAACACGCTCTGCAGGGTCAACTCACTCGCTGCCTAGATGGACTTAGGCGCCCTTTTCCCTGAATCAAATTGCCTCTGCCTCCAAAACTATAAACTCCCTGCAGCTGAGCTCATCACACTGAAAGTACCCATACCACGCCACCACTGTTGGTGCTGTCGTGGGATGGTTACAATGCCTTGTCATCCACATGTCCCTCCCCTCTTGGTCACTGTCATGGGTCCCCAGGCCCTGCCTACCTCTTCCCATCCCCCTAGCAAGGAAAACTCTTTAGGTTTCTATGCACTAATGTCTCCAGGACTGTCCAGTCCAGATGTTGCCAACCCTGATACTTAAGTCTCCGTGAACAAACGCTTTCCATAACTCTCCAAACCACTCAGCCACAGCTGACGACTGTGGGTATCCGCACCCAGCACTGCCCCTGCTGCCATTTGTTCAACACCCAAAACTTCTAATCTTACTTAATGCTTCCGGACAGAGCGTACGTCATTTTTCCTAATGTTCGCGGCACAGTCACCAAGTTATGCAAGCTTCTTTGCTGATGGCCGCCCCACTTCGTTCCTATCCACACAACCTGCCTGTCATGTCCACCCGCATGACCGCATTAGCCAGCTACACTGTTTGCCCACCTCTTCGTGATAAGACCTTAAAAATCATATTTTATAATCCAGAGGAATAAAAAGACTGACGGTCACTGGGATGCAGGAGGTGAAAGGCCAGGAGACTGCAAAGTTAATTGTATGGATTTCAGCCCAATTGTTCTTAAGCAGGATTAAGAGGGCAGTGAGTGAAACTGGTTTGGGCAGGGTGTAGGGGGAGGCCTTGAAAGAGACAAAGGGAGCACAGCCTGGGCAGGATTTGGTTAAGCGAAGGTTAGTGCCCTTGGGCAGCGAAAACATTTCTCTGAACTCCCAGGAGAAGCAGCACTAATGTCCCAACCTTGCATAGTAAGAGCAGTGTCATCAGGGGAGTATCACGGTTGTTTAGGACGGGTCTAATCAAACTCTACCACAGCCGGGCTTCTCATAAGCAGTGACTCCTGTTGTTTTAGCTGGCACTGACTCACGGCCTCTCAAAGCATGACACAGCTTCAGATGCAGGGTGCAGGGCCAGTTCCTTCCAACTACACGCTGCCAGCAGCTGGACGAGGGGGGAATCCTCCAGCGCACGGCTTTCTGCAACTCAGCACAATGTGGATTTGACGGAAAATAGTTGCCAAGTAGACCTTGTAATTCCAGAGACGCAGCAATGAAGAGGGAATGGGGCTTATGTTAAGATTCCAGAGCCAGGCATCCGGCCTTCGGTTTTCAAAACAGCGTGTGTGGAAATTTTCAGTCAGCTCTTTTTCCCATTAATTGCTTGCTTGCTCTCTCGCTCGCTTTATTGAGGTTGGTGTTTTTCTTTCAGATGCCAGTGAAAAGTCACCATGACTCTGAGGTACACTGGGGATAACGGGTGGGTAGTTGTCCCAGCGTTGGAGAGACCCACGGAAATGGCATTGTCACTGACACTGCCTTGTGTTTCCCAGGAGGGACCCATTTCCCCTCCTGTGGAACTTGCTCTTGGCCAGACTGAGCACTACAGACCTGTTCCCCTGCTTAGGCTCTCTGGTAAGCCACAGTCCAGTCACCCCTGAGGGTCACAGGAAGCTCACTTCCTGTCATCAAAACACTCCACACTCCCAGGCTGGCTAAATGCAGGGAAGGCCACCTCCCAAGACCTGGCAGTTAGCAAGAAAGCCCATACCACTGTCTACATGGAATTTACATATAACCACTGTCCAATCATGAGGGCGTCGCTGTCATTAGAACAAAAGTTCATCAATGTCAGTGCCTTGGAAAATAAACGCACAGGCAGCTGAGCCTGGCCTCTCCAGAATATCTAAGGAAAGGCCAAGCCATGTAGCATTAGTCTTCCAAGTGGGCATCTTAAAAGGCCATCTGTGGCCAGCATCCTCAAAGGTCTAAGAACTGACGATGGATAATGGTTACGTTTAAGCTTACAGCACAAGGAGGTGCAGGAAAACACTACCACACCCTCCTCTTTCACTGTTGTAAACCAAGCATTCATGGGATGCCCCGCTGGCCTCAAACTCTTGGGTTCCGGTGATTTTTCCATATCAGCTTCCTGGGTATCTGGGACTCAAGGCATCTGCCCTCATGCAATAATACGGAATGTCCACCCACAGGGACACAGCAGAGCTCCACAAAGTCAGAACCTAAGACCTAGATCCTCAAGCTATATGGGGTCAAATAATTGGATTTGTCAGAAGCCAGCAACAGCTAAGCTGTTCTGGGTACACTGAACAATAACTAATTTGGAGTCAAAAGCACAGCCAGTCGCGGGTGTTTGTGGCAGTGGGTTCTCCGACTGTACCCCTCGACACTGCTCAGGTTGGTGGCCACGCAGTGCCAATGGCTACCGACTACACCACCTTGGCACAGACCTGAGACTGAGAACAGGGACCGCAAGGCTTGTACTGTACACACAACCTCTTCTGCTCAGACACAAGCAATGACTTAAGTAGACAAAACCTTTACCATCCTCCAGCACGCATCAAGTCTTTGGCCTGTATTATTTTAGAGTGCTTGATTTTAAAAACTGCCGTTTGAATCCTGAATAATGAAAGAATGCTGGAGGTCTCACCATCCTGATCTCAGATTATACTATAGAGATAAAGTAATAAAAAAAAAAAAAAACAGGATGGTATTGGCATAAAAAACAGACACATTGATCAACGGACTTGAATCGAAGACCCAGACATAAGTCCACACACCCATGGACACCTGACTTTGGGTAAGGAAGCCAGAACTACACACTGGGAAAAAGAGAGCATCTTCAACAAACGGTGATGGTCAAATTGGGTGGCTGTGTGTAGAATGCAAATAGATCCACACTTATCACACTGCACAAAACTAAACTCCAAATGGAGCAAAGACCTCAACACAAAACCAGATGCACTGAACCTGACAGAAGAGAAGGGGTGGGGGATAGCCTTGAACACACTGGAACAGGAGAAGACTTTCTCAACAGACACCATTAGCACAGGCTCTAAGACCATCAGTTAATAAACGTGACCTCATGAAGCTGAACAGTGTCCGACTGGCAAAGGACACCGTCATTCAGACAAAACAGCAACCTTCAGAACATGAAAAGCCCTTTACTAATTACACATCAGATAGAGGACTAATATAGAAAACATATAGAGAACTAAAAAAATAAATAAATAACAAATAGCCAAATTTAAAAAATGAGACACAGAAAAAGAATTCTCAAGAGATGAAACATGGATGGCTGAGACACACTAAAAAATGTTCAACATTCTTAGTCATTAGGGAAATGAAAATCAAAACTACTTTGAGATTTCATCCTATGCTAGTCAGAACAGCCAAGATCAATAAGGCAAATGGCAGCTCATGAGGATGTGGAGTAAGGGGACCACTCACCCACTGCCAATGGGCGTGCCAACTTACACACCCACTACGGAGATCAGTGTGGTGGTTCCTCGGGAAGCTGGAAGCAGATCCATCTCAAGAAGCAAGGATACCACTCTCCAGCACGTTCCCAAAGTACCTTAGCTCCCGCCACACAGACACTTGCTCTCCTATGTTCATTTCTGCTCTGTTCATAATAGGCAGAAACTAGAAACAGCCTAGACGCCTATCGACAGCAAACTGACAAATGTTTTATTTGTTCCATGAGGCTCAAAACTGTTAATGTCCTGTCATGAAACTCAAAGGGAACTTAAAAAAATGACAAAGGCAAAAAACAAAAACAAAACCCCAGATGAATGGATCAGAAGAACTTGGCACATTTACACAGTGGAATATTATTCAGCTGTTAAAGGAAATCAAAATAATGGAATCTGCAGGTAAATTGATGGAGCCAGAAAAAAATAATCCCAAGTGAAATAACTCAGACCCAAAAGACAAATATAGTATATATTCATTTATAAATGGATGTTAGCTGTTAAGTCCTAGATAAGCAGGCTACATTCTGTATAATCACAGAGGTTAAGTGTAGAGTAAGGGACTACAGGGGAGGGAAAATAGAATAGATTGTTATGGACAGACAGGGTGGGGGACATTGGAATGGGAGGACCAAGTGGAGAGGGACAGCTAAAAATAACAGCCATTTGAGGGGTCATATAGAAAAAAATATATATTATAGTCACCAAATAACAGGGGAGACAATGGCAAATAGGAATCTATCTTGACCGAATAAAACCTCCAGTGTCAGGAATGGGCTACATCTAATTGAGTAGTGGACCAAAGGGTATCTATGGAAACCCCCAAACAACTTCGGTTATTGTCAAAGCCATTGGTTGCTCTCCACATACCGATGTTAAGACCCTGGAGCTGAAGTCAACACCTAAACATCTCACTGAACACAGAAGAGTCAGGCTAGGGCCTAACTGGAGCCTTCATCCCTACTGACTAGTGTTTGGTGGAAGACACTCTGCACACTACCAGAGGAGAAGGCTGAACATCAACCCATCTACAAGCCCTTCAGTCTACAATGGCGACCTGTCTGTACGATATGCTGGTGCAATAGTGGCACGGAAGTTGTGGGAGTAACCAACCACTCCAGGCGATGCAACCCATGCCCGACACTGCTTGGGTGGCTAAGAATCTACGACTAGACAGGCTATGGGTGTAGGAGACAACCAAACAGTACTGTTCTGCTAACGGAGCACAGCAATAAAAGGACATCCTGCTGTAGCTCTAGACCAGTGTCTCATTCAGCCATCACTAAAAGAAAAACAAAAACAAAAACAAAAATAAACAAACAAACAAAAAAACCTTTCTCTGGGAACTAACAGAGATCCATAACTGAACAATAAGCAGAGAGTCAGAAACCCTGGAAAACTCAGTCCTGAACGGGATGTATCCATCAAATCTGTTCCTTCAGGGCTCAGGGAACTAACTATGCAGAAAAGGAGGTGGACGGATGACATCGAGGACCCAAGGCCTTCCAGACACAACAGAACTGACGCACGCGTGAACTCACGAAGACCGTGGCAGCACCTGCAGGGCTTGTACAGATCTAACCTAGGTGAGGTCCCGGTTTTGAGATGGAAAGTAGACACAAGTCCCCATCCCGGCCCAGAAGCCAGCTCCAATTAACAACCGCTCTCAGAGGAAAAGCAGTTTCTCCAAGGAAATCTCGCTGGTCATGCAAACCACGCTGCAGGGCAGGCCCGTGCCCAGCGGCAGATGGTCAATACAAAATGAACTCAGGGGTATTTTTGTGGGGAAACCTAACTGGCCCTATTGGGTTATGATTTTGAGTTTTTCTTGGTTTTGTTTGTGAGTGTGTGTATCTGAAGATGTCTATGTTTCTCATGGTCTTCCTTATCTTTTTTTTCTTTTTCTTTTTGTTTGTCAGTTTATTGATTTTGTTTTATCCTGTTTTGTTTTGTTTCATCTTTTTTGTCTTTTGGTTTTCTTGAGAGAGAGAGAGAGAAAGAATGCATGGAGTTGAAATGGTGAGGATCTGGAAGGAGAAGGAGTGAAGGCAAAGTATGTTTAGAATACATTAATTATATAAAAATTTATATAAATAATTAAAAATTAATAAAATTGTTTAAATTAGTGATTTATATTTCATTTGATATTAGTAAATAAATTTTGCATTGAGCAAAATTTCTAACAATTCCTGAAAGAGCCCTAAGCATAGTTCTGCCACTTTGTGTTACATATTTATGAAGTGAGGTAGTGTCAGAATTAACAACTATAAAATCAGTTTTATTTGACTCTGAAATATAGTGCCCTACATCCTGCAGTGTCCATCAGCCAATTTTTTTATTATTTACATAAGAATAAATAAACACACTCATCTCGTTAGCAGTCAAATTTACTTTTGATTTTAATAATGGTAATATTTGTATGGAACAGATTTGTGTTAAAATATATTTTTATGATTCATTATCAGTTACTGTTTGATTGGTATGCCTATTTTATCAATCAGTAAAGTCAGAATTGTATAAAATTTTCTGACAAGGAAAAGGGGTTGTGAGAGGAAAAATCTTAAGAACCTGGTAGAGGGTCTGGTAGGAGGATCTGGCGGAGGGGTTAGTGGGGGCTCCCCAATAGCTTCAGGTCAGGAAGAGCAGAAAACCCAACTCAGTGTTCAAAGGGAAGACCCCAGGAGTGTGGCTTCTCCACTTCAAGATCCCTTACAAGCTTTATGAGAAGATTAAATGGAACACTGTTTCAATTTTAGCCACAAAAACTACTGTGTAGTCATGTAGCTATGTAGTCATCAGTCAGCAAAAACTAAAATGAGGGCATCCGAGATCTGAGGTCTCTGAGCACACGCCTAAGGACTGAGGACCAGAAGGCACCCGAGATCTGAGGTCTCTGAGCACATGCCTAAGGACTGAGGACCAAGAGTGCGCACCCTCCTTCCACTAGGGAGAAGGGGGAAGGTAATCCACAAGATCACGTGTCGCTGATCGCTCAGTTCTTTCTTGGTCTAAAGAGACTAAATGCGACAATGCTAAGGCCAACAATCTTGCTTTCAGGGGTTGGGGCCAAGTCCTCTACTAGAGTAACTATTGTTACTCTACCTCACAATAAAAAAACTTTCTTCCATTTACACGTAACTAACTGCACACTCATCTAATTAAAACAGGAGCTATCCATGCCAGCCTGAAGACTGTAGTAGTTCAGATCTCATGTGTGTGTGTGTGTGTGTGTGTGTGTGTGTGTGATGTGTATGAAAGTGTATGTGTATATGTGAGTATATGTGTGCTGTGTACAGTGTGTATATAGCATATGTATGAGTATATGTGTATGTGAGTGTGTGCGTTGTGTATGTGTGCGCGTAGCATGAGTGTGCAAGTGCATGTATATATGTGAGTGTATGTGTGTATGTGAGTGTATCTGTTGTGCATGTATGTGTGTGTGTAGCATATGAGTGAGTATATGTGTATGTGAATGTGCGGTGTATGTGTGTGTGTGTGTGTGTGTGTGTGTGTGTGTGTGTGTTAACCCACTACAATCCCAGCGCTCAGCAGACAAAGGTAGAAGATCCCTGAGCAAGCTGGCCGGCTAGTCAGATCATCAAGCCTAGGATTCCAGTGAGAGACCCTGATTCAACATATAAGGTGCAGCGTCACCAGGGAAGACACCTGACATTGATCTGTGGCGCGTGCACCCAGACACGTTGTCTACATGCACCAATATTCCATATATGCGCACACACACAACTAAATGTATGCAAAAATGAAATTTTAAATCGAAGCTGAACATTTATTACATATTCCATTTTTAAGTTGCTCTCAGTGAATCCAACATCAAGTTGAGGCAGAAAGTGATGTGTACAATATATGTGTGGCTCAGTGTCACAGGCTTGTAACCGCAGGTTGAAGGGATGAGTTGGCAGCGAGGTGGAACCTTGGCTCTCATGGCCTTGCTGTGTGTGTGGTCTTGGGTGGCTCCTCTGTGCAAGAGTTGTGTGGTGTCACAAGACTGGCAGAAGACTGAATGAGGATTTAATCAAATCAAGAGGATTAAACGCACCTCAAGCCCTTAGCTGAGTGTTTGCCCCCCAGCAAGTGCTCAGTAAAGCTAAGACGCTGATGCGTGCATAATTGCTGAATGCTCATTACAGTGGCAAGTTGTAGCTGTAAGTAGGACTGTTCCCATTACTGTCATCAAGGAAACTTCCAGAAGATAAGTTCCTTTGCATCCATTGCTACTTAAATAAAGTGCCAATCCCAACTACTAACACATTAACTTGGCCGACTATGTGAATCTGAAGGACAGCACTGAAGGTGAGGCAGATGTGAGAGGACAGGTTACTGTGGTTGGTTGGTTGGTTGTTTGCAGAGGGTCTCACTGTGTGGCCCTGATTGACCTGGAACTTGCTCTGTAGACCAGGCTGGCCTTGAACTCGAAGATTAGACTGCTCTGTCTCCAGAGTGCTGGGATTAAAGGCGTGCGCTACCATGCTGGTGTAATATCATTTCTTAAGTTTAATATTTGTAGCATCTGTCAGATTTCTCACATGGTGGCACAAGCCTGCAATCTTCACACTAGCGAGGATGAGGCAGGAGGCTTGAGAGTGTGAGGCTAGCCTTGAAGAGGAGTGGGGAGAGAAGAAAAAGAGGAGGAGGAGAGGGTGGGGAAGGAGGAGGAGGAGGAGGAGGAAGAGGAGGAGGAGGAGAAGAAGGAGGAAGAGGGGAAGGACAGGAAGCACACAAGGAAGAAAACCACAGTACCGCACCAGTGGCATTTGTGGGAACACAGACACAATAATGTATCTGTTTAAAGTCAAATTTGTTTGTTTAAAGCTTGTTTGATTTGTTTAAAGTCAAATTCATCGATCATCATTTTCTGTGTTGATCTTTATAAATGAATAACAATGAACCAACTTTAAACAAATTCTTGTCCTTATACATTACAGAGGGAAGAAGAAGAAAAAGAAGGAGGAGGAGGAGAAAAAGAAAAAGAAGAATTAAAAGAAAGTCTTGTGACTCCCCATAAAGTTCACATGCCAGATACAAAGATTTATCTTTCTACATAAAAGAAACTCAGTGCCACGACCCAGAAGGACTAAAGAGCACAGAGAAGTCCTACTTGCTTGACAGCTTGAAATTCCTCTGCTTCTTTATCTTGGTTTGCAGTTTATCCTTCCTTTGAGCCGCTTGTGTGGAGTCATCCTCCAGTCATTGGAGGGGTTGCCAGGAATGTGCACACTTGGTCAGTTTTTCAGAGTAACATGAGACTGCAGCTGTTCCTCTAAGGGAGGCTTAATGCTCAGTCCCCACCCTTGGAAATACCTGGCACCCTACACCTGTTAGTTTATCTGTAGTAGCAGTCCTCACCGAAGTGTAGCAGAACCCAAAGATGTGCCATCCCCCCTCGTTTAAGTTAATTTTTCATCAGCATACAAAAGTCACAGGCTTCCTGTGGCATCCTCACACCACGTGGATTCTTGTGCCCTTTCCATCCCTCCAGTAAAACTACTTTATCTTTTCCCATCTCATAGGCACCTTTCTAGTCCCCTAACCTCCACACTTCACACACACACACACACACACACACACACACACACACACACACACACACACACACACACACAAGAAGCTAGGATCCCCACATGAGAGAAAACATCTGTTCTTTGCCTTTCTGAGCACAGTTACCTCACGGAATGTGGTATTTTCTAGCTACATTCATTTTCCTGAAAATTGTATTAAGTTCACTTTTCTTTACAACTGATGAAAACTCCAACATGGCTGTGTTCCACATTTTCAGCATCCACTCATCAGTTGACGGACACCTAGGCTGGGTTCCTGTTCTTGCTATTGTGATAAGAACAGTGATAAACACAGAGGTGCACGCGTCTCTGTGGTAGGAGATGGGGGCCTTTTGGCGCATGCCCAGGAGTGACACAGGTGCACCGTAGGATGGCTCTGTTTAGAAGCCTCCACATCGATCCCCACAGCCTCCGAGCTATTCACACACACACTCCTGCCAACCTGGGGTAAGGGTTTGTCTCCAGCATCTGGCATCATCTGCTTTATTGACAACACCCATTTGAATGGCGGTGAGATGGAATCTCAGAGTGGCTCTAATTTTCATTTCCACTGCAGCTGAGGATCTTGAACACTCCTTAAAACAGCCACTGGGCATTTCTGGCTCTTCTTCTGAGGACTGTCTATCCAGGTCACTGGCCCATTTGTGGACTGCGGGTTTGGGAGTTTAATCTCTGCAGTTCTTTATGTAGCGCAGATGCTAACCCTGACCGGAGTATAGCTGGGCTTGCTCCCATCCCCCAGGCTGTCTGCTCACGCTGCTGAGAGTTCCTTCTTGTATGCAGAAGCTTGTAAATTGCGTGTGCTACTCTTACTGATTTTTGTGGCCATTTTCTGTGCTGCTGGGGGGGGGGGGCAGAGTGGAGGGTTCTTGCTTAAACTCTATCCTAATGTGTTTCCTCTATGTTTTCCTGTAACAAGTTCAATGTTCTTAATTTGCATCAAGATTTTTTTTTTAATTCAGTCTGAGTAAAGTTTTGTGCAGAGTGAGAGATATGGATCTAATACCACATTTCAGCTTGTGGGAAAATTAAGACCAATAAATAGTAATTTCAGCCTGGTGTGGTGGTTCATGCCTATTAATTCTAGCACTGCGCAGAGGTCACAAGTTCAAAACCACCCTGGGTTACACAGAGAGTTCCAGGTCAGCCAAAGATGCATAGGAAAACACTGCCTTAAAGAACAACAATTATTAACATTATCAGTATTTAAATTATAGAAGAAATAAAACGACATATAACATAGGCTACCCACTTTTTGTACCTTACGCATCCTAATAGGTATTCACTAAATTGTTGCATTCTAACTCACGCAGCATTGATTTACCTATTGGCTAATTTGATTTTACACTGTGTGTGTTTGTGTGTGTGCGCGCACGGGTACACATTCACATCCCGTTGCACCCACATAGAGGTCAGAGGACAACCCGGCAGCTGTAGGTTGTCTCCTTCACCATCAGGCTCCTGGCTACTAAACCGAGTCATCAGGCTCGGCAGCAGGCAGATTTACCATGGTCAGGCTCGATCTTCATGGTCCTCATGATGTATTTTTCTTTTCTTCTTTCTTTTTTAGAACAATCCAAAAAAGGGGGGGGAGTTCCTTTCTACACTACTTAAGGATGTTGTTGACTTTGTATTTTCACATAACTTGATTTAAAAACATTACAAAGTCCACTACTTAACAGATGGGCTCTAACCCACCACTTGCCTTCTAAGGAACACTACTTTCACCTGTTCTGCTTAGGCACTATCAGCTGCCTGTTATTCCCAGCTGGTGCTGACGTCTCGAGTCCATGTGGGTGAGAAGAAGGTGACAACTCCACAAGTAACACTGTCTGCTTTGGTGGTAGAGTAAAAAGAAAGTTTTACTGTATGTAAATTGGAATGCTCACTTGGGTTAAAATAAACCTACAGACATTTAGGTAGCGTCTCAGGAAAGCTCCACCAGGTGGCAAGACACTTCTAAGAAGCAAAGGAGATGAGATTTAATGACAACTATGGTCTCTCACAAAGATTTAATCTAGCAACTCCATAACATTATTTTTAAAAGCTTCAGTAAAAATTTGCCTACAAAAAAATAAGAGAACTTTGACAAAGTAGGAAATTTATCTTCACAGTTTTCATGAAGTCAAGCTAGGTAAAATCAAATCACTTTATTACATGACGACTAATGCTTATTCATATTGGGTTCACTTTGTAGAAGTGATGGACATTAAAAGTAATGGATTTAGAAAGAATGATGAATATATTATTTCATGGTACATAAATTAAGTCAAATCAAGATGAAGTTGAGAAAAGTCATCATCATCAAAACACCACAGTAATAAATTTTGCTGCCATGATTCATAGACAGGTGCTTAAAAAAAAAAAAGTACAGAGTAGTTTGGGAGGAAAGGATGTTGGCCCAGAGTACTTCCAGGAGGACAGCAATTAATCGCAAAGGGGAAAAGGGTGACTTTGTGGTCTAGAAACCTAGCAAGGCCATCTTAGCCAGCTGCTATCCTCCTGTCACACACCTGGCAGGGCTGTCTACCATCACTGCCATGGAGTTTCCTCCTACTCTCACCAAAGGCCAAAGAACACATCGGGCTAGCTCAGTTTACGTATAAAATCACCAACAAGTTCCCAGCAAGCACCAGGGTAATAAAAGACAGATTATCCCAGCTCAGTGGAGCCTGGGGGATGTATTTAAGAGCGCTGTGAGAGCTTGGATTCAACTTTGTAACAGGAAAAAATCAGTCTAGCAGAAAACTGGCATAGTAAGACCACGGTCTGTAGTTTAGTTAACTGTAGCATGCCATAGTTGTTTTATTCTGCTTTGAATGCTGGTTTTGCAACGTGTTAGTACTTAAGGAATCTGGGTGAAGGTTATTGTTACATTTTTTTTTTTGGTAGTAGCTACACATCATGAAAATGAAAGAGGAAAAAGATGCTCCTAGATCAGGCTAAACCTCCTGCGTGTCTGTGTTTACATCAGGGACTAATGGTCAGGGAGAGCTGAGCAGGTTAAAAATGGATAGAGCAACTGGCCAAATGTTTAGCCAAATGACAAGATCAAAGGAAATATGCCAGATGTTCAGCACCAGCTCTGCATATGGAGGCACCTCCGGCTAGGAGGGAGTTCGTGAAGGAAACCAGAGACATCAGCTCTGCTTCCAACCACAACATAAGAATGGCCTATAAATACCTGTGCTCAGCTAAGTACTCCATTTCCATTACAGTTTCTGACCCTTACAGAAAGAACAAGCAGCCTTCCTCTCCTAGAATTTGCTGTGCTTTGTTTATGCACAAGCTCAAACGGACTTGCAGAAATGCTCAATTTAAACAAATGTTGGCATACATATCTTTCAAACTAACTTCAACCCAAAAAAGTACTCCCCCAAAACAGATCATCACTAAAAGTTGATAAGTTTAGCTTTGCCCAAAATATTTACTTCCTAAACATCATCAATAAAGTGTTCTCATTAAAAAAAAAAATGGTTGTGATATTAAGATCCAGTGTCTCCTTCACAAAGTGGGGACAGGGCTGCAGAGGAGACCCCCAGGGGGAATCCTGGCTGGTGGCTCCATTTGTTTTTGAGGAAGAGATGCTTTATTTCCTTCTCTATTTTTGTCACTTCTCAGGAAGTTTACTGTACAACTAGAAACAATCATGGTCCTTTTATATTTGCCCCTCCCCCCCCAAGTGCTTCCATCATTACTTCATGCAAGCAAGGAAACGATTAAAAAGAAAATCAGGCAACTAGCACCCTCTTTTGCTAATTCTCACTTTATACGCAAAAGTATTCTGGATGTTTGTCAACATTCTTAGGATTCTAAGTATACACTTGGTCTTTCTAAAAAGCATGATTCTGAAGATAATTTCAACAACTTATTCTCATGGACCAAACACTGGCAGAATCTTATCTATCAGCTGCAATAAAACAGACTGAGATTCGGTGAGGCGGGTGGGCGGCTTCTGAGGAAACTAGAGAGACTAAGACAGACTGTGGAGTCTTCCAAATCAATTCCCAAGAGAACCATAGAAGACAAACGTCACATGAGGAAAAATGATCTGAACAATTAACCGTCAAGTCTGCCCACACTGTGCTCCCTTTCACAGCCCAGAGAACTTTACATCAAGAACATCAGCCGCACTGACAATGTCTCTTGAGCTGGTCCGTGTTCTAAGCTGTCCAAGTAATCTGCCTGAAGCAGTCACTGATGCAGGTGACGGTAAGGGTCTGGCAAGACTGCTCCAACTGACAGGCACATGTTGCTGATTGTTTATTTTAACTAAAACAAATAAATTGATGGCAGGCCGCAAAGGAATTTAAGTGGACAGCTGACGTCAAGGCAAAAAAAAAACCGCAGCAGAAAGAGCATGGCAAACAGGGCCTCCCAAGGCCCGCACAAGGATCAGCCATTACTAGTCCTCACCCTCTGACAGTGTTCACAGGCAGCAGCAAGGGCCCCAGGTCCTACGCCCCACATTCTTAACTGGAAGTTGGAAATCCAGTTATACCTGGAACTTCTTGCATTAGAAATGGTGACAAATTCTTTCCTCCCAAAGTTCTGTTGTTTCACCCATTTATCTTTATAGTTTCCAGTGCTTGACGTTTTACCAAAACGCAGTATGTGCAAATAGCCTGTTTGACTCAGAAAGGGAGCATTTTATCTTGGCCATTTTATAATCTTATTAGGGAATCAATTAATTTCCTCAAAAAGTATTTATCTGGCTACTACAATATTCCAGATGCTTCTTTGGTATTTGAATATAATGGTGGGAAAATGGACAAAAAAAAATAGGGATAGGGCATATATTACATTTTGGCGGGAAAAATAAGACTCTAAACTCAAAACTAGATAAACTAGGAGCCCTGGCGTCCTGAGGAGGAAGAAGGAAAGTTTAGCAAGTGCTAAAGAATGCCGACCCTTGGGAAGCCAGAGCCGGACTGCTCACTGCTGCACAAGTGGGCTCCAAGTACATAAGTGAGTTTAAGGAAAGTGTTCCTAAAGAGAGAGTGCTTTCTCCTCTAGCAGAACAATACCATCTTGCTTCTTGCTTGAAAGGAAGTATTGATCAGTAGCTAGTAAGCCAAAGGTTAATAACTGGGTCTGATAATTTCTGTTATCAGACAAATGATTGATGATGTGGCAGCCTCTGGCTCCTAGTAAACACAGGAACCTCTATGTTCAATGCTTTTACTGAGGACCAAGGACTTAAGCTATTTTCCCAGGATTCTGCTCTTCCAGGGCTGGAAGGATGGGGCTGCACAATCCCACCCACCCCCCACTCATAGGAGGGGGTAGAAACAGAGGGTCCTACAGAGTGCAAGGAAACTACCAAATTACCAACTGGGACCCCACTGGCTTATGGTACAGGACTGACTATTTGGACTCTCCAGCTCCTTGGTGTCACCATTCCAGGAGACCACATGCTGAGCTAATGACAAGTCCCCCTCCACTTTGCCTTCAGCTATCTGGCTGGTGCCCGCCCTGCCGACAGCTGCTAGGGCTTAAGCTATGTCTAAGCCACAGAGAATGCACAAAACTGGCCCTTGCTTTGCATCAAACCCCATCTATTTAGTCACTCACGGTGCAAGTCATAGTGGTCCAAGATGGTATTTCTGAAAAGAATTGCATGCTAAATACAAAGGAGAGTTTGTATCTTCAAGCAACGTCTAAACGATGTGCATGTCTCTTAACCGCCAGTGGAAACTGGTCCGTTTCTCACTGTCTGTATAAAAATGAGATTTGAACCAACCTGCTCTCTTTGGAAGAAACAATAATTTCTTTGTTAGCTAAGCTAACCCTAGCATAGTTCCTAAGCGTGTGGTTGGTTCATCTTATGGATGCCTTCCAAAGCACGCTCTATGACATGGTCACAAATCAATTAAATTGGGAAACAGGCGTAATTATAACCACATAAAGTTAGAAGTGTGAGGAAAAACAAGTAATTGAAAATAACAGTGACATAAAAATGCCACTAGGAGATGAAATCAAAACACACCAAAGTGTGGGCTCAAAATAAATAAATAAAAGCATCCATTGATGTATTCATAGTAGACAGTGACACTTAAAACAAATTAACTTCCCCTAAATAGGCCAGAGAGTAAACCACCTCACACTCAGAATGTTTTTATCCACCCGTCTTTGGTGTACTTATTGGGGCTCTAACTGACCTTCATCCTTCGTGGAACAGATGGACAGTGCCAGGGCAATGTGATCCGGATCTCGGTTTGCTAAGTGCACATGGTCAGGAGGTTAGACACTTCTTCCCACCCAAAGAAATAAACAGGAATTGCGTTTGCTGCATAGAACGGACACCAGCAGTCATCAAATAATGACATCATCGTATTTACACAATTGAGAGTATTTATACTAGGAGTGAAATTGTTACATCAAAGGAGGTTTCCGGTTACAAGAAAACTTTGGCTTCAAATAGTTAACCTGAGTATTTGAAAGAACTTTTTATTTTATTTTCATCCTGCTGGTGTTGGTTTTTAATACTATTTTAAAATTCCTCCAATACCTTCCAGAGAGATGATGCCTGAGTCTAACTCATCATAAAGTTGCATCACGGCTACAAGCCCCCCACCCCGCTAGCTAGCCTCTACTCAGCCAGCCACACACAGACTTTTTGCTCAGGCCATTTCTCATTTCCAATCAGGGCCATACAAAGAGCAGGCTCAATTATCAACTCCACAAAAAACTTGCCAGAGCGCTGCCCGCCTCCCTCGCCCCGCCCGACGCGCAGCCCGCGGAGCGGCTCCGTACCTGCTGAGCGGGTGGCTGGCGGCGGCCCGGGGCGCGCAGCGTGGCTCTGCCCCCTGCGGTTGCGAGCGCGCGTGGGAGTGGTAGGCGGTCAGCACCACGCCGCCCGAGTCCTCCACCTCCATCTTCAGCGGCGCATGTCCCCGTGCGGACCCAGAACAAAGACGCGGACCAACGTGGACCGGCTCCAGGAGCGGGTCAGCAGCCCAGAGCGTCCGGCGCCCCACGGATCCGCAGCCACGACGGCCACGCCCGCCCGCCCTATGGCCACGCCCACCCACCCACGGGCCACGCCCACACAGTACAAGGGACAGATTAGCATACATTGGGAGCCACGCCCATAGCGGACAGATTAGCATACACTGAGGGCCACGCCCATAGCGGACAGATTAGCATACACTGGAAGCCACGCCCAGGGATCCTTGCTTCTAGGAAACTGGAAACCTGCCTGAAGCTTGTGGCTCCAGCCAGCTGCTCTAGTAAAGTTTGTGTTTTTCTTCCTTTGTTTCTCTTTTCCTCTTCCCAAGCTCCTCCTCGCCCCTTCAAACGGGAGGCTTATCCCGTGGCTAGGAACATTTCCTGCCTGGCAGTCAGAAGTGAGACAGAAACCCTGCCTTAGGCAAGGAGAGAGAGGCTAGGTCTGGAATGGGTGCTGTGGCGGAAGAAAGGGAGGGAAATGTGGCAGTCTCATTTAAATGTCCGAACCAGAGACTGAAGAATTGGGTTGTATTGCCATTCGCTAGTCTAGTACAGTAAACCTGACTTCCCTCTGCCAAGCCGTCCCTCTGCAAGCACAAGACAGCGCTTCCTTGCTTCCCATACCCTCCAGACTGCAGCAGCCAGACCTTTACCTCATTCTTAAAGTCCCTTACTCCACCCAGTCCTGATCACACTGACTGATACTGTTTCTAGACTGTCAGAAAGCTAGTCCTGTGAGCTCAATGAATGGTATTTTCAGGGGGCTTTTTTTTAAGGGGAAGAGTACAGACACACACACACACAAACACACACACA
This sequence comes from Acomys minous, assembly GCF_964271855.1. Classification (NCBI taxonomy): domain Eukaryota; kingdom Metazoa; phylum Chordata; class Mammalia; order Rodentia; family Muridae; genus Acomys; species Acomys minous. Next base: position 129,159,880 of record NC_140486.1, read on the forward strand.
CAGGGGAAGAGTATAGACACACACACACACACACACACGCACGCACACACGCACACACGCACACATGCACACACACCAGAAAGTGCGCTATAGTCATTTTCCTCGTTACGGTTCCACCTGGAACTCCTTTAAAGATTCCTTCCCCTGTGAAACCTCTTAGCGGCCATCAATCAAAGCCCCCTCTCCACCCCTTACCCCCACCCCTGCCACTTTCTAGAAATTGCTCTTGCTTTTGTTACAGGAATAATTTCATCCTGCCCTGTAATTAAACCAGTCTACCCTTCCTATGCCCGGTGTGCTTCTTTGTATCCACGTGAGTGATGCTAATGGATCCTGGTCTTCTCCCCCAGCCCCCTAAAGCCCGGTTGGAGCCAGGAAACGCCTCTCAGAAGGAAACACCCAGGAGCGAGAAAGCTCTAAGGGGAAAACCCATTGCCAGCTTGAGATCAAATTCCTATTTTCCAGCAAGCCGGTGCTTTCTGCTAAACCTCAGGCTGCTGGAAGGGCTGATGTCATCTTTTACACCCTAGAGCCCCTCCTACACATGCCACACTCTAGAAGGAAGGTGTCCTGCATAGTAATACATCAACTTCATACAAGCTAAAGCCATCTGAGAGGAGGGGACCTCAATTAAGAAAATACCTTCAGAAGCCAGGCTCCATGGCACACGCCTTTAATCTCAGCACTTGGGGAGGCAGAGGCAGGCAGATCTCTGTGAGTTCGAGGCCAGCCTGGTCTACAAAGCAAGCCCAAGACAGCCAAGACTACACAGAGAAACCCTGCCTTGAAAAAAAAAAATCAAGAGAAAAGAAGAAAGAAAATACCTCCATAAGATCAGGCCTGTAGGCCATTTCCCCAGTGATGGATGGGGGAGGGCACAGCTCCCCGTGGGTGGTGCAGTCCCTTAGTTGGTGGTCCTGGGTTCTGTAAGAAGAAAGCAGGATGGAGCTGTCATGAGGTGCAAGCCAGTAAGCAGCCCCCTCCTTGGCCTCTGCATCAGCTCCTGCCTCCAGGTTCCTGCCCTGCGTGAGTTCCTGCCCTCACTGCTTTTGATAAAGAGCTGTTACGTGGAACTGTGAGTGAAATAAACTCTTTCCTCCCCAAGTTTCTGTTGGCCATGGGGCTTCATCACAGCAATGTAACCCTAACTAGACAGAGGGCTTGGAGGACAGGTGGGTGGATGGGTGGGTGGATTACAAGTGAACTGAGGAAGCAGAGTAGCGGTTCTTACCTTTCAGGCTAGCCAAGGAATTCTTACAAATGACTCAAAGAACGTCATAGCACTAAAACATCTAATAAAAACAAGTTCTGTGTGCGGTGCCATTTTCCAAATGTTTATGTACGCTACTATCTTAACTCGCCAGCTTCCTTGAGTTTTCAGGTTTCAGAAAGATGCTACACAGCACATATTTTACGGCAGAATGCGTTGTTCAAGCTATTTCTATTAGCCCTTCAGATTGGGTGACCTGATGTTACATATAGTCTGGGCACCGTGTCACCACTGGACTAGATCGTCTGTACCCAAAAGAGAAGCAACAGGAAGCTGGAGGGATGGGAGGAAAGGCCATGTACAGCCCACAGGCTCACTCACCGCAGGTTGAGGGGGCCGTGAAGCTGCGGCCCCGGTGGTAGCCCTCTCCTATGCTGCTCTGTCGTGTGTCTGGTAACTACTACTGGGAGACAGATCTAGGAGTGGCGATAGCTCAGTGTTCCCAAGTCACGCTGTACTTCTTCCTTTACTCGTGGCACAATGTTACAGACAGCTGTCATCACAGGCACCGAGTGCTCCAGGGACACACGGGTGTGCCTTGGGACCCAAAGCAAAGCTGCTAATGTGGCCCCAGTGCTATAGTCATGCTTACCAGGAAAGACAGAGAAAGAATTGCTCATCCAGGTGTTTTGTCAGTGAATAATTTCCACCCTAAACAGGCTTAGCAATATATAGACTATGAAAAGCTGTTGGGGGCCTGGGTATAGCTCCATGTGGGGACACCTCCTTAATATGCTCATGACCCTGGGTTTGATACTGATTGCTCCCCAGGATTGTAAGAAAAGAGGGAGAGGAAGGGGCTGAAGCATCCTCGGATCTTAAAATACACACCTGGCATCGTGGATCTAACAGAATGAATTGGCATGCTGACTTTCCCAGAACTGTAAGGAACCACTGGCTAGGGGTGACGTCACAAGGCAGCGACAGCTGGGAGGTGATGGAGCAAGCGGGCATGAGGGCCCTCAGGAAGAAAAAGTTGCCTGGAGAGTGCACCATGGGCTTTCTTTCTGAAATAGCACTTTCTGTCTGTTGGAGTAAGGTCAAACAGGAACGAATTAGAGTTTCCCATGTCAAGTGCTGGGCTGAGAATCAGGAGACACAGGTGACCAGCCTGACACCAGCAGAGCACAGGCCCCTGAGCCACGTGCTGGTCTGCTGACCTGCATCTGCACATACAAAAGAAAGGAGCTCACGTCATGTCTGATTCCGTCCTATTCTAGGTGCCAAAACATCAGCCCACCGGAGGCTTCAGCAGCTGAAACAAACATCACTGTTCACAGCTCCAAGTTACATCTGGGCTACAGCCGCTTGTCCGTGTGTCCGGCATGTGACAAGGCTGGAAGCCATGCCAGGCTGGCTGCTGCCTGAATCCAGCCTCTGAAGTGTGAAGAGGTTTCCTGAGATGTGAAACGCATCCTTCTTTACTTAATGTAATGAGATGAGTAGCACTTGATTTGCATTTCCTGGTGTAACTTTTCATAAACCTGTTTATTATGTTAAGGGTTAAATGCCACGAACAATAGCAATCGAAGGGTTAATTAGATGTATTTTCAGTGCATAGTATGTATTCCTGTGTGTGAGTGTGTGTGTGAGTGTGTGTGAGTGTGTGTGTGTGAGTGTGTGTGTGTGAGTGTGTGAGTGTATGTGTGTGTGTGAGTGTGTGAGTGTGTGTGTGTGAGTGTGTGTGTGTGTATGAGTGTGTGAGTGTGTGAGTGTGTGTGTGTGTGTGTGAGTGTGTGAGTGTGTGTGTGTGTGTGTAAAATTAATTTTCATTATGGGCTCTTAGAATGTGTTGAGGGCTAACGGTTTTGGTTTTTGGTTTTTGTATGTATTATGTATCTGTCAGGAGGTGGGCGTGAAGAGGCATCAGCCAGCCACAGAATGGCCAGGGGTGTGGCAAGACTCCATTTACTCAATGGACAGGCCGGAGAGCTGAGCCTGGGGCCGCATGGTGGGCATGCCACTTACTGGATACACTGCTCTAATGTCCTAATTTGAAATGTGAGAACTGACCACGTATCCTCCCAGAATTGGTGGGAAAGCAAAGAGGCAATTTTTAGAATATCTAACACACTGCTGCACATGTCTGCGCTGACTAGTCTTTCGTCAACTTGACACAAACTAGAGTCATCTGAAAGGAGGGACCCTCAATTCAGAAAATGCCCCCATAAGATCCAGCTGTAGGACATTTCTTTTCATTTTTTTTTTCTAGAGACAGGGTTTCTCTGTGTAGCCTTGGCTGTCCTGGACTCGCTCTGTAGACCAGGCTGGCCTCGAACTCATAGCGACTCACCTGCCTCAGCCTCCCGAGTGCTGGGATTAAAGGCACGCCCCACCACTGCCCAGCTGTAAGACATTTCTTAATTAGCGATTGGCTCAGCTGATGGCTCAGCCCATGGTGGGTGGGGCCATCCCTGGGCTGGTGTCCTGGGTTCTATAAGGAAGCAGGCTGAGCAAGCCAGTAAGCAGCACCCTCCATGGCCTCTGCATCAGCTCCTGCCTCCAGGTTCCTGCTCTGTTTGAGTTCCTGTCCTGACTTCCTTTAATGACGAACAATGGTGTGGAAGTGTAGGCCAAATAAACTCTTTCCTCTCCAACTTCCTGTTGGGTCATGGTGTTTCGTCGCAGACTTATACAAACCCTGACTTATACAATAGCATACACACTTGCTAAGTGCTTGCTTCCTTCTCTCTTTTTCATTCCTCCAGTCACTGGGCCTCCCTTTCGGCCCTTCCAGAAATATCCTTGGAGTTCATTCCTCAGGAGTAAACAAGCCGGATTAGAGATTCCTGGGACATTTCACAGCCTCTACTGAAAGAAGAAGCCTACTGGAAAAGCCTCAATAGACACCAGGGCACCCTGGCTCTGACAACTCTGAAGTGTGGAGGTAACCCAGCGTACCCCATCCTAGCAGGAAATAACAAGACATGTATGTGCAACCGTCACACGGACAGAAGAAAGTGCTGCTCGTGGTCTTACTGCTTACCTGGCAACAGCGCTGCTTGGCCAAGCACCCTGAGAGCCAGGCCTGGGAGCCAGCTGCTGCTGTGGGAGGAGGCCGCACAGCCACAGACTGGGCTCCCTCTGCAAGAGGGCAGGAGCCACAGTGTCCCCAGCCCTGATCTTCCGGAAAGGAAGGCCCAGGGTGCTGGCGATGATGCTCACCTCACCTTCCTGTGTCCCCAGATCCTCTGGAAAGACTGAGCGATTGAAAAGAATGCATCCAGAGCTGTGCTTAGATGGAGAAGAAATGCTTTAAGAAAACAAGCTTGTTGTTGTTTATTTTTGTTTCTGAGACAGTATCTGGTATCCTGGGCTGGCTTTGTTGAACTTCCAACACCATGAGCTTCTGATCCTACTGTCACCACCTCCTCAGTGCCAGAATCACAGGCGTGTGCCAGCATCCTCGGCCACATGGTACTGGGAGTCAAACCTAGTACCTCACAGATGTGCAACACTCTACCATCTAATGTACATCCTGGCCCAAGACAAGTATCTCTTAAAGTGTCTGAAAGATGTGCAAATTCTTCATCCTCTGTTAAGCTAATGAATCTTAAACTGATCCTCTTAAATATCTTTAAAATTTATCAGCACTACTCAAATCATGTAACTTTCTTTTCTGGATATTCTCACAATGGCACAGAATTCTCAGACCACTCTGACTTTTTCTATTGCTTCCTCAGCGTCTGTTTTTAAAGAGAGATTGGAGCCATTTTTTTTCATTAGCCATTCTGGGCTCTGTGATCAATCTGGTAATTGGGTTACACAGATTATATCACCATGAGAGCCAGTCAGCCAGGTCACAATGAGTTATTTATGTGACGGACATAACTGAGTCACATAAGAGACTTCTGCAAATAAACTGAATCATTATTGATTGGAAATAAATCACTGCTAATAGACCCAGGCAGGGTGGGGGAGGGAATATCAGCCAGCCACAGACAAGGCTAGAGAAATAGCTCATCAAAGAATTTATTTCCTGGGGCTGGAAAGATGGCACAGTAAATAGAGAGCTCACCACACAAGCAGACAGACCTGCTTTTGGAGTCCCAGTATCCATGTAAAGAGCTGAGTGAGGTGGCAGACTTCCTTACCCCAAGTTCTGGGGCAACAGAAGGAGGCGGGTCCCTGGGGCTCTGCATCCAGTTAACTTGGTGAATTACTGAGCTCCAGGTTCAGCGAGGAACCCTGTCTCAAAACATAAAGTGGAGAGTGATTGGCACTGACCTCCGGCCCCTGCATACATGTACACACATATGCATGCTCACCCTCATGCACACAAACAGGTATGCATGCATACAATAAACACACACACACACATACACACACACACACCACCACCACCACCAACAACAACAACAACAACAACAACGACTACCACCACCACCCATGGGAGGAATTTTTAAGCATTTCCTCTGGAGACATTGTTTGGCAGTTAAGAACACTGGCTGCCCTTGGATGGGACCACAGTTAAAGCCCTAGCACCCACACAGTGGCTTACAAACATCTGGAAATCCAGTTCCAGGGGATCTGACACCCTCTTCTGGCACTACACACACATGGTGCACAGACATATAGAAAGGCAAAGCACTCATGCACGAAAAATAAGTAAACCTTTACAAAATCATCTTCAAAGATGAATGACAGTTGTTTAATTTTCAGGTAGACACGGGCAGTTGGGGACATTAGAAGAAAGGCACTGCAGTGTAGGCTGGAAAGAAGTCCCAGAAAAGATCCAAATGGCAGTTTTGCTGGATAAGCTGAAGAGCAGAGAGTATTAGAAAGCAGGCTAAGAAGATGGGCATTTTTTTTTTTTTTTTTTTTGAGCCCTGGGTGTATCTGAGCCCTGGGAGCGCTTTAAACTTTTTCCTGAGTTCAGACAGGAAATCTAAAGGTCCCAAACTGGACAAGACTAGACTAGACCTAGCTTTTGGTCGACCCTCTACCCCTGGAGCTGGCAGTATGTGGCCCTTGCTCCCCTGACACACACCTCCTGTGCTCCTCAGCCTCATTTGGAGCAGAGTGAATGCTGGGAAAGAAGAAAGTCTACTGTCAGTGTCCAGATGTGGGGAGGCAGACCATCCTGAGAGGAAGACCATGATGGCACTGAGCAACTGTTGGACATAACTTCCATAACTGTGTGAATAAAGATTCGCACAGATGGCTGGAGTGGGAGCTGGGAAAAGGGCCTCTGTGGTCCTTCTCTCAGGTCAGTTGCCTGCTTGGTTAGCAGTAGCCCTGGGTGTGACAGACATGCTGACCTAGGAAGTGATCCAATATGAGTGCAGGAGCTGGTGAGGCAGCAGCCTCGGGACAGATGCAGCCCCAGCGGGTTGGCCAACAGGGAGGAAGAGCTCATTATGAGAGTTCCTGGTTTGCAGCCACAGAAACATGTCTAATTAAGACAGGAAGAGTGGGGCACCAGAGTTTGTGTGAGAGTTAGATCTTCTTCTCCACTCAACAGTGGAGAATGTCCATCGGCTAGTCCGGGTAGGGGTTCAAGGTTTTTACTGCCTATTTTTTCCTTGGCTGTTGCCACAGTTTGCGGAGGACCCCAGGGCCCAGACTCGCCTGTAGTTTTCCAGGACCCACTGGATCCTTCCATTTCCTCTTTCTCCCAGGCTTCTCACACCTAAAGATTCAATAGGATGTCCTCCCCTCTTACCCATTATTCTGGTAGGTACAGTTTTTCATGGGGACGTACACCTTGGGCTAGTGTCTCGATATAAGTGAGTATATACCATTTAGCTCTTTTTGCTTCTGTGTGAACTCACTCATTATGACAATTTCTAGTTCAATCCATTTGTCCACAAATTTTGGAAATTCCTTGTTTTTAATAGCTGAGTAGTATTCCATAGTGTAAATGTACCACAGTTTCTTTATCCATTCTTCTGTTGAGGGACACGTAGGTTGTTTCCAAGTTCTGGCTAATGTCCCTTGGATGGAGATGCCTGGTGGCACTCAGAGGAAAGATAATAGGTCACCAAGGAGAGACTTGATACCGTATGAGCATATTCAGGGGGAGGAGATCCCCCTCAGACACAGACATAGGGGAGGGGAGTAGGGGGGGGAAGTGGGAGGAAGGGAGGGATGGGAGGATACATGGGATGGGCTAACAACTGAGATGTAATATGTATAAATTAATAAAAATGTATTAAAAAAAAAAATTTAAAAAAAAATTAAAAAAAAAAAAAAAAAAAAAAAAAAAAAAAAGACAGGAAGAGTGTCCCAGAGATACCCAGGGAATAGCAGAGGTTTGAAAGCCAGTGCTGGGAGAAAAAAAAAAAAAAAGCAAAGAACCCAATGCCAGAACACAATCTTGCTGGCTGCTCCTTACAAAGTTCATGAATTTTAATTTTCCCTGCCTTCTTCTCAGAATACAAGGAATGAGAACACTGTATCAGATTGGCCATCCTCAGCCACATGCTTACCCTCCACTTAGCAATCCCTGAGAGTTGAGAACTGTGTGGCCTTTGCAGAACATTTTGCTTGCTGTCCAGGTAAGGTAGACCCAAGAGCACGCACACGTGTTGGGGGACATCTGTGTGCTTTGGATACCAAGACCGGATGCCACAGACCTGGTGTTTGCTGGAGCCTCATCTGGCGAAGCTTCAGGCAGTGAGGACCAGCCTGGTAGCACTGACCAAGGACATTCAGGACATGGCAGGTAGCTAGGGTCTGGGAAGGGATTGGTGCTGCAGAAAGTGCAATGAAGAAGTGACGCTTTGTCTGATTGACAGGAGTACCGGTGCCTGACAGTGTTTATAAAGCAGGTGGGACTGCAGTTTTAAAGTAAGAATAGAAGGGTTCCACTCTGTGTCGGCGAACTCAGGCCTCAGGCAAGGTACAGATGGCACCATTCAATAATACGTACATGGCTCTGGAGAATTGAAAGTATGATCTGAAAGCGTGTTTCTCCAAGGGGCAGTTAAGACAGCGTGATTGATGGAAGGACTGAAGTGAGCTTGGAGGAGGCAGACAGAGGAGAGAGCTCCAGGCCTTCAGCAGCTGCTTCGCGACATTGTCTCTTTTATCTGTAATACAGGACAATAGCATTAATCTTGTGCCTTATATATAAAATGTTGAACAAATACTTTCCTTTTCTCTATAGCTGTACATCTAAGAAGTTGTTCCTGTAACTCTGATTTTGTTAGCAATGCCTAAGAGAGGTGTTCCAAAGGAATTCATCAAGCACCTAACACCACGAATCCAACAGTCTGGGCATTTCAGTGTACTCCAGAGACTAAACATTTCCACTGTGAAATGCGTTAACCGAAGCCACATTCCGAAATAGAGCAGGCATGGGAGGTAGCAGGAAACAGAGGCTTGCCTGTCTCAGGAGATACTTCAGTGGCGTATCTGGTTATGACGCATTGTCTTGGGTCCCGCTCACTTGGCCACTACACAGTCACGGCCATGAAGAGACACCCCACTTACAATGCTGGCATTCCAGGCTCACTATTTGCACTTGGGGTTCTTATAAACTTCTGGAATTAGCACAGCATCTGGTGCAGAGTAGACTGACGTAACAGCGCTCCAGTGACTAAAGAACACTGCTTTCACTGGAATCCGTTTCTCTGTCTGTAAATCAGGGCATCACTTCGGTTACTATGAAATCAGACCACAGGGCCAATCCTTCCTGCCCCCCCTGTCCCCCTCCCCCCGTGATGGCTTCAAAGAGCATGGGGACTCACACATGACAGACAGTGGTGGCCAGTGCCTTAGTCCTGGAGAAAGTGAGTCTCTGTGAAGAGTGTCCCTCAGGCTCAGCATGCAGCTGGCTTGGGTGACTTTGAAGACAGAGCTGTCATGCTAAACCTCGCAGTAGTTGTAGAACTGAACCTTCAGGTGTAGGAGAGGACAATCTCTTTGTACCTGTGGGCCAGACAGTGAGCCCGTGGTGCTTGCTCTTAAATGCTCTGCTCTCGAACTTTCCCCTGGAGAATGCAAGGAGAAGCTTCTTCCGACTCTGGGTGTAATGCCCTGTTGAAAACTACCGCAGAGAAAGTAATCACAGTACATCTTCCTCTAGTCGCAACCTCGCAGTCCAGAGTGGTGTTTGGCATGTGTGATCTCAAGATGCAAACGTGCACACTTATGTCTGATAAGTGAGTCAGGAGTAAGTCTATAAATGATCAGAACGCGATGCGGAGCTGTACGCATTTCCTCTCAACCGCGATGCTACAGGTTGATAGGCAGCCTTTCCACTCAATGGCTGCATCCAAATCCTGCACACAGGAACGCCCTAGTGCACCGTTCCTTATCAGAACCAGAGAAGTGAGCCATGCAAGAAGAGGGAAGTGTCAAGACTTGCTGTCTGAACAGGATAGACCCAGCCAAGCATGGCCATTGGAGGCACAGAGATATAAAATCACAGCACTTGGGAAGCTGAGGCAGGGGGATTGTGTGTTATGGGTTGGCCTGGGCTATATAACAGGGGCTTGCCAATCAATCAACCAATCAATAAGCAGACAGCTGCAGGAGAAAAGCTTGTGATAGAGGCAGACTCTAGATGGCTCCTCCCAGGAAATTGCCACCAGTAGAACGACCTTCACAGTCCTATTTTCTCTGGGCAATATTTGCAATCTGCAGGTAACAGGTTTTCCTCTAATTGAGGAAATGCTCGCTTTCCCCCTTCAGCAGCTGAGGTGAGGACAGAACAAAGGATGCCGAGATCTCCACGGTGCTTCCATGCCAGGCGCCAAAATTCTCTCTCTAATATCGCCTCATCTTAAGCCTCTTTTCAGTCACTTTGGAGAATTTTTTTTTTTAATTGCCAGATCTCAAGTGACCATTGAGTCTTACAAGTGATGGTGACAGAGACACACTCGAGTTGTCAAATCCAAATCGGGCTTCATTCTTTTTGTATAAGGGAAAAAAAAACTGTCAAGCTTTTAGGGAGCAAGCTGTCATGGTTTTTAATGATCATCTTTCACCCAGACTTTCAAAGCAATCTGTAAATACAAACTCATTTACTCCCACCTAGTTAGAATAGAGAAAATGGGATATAATTACAAGTACTGTACTCACTGCTATATATTGAGGACCCCATAGAACCCAATGTGGGGATATTTACTCCTCACACTGATGTCTCATAAGCTTTTATTTCCCTGACCAAGGTTGACAGATCATCCTGAATGATTAAGAGGTCATAGTGCGTGGTTAGGTTCCAGGGCCCTGGTGTCAGAAGACCTGAGTCAAATCCCAGCCCAGCTTCTCCTTGGGTCTGCACCTTTTGGCGAACTAACCTCTCTGGGCTGCCATTTCCCCTGTGAAAAGTACTGAGTATGAAAATAATGGTCCTGGGTACCCACGAGACCCCCATCTCTTCCTGAGGTCCTAGTGCCTGCCAGTGACTGCTGTGGGGGGGCAGCACTGCTAGTGTCTGCTGTGGAGGGGCAGCACTGTATCTCTGCAGTTGTGTAGCCACTGGAGGAGATGTTGACAAGAAGGAGGGCTTCAGAGGACAAGGAAGGGGGACAAGAGAGGGCATCAGGGGTGACTATAAACACAGCACACTGCATATGCATATGAAACTATTAAAAATTAAAAGTAAAGAAGAAAAGAACAGTGTCCACTTCATCCTGATGGTTAATTTCAATAGTCAAGTTGAAGTCTAGACTCACATAGGAGGTGGGCCGCTGGGATTGCCGTGGTAATCTTGAGAGCTACAGGGAGCTACGTGGTGGGCTTAACTGAGGGGTAGAGGAGCCTCGTGCTGTGGGTGGAGCCATGCCCTAGGCTAGAGTCTTGACCAACTTAAAAGGGAGAAAGAGAGCTGAAACCATCCACTCGTTGACTCTGCCTGACAAGGATTCAATGTCTCAATCCGTCTCAAGCTCCTGCTTCTTGACTTCACTAGCATGAAGGAGAGTGACCTTTGAACCCTGAGCCAAAACCCTTAACTTGTCAGTGTATTTTATCACAGCAACAGAAAGTACAAGGAAGTAACTAAGGCACGTGCCTTCAAACACAGTCTGAACATTTGCTAGCAGGCATCTTCAGCATCTCAGCTTTGTTCCGTCTCCCCCTCAACACAGAGCATGCAGGTCCTGTGATTACAACGTGCCCACTCATCGCCCCTGTCTGCACTTCCCGTGTAAGGGGAGAAGAGAGTCTTGGCGTGGGGATCTAACAGAGGTCCCAGCAGTGTAGCCCCGTTTTGCCCAGAATTTCATCCCTAAACCCAGGAAAATGGCCCAGGCCTCTTGTGGGAATGCAGTTAATCCCGAGGCCAGAGGCCTGGCTCTGCCCAACTCAAACCATATGGCCTAGAAAGAGCTCAGTGTTTAGATGCTCAGAGTCATGCCCCAAAGAATGAATCAGCCCAGCGCAGTCATAAGTCTGTGAGCCGACGACGACAGACAGACAGACTTCGTGTCCCTCTGTCCTGCAGGTTTCCTGGCACCTACTGCCTAAGTGGGCCCAGAAAGCCCTTCTCCAAAGCCACCAAACGGGCCATGTGCGCAGTCTCAGTGGTGCCGTTTGAGCAGTCTTGATGCTCATGGGTACCACTGTCCTAACCACAGTGAAGCATAAATACTGCATTTTTTTTTTCCTGAGACAGGATCCCACGCTGCCCGAGCTGTTCTTGCACTCACTAGGTAGCCCAAGGTGGCCTTGAACTTCTCATCCTCTTGCTTTGACTCCCAAGTACTTGGATCGCTAGAGCCCACCGCCACCTGCAATGCTGCACACAGGGCCCCGCCCCTCCTGCAGCCTGCACGAGAACTCTCCCAGATGACCACATTCCTAGTCACAGTTCGATTTTATAGAAATCACGTCGTCCTACTTACTTTTAAAAAAATTTACGTAGAGGAGTGGGGGGTGGTAGATGTAATTGGTGGAATGAACAAGTGGCCGGAACTGAATGTACATGCCTCAGGTGCTAGGCAGGGTTTTTACAGATGTGACGCAAAGGTCCACCACTAGTCTGGGCTGCCACTCTCATCAGACTACGTCCACGGCCAGCGCTTAACTTCTAAAGTTGGCCCTTGAAGGGCATTCCTGAAAGAAGGATCAAGAAAGCCAGCGTGTGAACCACCACAGTTAGACACCCAGGCTCTGAAGTCTTCCCGTTGATGTCTGCTGCCAACATATAAAGACTGAAAGTGGAAGATTTACTTTTAAACTGTCACCGGAAGGGGTTGCACACGAGTGTGTAAAGACAGTGGTATCATTTCCTCACAGAGGGAGCTTGAGAGAGACTAATAGTGAAACAACACGTCCAAAACACAGTGCAAGAGGAGACCTTAGGCAGCCGCTCAAAGAGGCATGGACTTGAACGGTCTAATCCTCAGACACAACGAGGGCCAGGACTCGGAGAGCCTTTAAAGGATGAAGTGCCCGCTGCACAGGCTGGTTAGCTGAGTTTGTATCCCTACAATCCGTGTAATAAAAACCTAGTCTTTGATGTGCACCGGTAACTGCAGTGCTGAGAGTGGGCAGGGTGCAGACACAGGTTGACCCCGGTGCTCCTGCCCAGCCAAAATGCTAAACTCCAAGTTCTTTGAGGCTGTCTCAAGAGGAACGTGAAAAACAATTTACGAAGGTACCCAATGTCAAGCTCTGGCCTTCACGCACCCTTTGGTGGGTGAGCAGACCTGGACACACACACGGGCACACACGCCTTCCCTATGCGTCCCCCTCTCCCTCCCTACCACCCTCACACATATTGTATCAAAAAAAAAAATAAGGACCACCCTGTAGCTAACTGTTACCAATCAAGCTTAAGATAGCTGAAATGTAAAACACAGATACCTCAGTTGTGTTGTCAATACAGAATAATTGGGAATATTTTTAAACAATAACAGTAATGATTATGAAGAAAATAAATGCTCTTTTTCAAAAAAGCCCTACTTTATCTCCAAGACTGTATCAGCAGACGTCTCAGGGCACAGTAGACTGCAGTCATGGTGGCAGACGGTGTTGGAGCTTGGAAGATTGTTCAGTCATGCGGAGTAAAGTGCTGTCATTGGTCCCTCAGTGAGAGCCTGAACAACATAGACTTCAGATACTTTACAGCCAATTTCCTGTGTGCTCAGTCATACACGGATGTAATTACAGAATGCTGGTCTAGAAGTTCTGGACCTAGACTTTTGATGCTTCCATTAAAATTCAAGTTAAATACCACTTTCAGTATGCATTCTGGCTTGTTATTAGAATGAAGGTTCCAGCTGGGGGTGGGGTGGGGTGCAGGGGGTACAGGGAGGGTGTGGGGGGTGGGGTGGGGTGGGGTACGGGGGTGGGGTGCGGGGGTACAGGGAGGGGGTGGGGGGTGGGGTGGGGTGGGGTACGGGGGTGGGGTGCGGGGGGTACAGGGAGGGTGTGGGGGGTGGGGTGGGGTATGGGGGTGGGGTGCAGGGGGTACAGGGAGGGTGTGGGGGAGTGGGATGGGGTGGGGTACGGGGGTGGGGTGCGGGGGGTACAGGGAGGGTGTGGGGGGTGGGGTGGGGTATGGGGGTGGGGTGCAGGGGGTACAGGGAGGGTGTGGGGGAGTGGGGTGGGGTGGGGTACGGGGGTGGGGTGCGGGGGGTACAGGGAGGGTGTGGGGGGTGGGGTGGAGTGGGGTACGGGGGTGGGGTGCGGGGGTACAGGGAGGGTGTGGGGGAGTGGGGTGGGGTGGGGTACGGGGGTGGGGTACGGGGGGTACAGGGAGGGTGTGGGGGGTGGGGTGGGGTGGGGTGGGGTGGGGTGCGGGGGGTACAAGGGGGGTGTGGGGGTTGGGTGGGGTGGGGTACGGGGGTGGGGCGCGGGGGGCGCGGTGTTCTTGCAGAGTGATTGGTGGTTCTGTTACCAAGGCTATACTTAACGGTTCCCCGGGAAGCTGCTCTCTACTGTTGTCTTTCTGAGCATACAATCTCACAGTGGTTTGGATTTCATGCCCTTCATATCCAGGCCTGGGATGCGAGCTTTCAAGTATTCCTCTGTGAGTCAGCAAATAAGCTCCCTGTACTCACAGCCAGCGATCTCCAGGAGCTGGTTTGCACTGGTTCCTGAGAACCAATGATTACCTTTCCGGGAATGTTGTGAGCTATGTGTTAAACATAGATGTTATTAAACGTGAGGGGTTTCAGTTTGTGATTAAATACATCAAAAGCAATTATGGTGGTGTGAATAAGCATGGCCCTTGTAGGCTTCTGTACTTTGAAAAGTTGGTCTCAAGTTTGTGGAACTGTTTGGGAAGGATTAGGACGTGTGGCTCGTTGGAATAGATGTGTCACTAGGGCAGGCTTTGAGGCTTCAAAAGCCACATGCTATTTTCACTATGCTCTTCGCCTCTGGCAGGATTCGACGCAGAACGAACTCAGAGCAATTAAATTAATGTTATAAAGAATGTATTAAGAGATTAGCCTAAGCGACATTAAGTTACACAAGCAGAATGTATCTTAAGGAGCAGCGCCTCTAAAGTGTCCCGAAGCTAAGCAGCATGCTAACCAGGCCTGCTGGAGATGAGGGAGATTTGGGATGCCAGGATGTAATGTTTATTCATTAGCTGTTAGACCCGATTTTCATAACAAAGATACACTTCTAACCGGCAGCTCAAGGGGGTGATGCAGGTCATGACCACCATTAAGTCCCCTGTGCTCTTATCAGGAAAAACACAATTGTTTTGTGGACAAGATGATCCCAGCCAACAGCTATTCAAAAAAGAATAACACTGGTGTATTTAAAGATAATTCTGGCAATATTTGATGTCTTTGTTGTGCAAACCACTTTGCTTAAGTGGCTACACTGGCAGTCTCTTTCTCTGTTTAAATAGTTTGAAGTGTGACCTGGATCCGACCTCAAAGAGACTTAAGGATGACTCTGTTTGCTGAATGCATAAGCCTACGTCAGATATAATCTTCTGTTTTAAAATCTTCTGTTTGAGGCCAGATCTTCCTTGGGCAGGGCGAGCACTATTAAAGAGACTTTCCTTCATCTCTAAGTGTGTGAAGGGATTTCTCACTGAGAGGCATCTAGTTTCTGTGATCTTCGGAGACGTGGGCTCTTAGCTGTTCCTGCCACCATGCCTTTGCTATGCCAACATGGACTCTAACACTTTGGAAACAGAGACGCCATTAACACTTTGTTTTATAAGTTGGCTTGGTCATGGTGTTTTTTTTTACGGCAACAGAGAAATAACCATATAGAAAAGGAAGGAGCACTGTCTAGTTATTTAACATTTGCCATTTCTTATGCCTTCATGGATATTTGCACTGTTCTTGTGTGACAGAAATATGATACGGGGAAGGAGGGTGTGGGGGAGTCTGATTCACTCACTCTCCCCAGCTGTGTTCAGGAGCATCCTGTGGCTAGCATGAGATTAGCCTTGATAAGGTCTAAGATATATGCAAAAGAAGTGACCAGGGTACTCACTATAGTTGAGGTCTTGACTGAAGTGATGACTACCTACATTTACAAAAACTTGATGGAGAGGTGTGTTCATGAGCTAGAGTTACCCTAAAAGTGTCTGTGCAACTATCACAGTGTAAGTAGAACAGATCAATGAGAAAATGTTCCTCCACTATACAGATCAAATTTATGATCCGTTAAAGTGACTTATGTTGTCTACAGAGTTGTGTCCTGTGTGTGTCTTTTTCGTTTCACTGCTGATGCTAACGTATTCAAAACTGCAGATGTGCAGCAGCACCCACAAGGGGACTGCACAACATCCACTGCTGCTGTAGGTCAGCTGTAGAGCCAATGGCCCAGCCAAACACAAGAGCTTGCTGTGGCAATCGTCCAAGAGGAGGAGTTTACAAAGATGGATGCAGTGTATTTTTGTTTTTATTTCTTTTTTGTGTGTATACATGTGGCGTAAATGCTTCTGTGTCAGGAGGTCAGAGGTTAGCATCAAGAGTTGTCCTCTTTAACTGTCCACCTTGTTTGTTTGGAACATTGACATTGCTGATTTGGCAGCACTACCTGACCAGCATGCTGAGCCCCAGGGGTCTTCCCTGTTTCTAAATCCACACCTCTGGGACTACAGGCAGGCATGCCTGGCCACCCCTGGCTCTGAGACTACAGGCAGGCATGCCTGGCCACCCCTGGCTTTGTGGGTGGGTACAGGGATCCAAACTCAAGTCACCATGCTTCTACGGCAAGTGCATTACCAACCACCTCCCTGAACCCATTTCTTATTTTTAAATTTTGTAGCGTGCACTTTATGTATAGTAGACATATGCCCGCATATGCACAAGCTTGTGTGTGTGTGTTCAGATGTGCACGTATGTTGGTGAAGAGCAAGGCCATAACTTGGCTATTGTGGGCATATATATAGGGCATATATATATATGGGCATATAGGCCCTGTCCTGTCATGGTCCCACTTCTTCTTCCTTGACCACGTGCTGGACATAAACAGCTCTCCACTTCCTCTTTCTTCCATTTCCTTTCTCTTTCGAAGCCCCCAGTGAGCCCTGTCTCTGGAACATTCCAATTTCACCACACCTTCCTCCCCTCTACAGCTACAGTTTGGAGCCTGGTGAAACTTCACAACATCTAGTCCCATCCCCCACTTCAGGGGGTCATCGGCTTGGCTCCGTGGCCCAAACTCCTGCACATTCCCGGGCTGCCTTCAGACTGTAAGTTCCCTTTCCACAACCTCAACCAGAAAACAACTTGTTTGGTCTTCCAGTCAACTTTACGTCCTCACTGCTCAAAAGGCTCCCTCCTCTCAGGATAGGTAAGACAATAAAATAATAAATACATAAAAATAAATAAATAAATAAAATAATTCCAGACCACAGGTAGCTAAGGTTGTAGAAGATGGATGAGGAGGAACTGGCAGACCGCAGATCAATGTGCAGAAACGAGAGAAAGTTTTGCCTTCTGTTATTTCACAGTGTCCATGCTCAATCTGCCAGCCCAACCGGTGACGCCTGACATCTGCAATGGGGACTGTGCTCAAGGCCCTCACTTACATTGTAGGAGTCTGGAGCCAAAAGTCACTGCTTCTCCCTGTCTCTGCCTCCATCTTCACAGGGCAATCTCGTGTGTGTGTGTGTGTGTGTGTGTGTGTGTGTGTGTGTGTGTGTGTGTATGTGTGTGTGTATGTGTGTGTGTGTGTGTGCTTGTGTGTGCACGCACGTGTGCACGCTAGGCTCTGAAAATGCACCTTTCATCCAGTACCCGAGATGCGGGACAGAGCTTCCATGTGCCTCTTATTTTTATTCGGTGATCTCTGTAATGACCACATCTGTAAATAAGGCAGCATGCTGAGGTACTGAGCCTGAGACTTCATCACATAAGTCTTGTGGGAAATGAAGGGGCACACTGACCTTTAATAAGACACTAAAATGTATTATAGGTATATTAATTATAGTCTCGTGTAGCACTATGAAATGGTATGCTTACACTAATTAGCAGATCGTATATGACTAGTAATGCAAAATTTGTAATAAAAACATTATGAATAATATATAATATAGATATATTAGTAACATTAATCTATATTGAATACTTACTATGGGCTAATTATTTTCCCATTTTACTTGATTTATTTTGCAAAACATCCCATGGGATAGTCACGGTAATTACTTACACGCTTATTACACAGCGGCAGATAGCAAACATCAGGCTCAGTACATCTGTGCACACTTGGACTCTAACAACTGCAGGAAGTATGAGGTTAATGGCAAATATTGGCAAAATAATGGCAAAAATTCCTGCTCACAAGAAGATACTGTGATGTTACAGAGGAGACTCTCCTGAGGTGCATGACAATCACTGCACGTGTGTATTATGTAGTTAAGCCAGAAAGACTTGCACTACACAGGAATTTTCATATTCACAGTTTTCTGTTAGGCAAAATATTGGTCACGTCAAATCCCACAGCATCATAAACATCTCAAGTTTCATGGTTTTAGATTCTCTGTCTCTAAAGAGAAAGGAGGATACGTTTTACTTCTAGGGCATCCGAGGTCAAGGCATGAGTTGTTTTCTTCCCGCGAGAGGCAAATGAACAAAGGCAACGGATCTAAGTAAACACATGGGGAGGTCGGTCCCGGGCAGGCGATAAGGTCTGAGGCTGTCTAATCTTACTGGGAGTATCCTTACGAGGACGCGAGCTTTAGAGGGAGGAAAATATTTTCATCTTGCCACCAACGAAACAGGAGTGGTGCCTGGGAGACACCACAGTAGCAGTGACAGTTCAGGTTTCACAATGTTCAAAGTCACATCATTCGTTTCAAACTGGCTGTGACAATCCTGCTTGGTGTGTGTGTGTGGGGGGGATGTGTGTAATGACTCCCCCTTTTACAGATAAGGCTACTAAGCCAGTAAGTGGTCCTCTGATGTTATCCAGTTAACAATTAGAGACAGAAGTGCTGGATTCCTGCTCTGCAAGAGTGGCGTTTTGTTGGGAATACCAGCCTTTGCAAACAGTGTAACTCTTGGTGTCAAAACTGACTTAGTGAAATTTTTTACTCTCAAGTTTGTTGCAAAGTTTACTTAAAAAAAAGAAAGTCATTTGGGGGGAGGGAAGCGCTTTCATGCCTGTTGTAACATTAAAGGTGGAATGATATCCCAGGTGTTTAGAATGAGCATGCCCCCCATGGGCTCTGGTGTTTAAATGACTAGCCCTCAGCTGCTAGCGCTGTTTTGGGGGAAGCTCAGGAAGGAGGGGGCAGTGTGTCACTGGCCTAGGACTTTGAGGTTTCAAACCCTGTCGGCCCCAGTTTGCTCTCTCTGCCTGAGCTTGGCTTGCAGCTAGAGACGCGAGCTCTCAAGCTGCTCCTGCCACACTTCCCTACGGTGACGGTTGCGGACTCTTATCCCTCTGAAGGCATAAACCCAAACAAACCCTTCCTTCTATAAGATGCCCTGGTCACGGTGTTTTATCGCAGCAATAGAAATGCAGCCTGTACATCCCACACAGCTACTACCCTTACACAGGCTGAGCACTCCATTACAAGCGCGGGCTGCAGGCGTGGTACCTCAGCGGAGGCTGATGGGTCTACATCAATCGCCACTGCCTTTCATGGTCCCCAGTTTACACTCAGGACTCTTACTGGACATACATTTTACAGGTTTAGACAGTGTACGTGATGTGTATCTACCACTATGGTGTCACACAGAACAGCTGTACTACACCAGGCATCTATCCTCTGTGCCCTGCGTATTCACCTGCCTCCCAAGCCCAGGAGACTGTTCAACTGTGTCTGTAGTTTTACTTTTCCCACAATGTCACAGAGTCAAAATGCTATGGTCTACAGCCTCTTCAGGTCAGCCTCCTTCATTCAGAGATACACTTGCAAGTGTCCTCCGCACTTTTTTTTATGGCCTGAGAGGTCACTCCTTTAGTCAACGAATGGTACCCTACTGCCCCATGCACCTCAGTTAGCCCACTTCACTAGCAGAGGGCATCTCGGCTGGCGCAGCTTGTTTTTGTGGAGATATTTCCAGCTCTTTGCAGGTAAATTCATAGGAGCCTGAATCCTGCATCATGCTGGGAGAACTCTCTTAAGGAACCATGAGGCTGAGGCTGCCTTTCACAGACAGCATTCCTGTTGCTCCGCGTTCACGCCAGCATCCGGTGCTGCCAGTGGCTTAGGTTCGCCTTTTTTTCTAACAGGTGTGCCGCGGCAGCTCCTACTATCTTACCAGCTATGTCCCTTACACATGAAGAAGGAAGTCCGACTTGCTTTTTCATTACAACAATACGCTCACAAAGAAAAAAGAAAAGAAAAGAAAAAGTTTTGCTACAGTCCAGAGGATCAGTTCTTTCCTGGAATGCCACGTCCAGAAAGTCGCTGTTCATCCTGAGCTCCTGTATGTTTTCTACTGCGCCCTCGTCCAGGAGTTTTATAGTTGTGTGCTTTATACTCACGTCTGTGACCAGTTTCGAGTTCTCTTTTGGAAGGGGCATGAGGTCTGGGTCTAGCTTGACATGTTTGTAAGTAGATGTCCTATTATCCGAGCATCATTCGTCATCATTTTTTTTTAAACCCAAGGTTTATAGATACGTGTCAAGATGTTTCTGATACGGCTTTTATTATAGAGAACGAGTGAGTGCCAGGGATCTGTATAATAAGCCGTGAACTACAAAAATAATGAAATGACCTAAGACTATGTCATCCATCGAGGGTACTAAAAGACAGCATGCATTTATTCCGTAAAGACAAAGTTAAATGGTGACCATTTGCAGACACTAGCTTTCCTAAGCTAAATGCAGTGGATTCTGCAGTGAGACAAAGGGACTTGATTTCGTCATCCTAGAACTCCCTGGACGTTATGTGCAGTGTGTATTTATAGGGGGATCAAAAAACTACAGTTTGAAAACATGTGACAGGAGACCTCTTCCAAAATGACAGATTGGAAGACTTAGACAAGTTCTCTCTGGTTAAATGACATGAGAGGCGGCTCAGCGGTTAAGAGCACTGACTGCTCTTCCGGAGGACTTGGGTTTAGTTCCCAGCACTGGGTGGCAGCTCACAACTGTCTGTAACTCCACAATCTGACATCTTCACACAGACAAACACGTGTTAAGCAGGCAAAACACCAATGAATATAAAATAAATTATTTTAAAAATGTTTGAAGGGGGCTGGAGAGATGGCACAGAGGTTAAGAGCACTGACTGCTCTTCGAGAGGTCCCGAGTTCAATTCCCAGCAACCACATGGTGCCTCACAACCGTCTATAATGAGGTCTGGTGCCCTCTTCTGGTATGCAGGTGTACATGCAGGCAGAGCACTGTATACATAATAAATAAATAATTAATAAAAAATAAAATAAAAATAAAAAATGTTTAAAAGGAAAAAGAGAAGGAATGCCCAGAGCCCGGGGCGCTAAAATCGCTACTGCTCTTGCAGAGGACCTGAGCATCCACATCTGACACCTGGCACAGGCAAACACATAATGAAACAAAACAATATAAACCATGCCTTTTCTCTACTTTTGGAAGTCATTATCTTTTATTAAAATGTTTTTGTGTAAGGGGTTCAAAACTGATTTAAGTCTTCAACTGTTTCATTTTCTAAGCCAGTAAACATGGGCAGAATATGAAACCCAGCTCTTGGTAACTTTCAAGCACGTAAGTGCTGAGCCCCAAATTTCCACTGAGCTGTGCTTAAGACTCCCGGAGCTGTCAGCAAACTTCGACAGTGACCCACAGATTCCCACTTTCTTGTCCTCACCGCCATGCCCCCCTGCAGTGCGGAAGACTCAACGTACTAAAAGTTCAGCATTTTCTCTCCAATCAGAGGGACACGCCAATTCTCGCTCCAAACCTAGCTTGCCTAGCTCGTTGCCGGTTTCTCAGATCGTCCCTCTGCTGAAGTGTGGACCTAAGGACAGTTCTGGTTGTTGGACAAGACGTGGGCATGGGCATCTGTCAACTCTCTTGGAAGGTCTAGAGCAGTGCAGAAGCAAACATGGCGGAAGCCTGGCCCGTCTGGGGGATGGCGATGAAGCTTGGGTAGACTGATGGAACTGGAGCTTTTCCTGGGTCTCTGGATAGTGAGATAGCGACCCGGATGGGTCCACATTGGCAGCGGACACCAGCTCTGGGCATCCCAGGGCTGTGGGCCCTACCCTGATGGATCCAGCCATCTGTGGTTCTCTCATCTCAGTAGACACAGCAAGAACCCATGCACAGATCAAATCATCAAAGCCACGCTACACGGAATGTTTGCCTGGGAACAACTGGAATATGCTTTTGTCTTAACTGTGTGTGGAGAGGGTGAAATAAATTGTAAGAACTACAGGCAGAATAACATGCATGTCAAAATGATAGTTTTAAAGACAATAGACTCAGGCCAGGGATAGAAACACCTGCAGGGCTGTTGGACATATTAACATATCTGTTCAGCACCCTAGGGAGCACTGGGAACTTTCAGAGGCTACCCAGTGCCCAGGAGCAGTGTCTGGAGGCATACCAAGTGTTTTTGTCCCACTATTCCAAAAGCAGTCTGTGGTAGAACAGCAATCCTGTCTGCACAGTCTTTTTTTGTCACCAAGTGAAACCTGCAGTGCCAGAAATGGGTCACATCTAAGTTGTTGGCCAAAGGGGGCCCGTGGAAACCTCCAACAACTCATGTTATTGCCAAGGCTATTGGACGCTCTCCACAAACTGATGTCAAGGCTCTCTGGCTAGAGTTACGATGCCTAAATATCTCATTGAACACAGAAAAGCCAAGCTGGTGTCTAACTAGAGCCTTTGCCCCTACTGACTACTATTCATTATACCAGAAGATGCTGTTAGGAGAAAGGAAAACACCAATCTTTTCTCCTCCTCCTCTCTCTCTCTCTCTCTCTCTCTCTCTCTCTCTCTCTCTCTCTCTCTCTCTGTGTGTGTGTGTGTGTGTGTAGGCCAGAAGAGGGCATTGGATTCCTTAGAGGTAGAGTTAAAGATGGTTGTAGTGGGGATCAAATTAGTGTCCCCACACTTTCTTTCTTTCTCCTTCCTTCTTCTTTTTTTTTTTTTTTTTTTTTTTTGGTTTTTCGAGACAGCCCTAGGCTGTCCTGCACTCATTTTGTAGACCAGACTGGCATCAAACTCAGAGATCCTCCTGCCTCTGCCTCTCGAGTGTTGGGATTAAAGGTGCGCTCCACCACACCTGGCTAGTGTCCCCACTCTTAATAGACAAAGCTATCCCACTTGGGTGACATGAAGGAAATAAGAATCTCTGAAAGGTATCCCTGAATTTCATAAAAAGCTTTGGGCGTTTGGCAGCTGTTAAAACTGTATCCTAGCAGCCATTTGGTAAGTTCGCTGACTCTCAGGATGATTAGAGCTTGAGTGAGCACAGATTCCCCTATGCTCTGTTCAGATCTGTTCCACTCCTTCTCTGCAGTACGAGGTTTAGAAAGCTGCCCCCACGGTACGTGTTTTGACATCTGGGAGGCTCTTTCACCTTATCAGATCGCAAACTTTATCAGGCATCCTGGACCAAGAGACAGAAACTGGGGACTTGGATGGATGACTGTGCTTTTAAAACAAGCAGCCAGAGGGACAGGCAATTTATCACTGGCCGCTCTGCAGAGGCTGCTCTGCAGAGTCAGCCCTGCGTTGGGGGGCTAAAGTGAACCTCAGGAGCCTGCTATCTGATGCCGGTTTGCACACGGGAAATGTTATACCAAGTACACAAAGGTCTCTCTGAAGATGGGAACTGTCCCTGGGTCCTACCTCTCGGGTTAAACATTATCCAGATAGGGTAGATGCAAAAGATAGGGGTGTGCCGAACTGGAAGAGGCTGCAGGAGAGGGGAGAGCCACACCCTTACCGTGCAGAGATGGGTGAGCATATGACTACAGCTCGCTGGGAGAAAAGCAGGCTTAATATAAGTAACACAATGGGGTGTGGGTGCTGGCTTTGCCCCTTCCTAGCAGACACGATGACTCAACCTATTTACAAAAGACAATAACAATTGCCTTAGCTGACTTTCTGAGAGAACCAGTTTCAGAGGAGAGAAGATTTGATTCTGGCTCCTGCCTGCAGGCAGTTGACCGCACTGCCGTTAGCGACAAAGGAGAAGCTGTGCCTAAGGACACAGTTGGGGAAGACAGCTCAACTCATGGTAGCTGGGAAGCCGAAAGAGGACAGGCCCAAGCTCTAGCTTCCGAAGGCTTAGCCCCAGAAACCTAACTCACCCTTCTATGCCCCGTTTTTCATCTCTTCCACATCCTCACAACAATGTCACGACACGGGTTGTGAGTAAACCAACCCGTGGATTAGGTCAGGTCATTTCTCACAAGGCCCTACTGCTGAACATTGGATTAGAGCTTAAATTTTTGTTAGTGAAGGAAGGGCGCATGGGCACAGAGGCAGCTCATAGCTAAAGCATGACAACAATAGTGTCACGGGGCGTCAACAGGGACGACGCAAAGCTTCTGCCATAGAGCTGGGCAAATGACCTGTGTTCAAAGAAGCCCTCGCTTGGGATGGTTAGAGGGGTTAGGGACCACCTGGAGTTCAGTTCTAGAGTCAGTCCATCCAGAAGTGCTGAGCTATGCTCATCTGAGCTGTGTGAAATGAACAGTCAATGCATACACATGTTGTGTAACATAGGCAGAAGTGGTCGAAAAATGGCCGAGTATTAGACCCTAAAGGGGGCCTCGCTGAGCAGGACCTCAGACACAAGTCCAGGTGGAAAACTTGGATGGGTTAGCAGGACTCTGAGTGGAAAGGAATGCTGGCTGTGTGTATTTTTTCTCAGCTTTACTCCAAGCTAATTGTTATGGTGCAGAGCACTGAGGGCATCAGGAGACTTCCACTGCCCCAGGCCTCAGGTCATCCTTTAGTGACTTAGGTGTCCTGAGCTTTTGGTTTGCTCTGTTGGTAGACAATAACAATAATCTGACCGATTGTCTAATTGCTCTGGATATATTGAGATGGAAAGGAACTTTAGAGAAATATGATGAAGATGATGGTCTAAAGTTTGAGGTCAATGAATGCTTTGCGTTGAATCAATTGATTTGTGGTATCAGTTCATGGCTATAAGCCAGGGGGTAGCGGGTGGGGGTGGCAGGTGGCTAGTGGCATTGTATATACACCGTAACCTCAGGAAGATGAAGTAGGAGGAGCTTGAATTTGAGGACAGTGGAGACTGCACAGTGAGACCCTGTCTGAAAAAGAAAAATGTGTATGGGCTCAAATCCAACAAGGCCGGCTCACAGATGTACATAACACCGTCACATGACAAGACCAGCTCATGGATCTACATAACACCATCACATGACAAGACTGGCTCACAGATGTACATTAACACCCTCACATGACTATAGCATGCACAAGCAGTTGCAGGACCATGGCTTTGCATTCCAAAGATACCCTGAGTCCCAGTCCAAGGTCTGACCATATCACTTTAAACAAGCCAGATTAACCCTTCTTTCTCACTTCCTCAGCTAGCGTTCATGGGCCAACAGTTACGGTGGCGCCCACCATGGCGCACATCAGGACTCAGTATAAGTAAGATAAAATTGTGAGCAATTTTCCTTATTTCTTTGTACTCATTATTTGGAAGCCACTTCCCTCGCCTGGAGATATTTTAAGCTCTGCTCTGTGCCAGCACCTGCCTCTCTTGGGGTGGCTTTTTATCAGAACCAGCCTGATGAATGCATCCTTTCACATCAAAAGCTACTCTGCTTTTTTTTTTCCTGAAAACATCTGGGTTAAAAAAGAGAGAGAGAGAGAAGCAAGACAGTAACTCTAATGGTTAGTGCTGTACCAATCTGACATAAAAAGCTTTTCAACAGTTCCCGAATGATTAGTGACAGAGCCTCAATTTAGTTGCAGAAAGAGCTGCAGTGACATAGTATGTCTGTCACTGTCTTCAAAAGAAAGCCTTTTTCCCGTATTTTACAGGAGTGATTGTACTCATTACTATAATTGATCATGTGACGCTAAAGTTCAGTGTCTCTGTTTTTACAAGGAGATACACTTTCCTCAACCAGAAACCATGTGTTTAATATATTTTTGCAGCCATACAGCAATAAACACTACACACATACGTTTCTGTCACTTTAGAGATGGCAGGGCTTTATAGCCATTAGTTACTACTTTATTTCAAGGGTTTAAACAAATATTTATCTCTCCCTCTTATTATGTACATCCCCATGGTAATGAAAATAATTTTTATATCGCTTCCAATCTTACCTACAGAGAGACCATGTTCAGGTCTGTCTCAAACCCTTCCACACCGTGCATTAGATCTGTCCGGCTTCTTCAGAAAGGTTGCAACAAGGACCTGTTGGTTTCTTTTCTCAGTTTGTATTCACAAAGTGGTTTGAACTGTTTTCTCTAAGGCAAAGTGTATTGATATACAGAAGGCAAAATACATTTGAGACGAAGGCCGAGGTAGGTTCTGAAGAGAAGTTAGGCCATTGTTCCCTGCGGCAACATTCTCATCTGGCCTGTAGTAATAATTTCTTCTGAATACTTTAGTGGGCTCCTATGAATGAAGCAAAGCCACGTGTAAATCATTCTGTACTGAGGGTGAGGTGGTGGCTTCCTCGGGGGGAGGGCCTGGAGTAGTTTTCTCTACACCCAGCCACAGGTTTACCCCTCAGTGACGCGTGTGGAGCATCTCCTTCAGTAGGGGTACAAGCACTAGTCTCCTCACAGTTAGAAACTGTCACTCTGTGTTAGAAACAGTCACTACACACGTCTCCTGCTACTGTGAAACATCCCCTTAGCCTCTCACCTTTCAGTTCCAAGGAGAAGAAAGATGGGTTAGGCCACCCACCCCCAGCACACATGGATTCTGTCACTAAAGCAAGGAAGGTCAGGCCTGCAGCATCTAAGGTGAGGAAAATCCAGCTCATTTCTCAGAAGACTACTGATAACATCTCCTTTTCTGTTCAGTAATCCACGTCCCACCTCTCACCCTGTCTCCCAGGAAAGGAATTTGAAATGTGGTTTTAGGTTTGCATACAAATTTGGTCATCACATTACTAATCTTTTACACATCCCACTGAAGGGAAGTATACTTTGATGCCCCACCCTAATAACAAAGGAGGTTTTGATACTGCACCAAGCAAGGAAAATACTTGCAGTAAACATCGAACCCCTTCTAAGACCTAGCCAATGGACAAGATATTTTTCACAACTGAGTGGAGAGTGGGGACTGACACAGACGTGAACTCTGGTGGCCCATATTGGACCATTTCCCCGTGGTGGGGAGGTCTGGTGGCACTCAGAGAAAGAATAAGCAGGCTACCAAGATGAGACTTGATAGCCTGTGACCATATAGTGGGGGAGGAGGTCCCCTTCAGTCTCAGACCTAGGGGAGGGGAATAGGGTGAAAGTGGGAGGGAAGGAGGAATGGGAGGATACAAGTGATGGGATGGCAACTGAGATGTAATCTGAATAAATTAATTTTTAAAAAGGAGGTTTTGAACAGTAAGGATAAGGAGGGAAGGCCCTCATGCAGTGTTAAGTGACACACACACACAAAAGAAAGCAAGCTACTCCAGCTAGTATCAACCCTATTTAACACACACACACACACACACACACACACACACACACACACACACACACACACATGCACTCGTGCATCCCTGCTTGGGAAACAGTGGAAATGTGTCCTTACAAGGATGTTGACAGTCATTATTTTTTCTACAGGAGCTTGGGTGGTGGGAAGAGTCTTTTTTTCTTACATACATTCCCTTATAATTTCCAGACTCGTTGCAATGATCCAGCATTGATTTTTGTAGTCAGAATAAAAAGCTTTTGGTATTGGAATTAAAAGCTACAAAAAACAAAAAACCAAAAAACTTGAAATTGCTAAGAGAGATAGAGAGACAGAGACAAAGACAGAAAGCAATGGAGACAGAGACAGAGGCCAAAAGAGTATCATACTTCATAGAGAAAACAGATAAACGTCAGATGTAAAGACCTTTATGAAGGACACAGAGGTATCTTTAACATATATACATGTTGAGACATTACACACTTCCCATACTCTTACATCACAGAATCACACACGTGCCCCCACACCAACACACTCAGCATGAGCTACCGAATAGACAAGGAAAAACTAAGGACTCAGTATTCTTCTCTTTGATCTCACCAGGGGTGGCAGCCTCACTGTGTTTGTTAGCTTTCCATCACTCAGGGAATTCCCAAGAAAAATTAGCTCACAAAGGTCAAATGTTGACTGTCGTTGGTAGAGTCGAAGCTGAAGGATGTTCAACTCACAGCCACACTGATATTTTGTCTGGAAAAAGGGATAAAAGTTCACGGTTGATCAATCGTGATGTTTTAGGGTTGTGTAACACAGCACATTATAGTGGGAGTATGAGATGAGGTGGATGGAACCTGTCCTCTCTTGTGGCCTAGATACAAAGGGGAAAGTGAGAGAGAGAGAGAGAGAGAGAGAGAGAGAGAGAGAGAGAGAGAGAGAGAGAGAGATGGTTAGGATCCCATGATCCCCTTTAAGGGCATATCTCCAATGACCTAAGGACTCCCATTAGACCCCCAACTCTTACCACCTCTGAGTAGCTTCAAGCTGTTGGCCAAGCCGTTAGCTCACAGGCCTTCGTGAGACATCAGGTCTAAACTATGGCATTCCTCTAGCTATGGGTTAATGTCTACAGACAAAATGTCAACAGCATCTAGTGTCTACCCAAGTTACCAGTTTTAGCTACATGTTGGTTGATATATGGAATTTAATACTACTCAGGAATCTAGTCCACTTGTCTTACTGGGATCCAGTGTAATGTGCCATCCCCTTTTGAATACAAAGACTAATTAGTCACCTCTTGGGTTAGTCAGTTTCCTACTGTGTGACATCATACCCGTAGAAAGAAGGAGGAAAGGTTTGTATTATAGCTGATGGTTTTGGTGCTAGCTGGCTTCTGTGAAAAGAAAGTCGTGGTGAGGATGCAGTGAAGGGTGATGTCCATCTCCTGGTGTTCAGGAAGTGGAGAACAGGCAGGAAAGGAGAAAGGGAGAGAATTGTAGGAGGAAATCCAGGAGACAGGCAGCTGTCCTCAGAGCCTCACTGCCTCCAGCTGGGCCCCGTCTCCAAATAACTCTGAGGAGGGTGTGGGCCTCTGCTAGATCAAACAATTCATGAGGTGAGTGCTCTGCTCTCTGGACAACGCCATGAGCTGGTGAATAAGTCCTTGACACCCGAGCCCTTTGTGAGGGACACTTCCTATCCAAACCACACATCAGCACTTTAACCTACCTTCAGTTTCACCTTCTTTGGGGGAGCCCTTGGAAACCTTCGTGGGGATCTGATATAATTTCCTGTGGCCTGTGGCAGTCTTCTTACAGGCTGTGCTGAGCACGGGGCAGGGTGCTGTGTTATGTTTGCCACTCTGGGATGAGAGAGGCAGATAAGAATCTTAGATTTCCTACTTAGTAACTGCCACACACTGGGTAACACGCACACACACACACACGTGCACTTTCACTAACTAAGACACGCACATGCTGTGAGCACTTCTCTTTTTCTCTCCTAAAATATGGAGCTGACTGATCCTCCAACCTGACTTTCACTCAGCAGACAAGACAACATTTATAAGCGCCAAGTAGGATGTGTGCACACAGTAGGTGTTCAATAAAGGTAAGCCATGGTGCATGAAGCTGTTCTCATGATAAAAATGATTCTCTGAAGTGAATGTTCTTTTTTGGCTAAATGTAGGAACTCAAGCTTTTCTTTGTAATTATTTTTTGTAATTATTTCAAATTACAATAATAAGATTCTTATATAATTATGTAAAATTCTTACATAATAATTACAAAAATAAAATTCTTTGTGATTATTTCAGAAAAGAACATGCTGTTACTTTTGATTTGCAAGAAGATTTCAGAGAATGCCATCCTAGTGCAGGGTTTAGTGCGGTTTACGTGAGAGAAATCAGAACAAAGCAGAGGAGTACAATCAATGGAGATTCTCTCCCCGCTGATCCACTGTAGATGCCATGCAAAAGGATTCAGCTTGGATCTGGTGTCTTTCAGTTTTGCATGTAGGATCACTGATCCTACATACAAAAGTGAAGTGAGTTTTGAAAATGCAT
The DNA here is from genome assembly GCF_964271855.1 of Acomys minous. NCBI lineage: Eukaryota > Metazoa > Chordata > Mammalia > Rodentia > Muridae > Acomys > Acomys minous. The sequence continues at coordinate 129,189,604 of NC_140486.1, forward strand.
TACTTAGCTTCTAGTAGAGATAAGTGATACTTCTATTTATGCATTATTTTAGAAAGATATTTTTAGTGATTATAAACTCCCTCCCTGAGGACTGAAGGCTGAATTAAATGATTTTGTCTACACTGTGACAAATAACTCCCATACAAAGCTATGCAGAAACATAAAAAGCGCCATACCAGGACACGCAGGTATGGCCTGGAAAACCCCGGGTCACACAGAACACCGTGGTGCTGTGTGTCCCTTCCATTATTTCTCCATGGAGAAAACTTCTGATGTGTTGTTTGGGGTAGCAGGTTGATCTCAGTAATGTCATCAGCCTTTTATGGGGATGGGAGGTCAGGGAGACTTCCAGCACCCTTGAAGACTTGCTTTTGGGTACTAAATACAGCAATTAAATGCAGAGCACCCCGTCAGGAGAACACTGAATCAAAGGGCACTGATCTCCCTGGGCTCTAGACAAACCTGAGCTGGCTCAAGGGAAAGAACTGTCAACAGCCACTCAGCAACACCCATAAATACTCCCCACTGTGCTGCCTGGGTTTGTGGGTCAACTTGACACAGCTAGAGTCATCAGAGGGGAAGGAGCGCCAGTTGAGGGAATGCCTCCATGAGATCCAGCTGTTAGTGATCAAAGGGGGTGGGGGAGAGGGGGGGTCCAGCCCATTGTGGGTGGAGCCATGCCTGGGCTGGTGGTCCTGAGTTCTATAAGAAAGCAGGCTGAGCAAGCCATGCATACAAGCCAGTAAGCAGCACCCGTCCATGGCCTCTGCATCAGCTCCTGCCTCCAGGTTCCTGTCCAGTTTGAGTTCCTGTCCTCACTTCCTTTGTTGATGAACAGCAATGTGGAAGTGTGAGACAAATACACCCTTTCCTCCCTAACTTGCCTTTTGTTCAAGGTGTGTTTCATTGCAGCAATAGAAACCCAATTAAGACGCTCACAATGGGGGTTTGGGGACACCCTCGCCGCCTGAATCCGTGCGCCTGAGTCACTCATGCCCTCCTGCCCCTCTCTCCCTGCTGGAGTCACAGGGCTTCCCGGCTCAGTCCACCCAGGGTGGGCAGCATCAGACAGCCCATCAGTAGGGGAACTTAGCTTCGGTCGTAAACAAGGACCCCTTTGCTCCTTGGGGTTGTCCATGTTTCCTGTGAGTGCCGTACAGCAGCCTCAAATTCGTCCTTCTCTTCCTACTGCGGCTTCTCTAAAGGAACCAGCACAGTTGCGTCCCTGAACGTCTCTGTATGTCCGTGTACGCCATTATCAGAACGCCTCCGCTCCATGCTTAAAGACCACTCTGTGATCTTAGAAACATTTTTTAAGATGTTTTGTTTGTCTATATTTTTTTAAACAAGTAAAACCAAACGATACACATTCCTAATTTCTTTTTCTTAACAAGAATTTGTGTGTGGGGGGTGGGGGTTGGCTGCCTTCACAAGAGAAAGGTCCTAGATACCAACAACAGCTCTAGTACTTTAAACACAATCCCTTAAACTATGTCTGGGTATGTTTGCTCGGAGAGGAGGCAACGCAAAGCCGCCATTGCGTGGCTGAACTGTGTCCCATAAAACGCATTTCTTCTTTCCAAGATCAACGTCACATCACAGCATGCACCAGAGGAAACTAGGCCCACATACATGGGAAGGGGCCCAGGTTAATTTGCATAAATACTTCTGTATTGGGTAGATTTTTAAATCAGTGAAGTGTAGTACTGCATGTCTACCGTGCCAGCAGACAGTGAGAGAACAGACGCTGTTGCTGAACACACGAACACACGTTCCCTACTCTGGGAAGGGCACAGCCTGTCATTGCTGTAGTCATGTCAGATCATAGACAAGAGTCAATGCATGTCAGTTCTACTCTGCAGTAGAGAGAGGGACCCATTGTCTCAGCATGCCCAAGGTCTTCCAGCCTGCTTAAGGACTTTCTTCAGTTCCCTGCAAAGTAAGTCAGACGTGCAAAGGTCCAAGAATGCGCACCATAATATCTTTGTTAAAATAACAAATTCTAGAAAATATTAACTTATTTTTGAGACAGAATTTCATTCTGTAGCCCAGGCTGGTCTTGAACCTCCAACACTGTTGCCTCAGCATCCTGTCTGCTGGGATGGTAGACATCACTAATGTCAAAGTCCACCCCATACAGAAGTATTTACGCAGACTAACCTGGGGGTATCGTATAGTGCACATGTTCCTTGGCCTCAAGTTGGGTTGTGTCCTATGTCATCTTCATGTTGGCAATGCAGTCACTACACCCAGCTTGACAGACCTCACAGCTCAGCAGTGCCCACCTTAAACACACGCACGCTTAAGTCAGCCTGCTGGAACTATCACCTAACACCGATGAAGTCCCTTGTTTTCCAATGAAGTGCTGAGAGCTCAGGTCCGTTACTGGGCTTGGTACTGAAAGTGGAAGCCAGATTGCTGTGCGGTGCCCTTTTGTACCATGTAATTTGTTTGAGTGCACTGGGGGTCATTTATGGACTTATAAATCAGTGGGTGCAGCACGCAGAAGGCAGAGAAGGACAGTGTGTGTCCTCTGGTCATTTTGAGATGGAATCTTCACTGATGCGAGGCATTTGGGCTAGCTGCCTGGCTAGTGAGCTCCCAGGAGATCTGTTGTCTCGGCCCAGCATCACAGGGTCACGGCACACACGGCCATGCCTGGTTTTTATGTGGGTGCTGAGGATTTGAGGTTCGGTCCTCCTGCATTCACAGGAAACACTCTGTTGCCTATTTAACCATGGCCTCACCCCACCCCTTGTCTTATAATAATTTAAAAAATTCATTAAATTGAGTTATCACAAGTCAGGGTTAGACATCTGTACTTTGGGGCTTTCTGAAAGCCTGGGAAACAGACAGCTCTGCGTTACATAATGAGTTAAACACAGAGATTATGAAGTAAAATGTACAGTTCTATCACTCGACTCGGGGTGCCTCCGTGTACGTAAGAACACAGAGAGATGATAGAGAGGTGCTCCCCCAAATGTCCAGGACGGCTCACGTAAGTGCTCAGGGTAGCAATAAAGTTTGCTTCCTTCGGACTATTACCCACCTCTAGGGTTAACTTCACGAAAGTGTTTTGTGATGTGGATTTAATCAACATTAATCCATACAGAATTTTCCATACTGCTTGAATTAAGCACACACTGTATTGAAATACTAAAATTACCCTTATTTTAGGAAAGAATGATGTGGGCATTTGAGCACATCCTTTTTGCTTCAACAGGCTGGAGAATACAGTGGAAAGCTCCGTGGAAGGGGCTGCCTTCAGTGAGAGCTATGCACAACATCTCGTTTTCCCGGGAAAACTGACAGCAGATTCTGATCTGGCCGTTCCTACCAAACGTTCCAAAATTCACATTGCCTGTAACAGCTAAACGTGTCCACGGGATAGCTCACTCCCCTGCTGCTTCTACACTACAGTGGTGGCAGAAGAGGGTTAGCATGTCAAGGAGCTCGGCCATCTTGTCCTTTTGCTGTTCGTCAGCTCTACTTGGGAGGCTGCCAGGCACATGTTCAGCAAATGCTTCGGGCTGGAAATAGTTTGCCGTAATCACAAGCTGATTGAACAACTGTGATGGCTTAAGAGTTCTTTGTCTGCGCTTCAGTGTTTTGTTCATTAGCTGGAAATATGTGCCTTGAGTTTTAGCTAAAATCAGGTTCATATGCGCTGAAAAATGAAGAGCTGTATATTTTCATAGGCGTGCTGCTATGATGTGAGTCTGTAAACGACTGTAGCAATAAGTTAGTAATCATCTGGCACAGAGTGAGAAGAAATCTATAATGGGGTATGTTTTCATAGTAAGAACATTTGATTTTGGTCAAATCCATGTCAAAGAAGAATTGGAATTCATTTCAACCTTGGAATGCCTGGGAGACAGGCAGCCAGATTATCCTAATTGAAAACACGTTTCACGTTTAGAAATACTCTCAGACACCAAGTTTCCATTTCAGACTCTGTAGTCTCATACAGCTACCCTCTCATTTATCTGAAAAACCTTAGCTCTCCAGATCACTCCTGAAAAATCAAGGAACAAAGCGAAAAGAGGCTCCCAAACACTGAAATACAGGGCATGGCCCTTGGCCCAACAGCCCGTCTCGTAGAAGCCTATTGGATTTAGAGCCACAAATACAGAAAGGGCTCTTAAGAGTTGAGCTGGGCACAGCTGTACCACAGGGCTATACTGCAGGTTTCACAAAAAGCACTGGGGTCTGAGGCCCGTCACGTAAGATCAGTGTCCTCCTGCCCTGCCCACAGTGTTCCATCAGGTTGCCCTGGCTGGCCACTTGGGAGTCTATAGACCCCGATGCGAAGGCAAGACTCTGAGAGCCAGTGAGATGGCTTAGTGGGTAGAAAGCTTGCAGAAGTGAGCCTCATGGTCTGGGTTCAGACTCTCAGGACACACAAGCAAGCTGGACCAGATCACCATGTCTTCACTGGGAGATGGAGGCGGATGAGACTTGTAGGAAGCTCACAGGCCATGTAGCCTGGCATGGAGGGGAGACTATGAGAGATCCCGTCTCCAGCAAGGGGCAGATTGAGGGCTGAAACCTGAAGTTGTTCTCTGATCTCAATGTGTACACCATTGCACATGCATGCAACACGCACACATACATGCGCACCCATATACACATATACATATACATATACACACACACACATACACACATATACACATACACAAACATATACACATACATACACATACACACACAGATACACACAAGGGGGATAGGGAGGGAGAGGAAGGGAGGAAGGGAGGGAGGGAGGAAGGAAGGGAGGGAGAGAGGGAAGGAGGGGGGAGGGGGATAATTTACCAGCATTTATTCTGATACTGGTCTGCTGCTGGGTTTTTATATGAATCTGTAGGATGGAAATATCATGAACACAGCTCCCGTACACAATGATTAAACGTGAAAACACGGCTCAAGCAACTTTAGGATAGGCATCCTTCGTCTGGAATGTCAGGACAAAGTGCTATAGATTGTGGAGCACTCTGGGTGATGAAGTGACCACATGTATGTGGTGAGATATGTGTGGGATGAGACCCAGTCTGAATTCACTCATGTTTTATATCATACCTATACATAGTCCTGAGGAAAGTTAGTGCCCGGGCACCTTGGAAGGTGAACAGCTATCTGTCCCAGAGGTCAGATAGGGAATTTTCTACTTTTGCCATCACGCACCAAAAATATCCTGAATTTTGGAGCTGCTCAAGTCTCTCACTTTCTATTCTGCCTGAAGTATTTGCTTATTTATATTGTAAGACATTCTAACATTCTCTCATGGAAGGAAAGTTCACATAGCTAGGTTTAAATGCAGCGCACAAAAGGGCACCCTGGTTTTGTGTGCTCACCATCAGGGAGACACAGTGGGGTGCGTTTGCTTCCTAATCAACACAGCTACAAAAGGCCAGAAAATGAAGCAGGAATCCAGTTTGGACTTTTAAAGCAAGGCTTCCTATTTGGAAACCACAGACGGAGCTACAGTCTGTGAGCATGCCCTCTCCTTGGCCTCCTCAATATCAGACACTCTGCTGTGCATATGAGCTGTCCCCTCCGCCCTTCACATCACCCACAGATAGTGAAGCGGAACCCACTGGAATCAGTAAAGAAAACTTAACAGAAAATCAGCCGGCACTCACCAAAGACATTTGTCCTTGAGTTGTTTTTAAGTGAAAAAGCCTTTTTATTTATTTATTTATTTGCAGGAAAAATATAAAATTTGAGTTAGAACGTATCTGTAAGTTGGAGGTTTTATATTAGAAACATCCAGCGTTTACCTTTTTCTTCTCTTTCCTGTGGCTCTGGATTGCTCTTAATTCAAGTGAGTATACATGTGGCCTCTCTTGCTAAGAGGGGAGCCATGGGCCCCCAACACCGAAATTGTGTCCCTAGGACAGGCTGGAGTTTGTAAGGTCTTGAGATGGTATTTTCACTGTTGACATTGTTTTGGATGAAAACACGAAATACCCTGAACATGAAGACAGTTTTACAGCAGGTCATAAAATGAGATGTGCAATCTCCAGCAGGGTGGTGACTAAGCCTTTCCGATGTTGTGGTGCCCTGGAGGAAAACTGAAGTGTACCTCTTCCCTTCCACGTCTGAAGCCTTCTCTCCCGAGAGAGCCATCACTGATGCACATAGACCCAGAGAGGACTAGGAAGTTAAAAACAGACATTTACTCCAGGTATGAATTCTACCTCTGGGAGCTGAGCAGGTGGATCACAGAGGACAGGGTTAGTGAAAAAAATGACAGAAGGCCACAGAAGGAGAAAGCTGCCTCTCTGTGCACCCGGAAGGGTAGCCATTCAGAGTAACGAGTAATGTGGCTATAAGCAAAGTTCCTTTACAGACGGTTGATGTTTTCAATTCATCCCAAATTCAACAGGCACGTATTCGGTGGTATTGTCAACTTCACTCTTTCCTGCTTCAGGAGTCAAGGAAACATTTGTTAATACCTACGTTCTTTTTCTGGATTAAATATTTTTAGCTTATGTTTCTAAGAAACTATTAGCCTTGCCTGAACGTACACTCCAACCACTTGCCTCTTCCTCCTTCTCCCAGCCTTCCTGCTGAGGTTCCATTTCCTCCATGTCTGAATTTGGGGCTCCCCCTCAGCAATCTGCACATCTCACTGCTGCCCGCCCCAGTACACTGTCATATGCCTCGACCAGGGGACTTGATCCTATGAGTCCAGGAGGACAGAAAGGTGAGGACTGTGTGCAGAAACTTTGGAATAATAAAATTCTCTTGGCAGGGGGAGGGGGGAGGGGGTCATCCTATGAGCCACGTGTAACTCTGACACATCACACAGAGTCACTCATCTGACTGTCTATAAAAGCAGAAATTGGAGACGATCCAGAAATGAGCTCTGGCCATTGTTTGTAGAAACCACAGCCACTTACTAGATTTAGTAGTAGAACAAAGTCTGCCACTGGCCAGTCTTTCAATTATTCACCGTGAAAAAGAATTCAGATTCTTTTTCATCTGAAAGGTGGGAGAAAACAATGGTATTTACTTCAAGGAGCACACAGGGGTCAGTGAGACTGTAAGCCTAGCAGAACACCTGTGTGTCCTAGACCCAAGCGCCTGAGTGCCGTGGCTCACATGCTAATCTCCTCCTCCTCCTCCTCCTCCTCCTCCTCCTCCTCCCTCTCTTCTTTCTCCCTCTTCTTGCTCTTTAGAAATGTGGTTGAAGCTCAGAGTCTACAGCTGACGTATATTGGATGTCAGTAAACATCACGTGAATAAGGAAAGCGTGAAAAGACGCGTGAGTGAGGCAACGAGAGACTTTCTCTGAGGATGATTTGCATCAGCATTTCCTTCAGCAAACTGACTGCAAGTGATCTGGCTGGGGCAGCTGCATCCCAGGCTAGGGTTCGGCCTGTCAGTGGTGTTGTTCTTTTCTTACAGAAGAGTCCGCCATTGGAAAGGCAAAGTGTACCTACCTAGACTGTACCTTGGGAAAAGACAAAACAAAACAAAACGGCAGGCGAGCTGCCAGTGAGCGGCCAGGCTGCCATGCTCGAGGGACAAAGGGAATCCCCAGGATCCGTCTGTCCAAGCTCGGATGGTATAACGCCAGGAAGTGCTATTTAGCTCCCAGCTCTAAACTACCTGCTTAGAACATCTTTCAAATGATTGCAGTTATGTCAATAAAATTAACACTAGGGACATTTCAAAATTAGGCTAATATAAACATCCTGTAAGGCCATAACTACTGCATTATATCCCTGGATAATAATCTTCAAAAATCACAATGAAATAGTTATTGTAATAATTGCTTGAATTTATACCAAATCTTTATCTTTTTGGATTTCATGGTTCCAAAATAGTGCCAGCATTTTTAAATTGCCAGATTTTGTTGGAATGAACTGGATAAGCACACCCAATAAGCCAGAAACCAACACCAAATGCAACCCCAGCATTCCTGAACCACATACCTTAATGAAGGAAACAGTAACATTGCAAATCTCCTAAATTTTGGCAAATACATCCTCTATTTTCTTCCTGTGTCTGTTCCTAGGGAGAGTTCTTGTGGAGCAGTTCCCTGTACTAGGGTGTATTCACCGCTGCCATTTCTCCTGCTGTTGTGGGGAGATTTGCAACCTCATCGATCTGCCCTCTGATCTCTGTAAGGTTCGTTTCCATGCATTCTTGAAGTCTTTGCTGTGCATGTTTGGAACCTTATCTGAAGCCACATGTGCCTAAGGGGCATATGTGCTAGGGGCATATCACGGGGAATCATGCCACCAGTGCACAATCATTGTGTAAACACAGGTACATGAATGCCCCGGTGCGTGTGTACAGGTAGGAAAGCAACCTCAGGTGTGAGACCTCACGTCCTACCATGCTGACAGAGTCTGTTTGCAGGTCTCAGCTGTATGGGCCTGGGCTAGGAGCATTTGGATCACAGACTCATGCTACTGTGCTGATCTTTACATACGCTCTGGGGAGTATGCTAGGATTCTCATGGCTGTGTGGCAAGCTCTGTGCCCACTGAGCCATCTTCCTAGCCTGTACCTCCTCTTTTTGAGACAGGGTCTTCCTATGTCAGTCTTTATGTGCTTCGAGTATCAGGGTAACTATGGCATCATAAAATTAATTGGGCAATGTTCCTTCTGGTTCTTTTCTGTGGAATAATTTGAGGAGTATTGACGTTAACTCTTCTTTGAAGGTCTGGTTCAATTTTGGGCTAAAACAATCTGGCCTTGGGCTTTTTGTTGTTATGGTTGTTGTTGGGAGACATTTAACAACTGTTTCACTAGGCATGATAGATCTATCTAATTTGTGTGGTCTTGATTTGGTAAGTGGTACCTCCTGATAAAATTATCCCTTTATTTTAGATTTTCCAGTTTGGTGGAATATGTTCTTATGATTATCTGAATTTCCTCAGTGTCTCTTGTTGTGTCCCCTCTTTCTTTCTTGTTAATTTGGATATTCTCTCTGGGACTTTTAGTTAGCCTGGATAAGGGTTTGTTAATTATTGATTTTCTCAAAACAAAAAACAAACTAACTGAACTCTTTGTTTATTCTTTGTATCATTCTCTTTGTTTAATTTTCATTGAATTCCAGAAAGTTTTTAGTTTTTGCTTTATTTCTGTCTTGACTAATTTTTATCCAGTATAGAATTGTTCAGTTTTCTTGGGTTTGTGAGCTTTCTGCTGTTTATGTCCAGCTTTAATTTGTTGTGATATGACAGAATGCAGATAGTTATTTTAATTTTCTTGTCTCTGATGAGACTTGCTTTTCACCCAAGTATGTGGCTATTTTGAAAAAGTTCCATGAAGTACAGAGAGGAAGGTGTATTTTTTTCTCCTTGGGTGGAATGTTCTATAAAAGTCTGTTAGGTCCATTTGGTTTATAACATTTGTTAGCACCAGTTTAGTTTTTGTTTGGATGACCTGTTCATTGGTGAAAGTGGCATATTCAAGTCTCCTGCTATCTATATGATAGGCAATATTTGATTTAAGTTGTAGCAGCTTTCCTTTTACAAAATGGGTACCCTTGCATTTGGGGCATAAATAATAAGAAATTAAATGTCATCTTGGTAGATTTTTTTCCTTTGATGAGAATGTAGTGTGCCTCTTTATCTTTTTTTTATTAGTTTTCGATATTATTTTTTAGATATTAAAATGGCTACACCAGTTTGTTTTATAGGCTCATTTTTTGGAATATCTTTTTTTCAACCCTTTAACCTGAGGTAATGTCTATCCTTGATCTTGATGTGTCTCTCTTGGAGGCAGCAGAAGGGTGGGTCCTATTTTCATATCCATTCTGTTAGTCTGTGTCTTTTTAAATGGGGAATTAAGAACATTGGTATTGAGAAATATCCATGACCAATGATAATTGAGTCCTGTTATTTTGTTGTTTGGTGGTGGTGGTAGTGGTGGTGGCAGTGTGTGTTTGCTTTCTTTTGGTCTTACTGGTCTCTGACAACTTATTTCCTGTGTTTTCATGGGTACAGTTAACCCTTAGGTTATAGTTTTCCTTATAGCACCTTCTATAGGGCTAGATGTGTAGATAAATATTGTCTACAATTGACTTTATCATGGAATATCTCATTTTCTTTACCTATGGTGATTGAAAAATTTGCTGTGTACAGTAGTCTGTATTGGCATCTGCTCCCTTAAAGTCTGATGCACATGGGTCCAGGCCACCATGGCTTTCAAAGTCTTCATTGGGAAGTCAGGTATAATTCTACTAGGTCTGCTTTCCTATGTTACTTAGTCTTTTTTCCTTGTAGCTTTCATATTATTTCTTTCTTCTGTGGGTTTAGTGTTATGATTATTAATGTGGCAAGGAGACATTCTTTTCTGGTCCAATCTATCTGGTGTTCCCTAAGACTCTTGTTCCTTTATAGGCATCTCCTTCTTTAAGTTAGAATTTTTTCTGTGATTTTTGTGGCAAATAGTTTTTTGGGCCTTTAAGCTGGAATTCTTCTCCTTCCTCTATTCATATTATTTTTATATTTTGTCTTTTCATAGTGTCCATTTCTTGGCTGTTTCCTGTCAGAAAAATTTAAAATCTAACATTTAGCATTCTCTTTTCCATCTCTTGTATTCTGTTGGTGAAATGATTGCTCTTGCTGGTGAAATACTTGCATCAAAGATACAGCAAAGAAAGAATTATAGACTAAGATCCTTTATGACATAGATGCAAAGTTTCTCAATAAAATACTTGCTAACTGAATCCAAGAACACATAAAAAATATTATCCATCATGATCACATTGGCTTTATCCCAGAGATACAAGGATAATTAAACATATATACATCAATGAATGGAATCCACTATACAAACAGACGAAAAGAAAAACCACACCATCATCTCATTAGATGAAGAAAAAGCCTTTCACAAAATCCAACGCCCCTTCATGATAAAAGTCCCAGAGAGAGCAAGGATACAAGGGACACACCTAAACATAATAAATGCAATTTATAGCAAGCCTATAGACAACATCAAATTAAATGGAAAGAAACCCCAAGCAATTCCACTAACATTAAGGACAAGACAAGGCTGTCCACTCTCTCCATAGTTATTCAGTATAGTACTTGAAGCCTTATCCAGAGCAATAAGAGGACTGAATAAGATCAAGGGGATACAAATTAGAACGGAAGAAGTCAAAGTTTCACTCTTTTCAGATTATATGATAGAATATATAAGTGACTGTAACAATTCTACCAGGGAACTTTTCCACCTGATAATCACTTTCAGCAAAGTAATGAGATACAAATTAACCAAAACAAAAAACAAACAGTATCCCTCCTTATACAAAAAACAAATGGACTGAGAAAGAAATCATGGAAACAATACCTTTCACATAGCCTCAAATAATATAAATATCTTGGAGCACTTCTAACCAAGCAAGTGAAGGACTTGTATGATAAAACTTCAAGTATCCGAAGAAGGAAATTGAAAAAGATATCAGGAGATGGAAAGATCTCCAATGCACATGGATCTGTAGGATTAACATAGTAAAGATGGCTGTTTTACCAAAAGCAATCTACAGATTCAATGCAATTCCCATCAAAATTCCAACACAATTCTTTACAGACTTTCAGAGGATAATTCTCAACTTCATATGGAAAAACAAAAACCTAGGATATTGAAAACAATCCTAAACAATAAAATAACTTCTGCAAGTCTCATCACTCCTGATTTTAATTTATAATAAAGAGATACAGTAATAAAAGTTAGCATGGCATTGGCATAAAAACAGACATTTTGATCAATTGAGCTGAATTGAAGACACAGCTATAGATCCACATATGCGTGGACACCTGATTTTGGAAAAAAGACAGCACCTTCAACAAATGGTGCTGGACAAGCTGGACACCTGCATGTAGAATAATGCAATATAGATTCATACTTATCATCCTGCACAAAACTCAAGATCAAATGGATCAAAGTCCTCAACATAAAACTAGATACAGAGAGCCTGACAGAAGTGGAAGTGGGAATAGGCTTGAACACACTGTCACAGGTGATGACTTTTTGAACAGAACACCAGTAGCGCAGGTACTAAGACCATCAATTAATAAATAAGACCTCATGAAACTGAAAAGCTTCTGTTAGGCAAAGGACACCATCATTTGGACAGTGTAGCAGCCTACTGAAAGGTAAAATATTTTTAAGCAACTATAATTCATATATATATATATGTGTATATATATACATATATATGCAATGCATTCCCCATTAAAATTCCAAAATAATGATTCATGGAAATTGAAAAGACAATTTTTAGCTCCATATAAATACACATACTCTTAAGGGAATATTTAACATCCTTAGCCATCAGGTAAATTTAAGTAAAATCTAAACTACTTTGAGATTTTATCTTAGACTAGTCTAAGATTGGATACACACACACGTACACACACACACACACACACACACACACACACACATACACACACCAACAATAATATCCAAAGCATATAACTCTAACCAAGCAAGTGAAAGGCTTTTATAACAAAAATTTAAGACATTGAAGAAAGAACTGGAAGCTAACAGAGGCTGGAGATGTGCTCCGTGCGCACAGAACAGGAGGATTAGTACAGTGGAAATGGCCATCTTACCAAAAACAATCTACAGATTCAATGCAATTCCCATCAAAATCCCCACACAATTCTTCACAGGAATTGAAAAGACAATTTTCAGCTCCATATAAAAGCAGACATACTTTCAGAAACAATCTGTGTCCTTAGCCATGAGGTAAATGCAAATCTAAACTACTTTGAGAGTTCATCTTACACCTGTCAGAATGGCCAAAATCAATAACACGAATGGCAGCTCATGCTGGTGAGGATGTGGAGCAAGGGGAGCAGGCGTCCATTGGTGGTGGTGGAGGGGGGAGGGGAGGAGGGGCACAAATGATTCGGCTGCTATGGGAAGGGGTGTGGCGGTTCCTCAGGAAGCTGGGACTAGGTCTACCTCATGACCCAGCTATGCCGATCACTCTTGGGTATATACATCCTACTACAGAGGCAAGTGTTTATCCATTTTCATTACTGCTTTATTCATAATGGCTAGAAACTGGAAACAGACTAGATGTTCATCAACAGATGAATGGATAATAAAAAATGTAGTACATTTAGACAATGGAATTTTATTCAGCTTTTAAATGAAATTACAAAATTCACAGGAAATGTGTGGAGCCAGAAAAAAAAATCAACCTGAGTGAGGTATGCCAGACCCAAAAAGGCAAACATTATGTGTGTGTGTGTGTGTGTGTGTGTGTGTGTGTGTGTGTGTGTGTGTGTTATACAGATGTTAGTTTTTAAGCCTTCTGTAAGATTGCTACAATCTATATAACCAAAGCGTTTAAGTATAGAGGAAGTGACTAGGAGGGAGGGGAGAATCTCCTAACAAATGGGAAATATATTTTATTATGGGAGGGAGGATTATCTGGAGAGTGCTTGGGAAGAGCTGGGCACATGAGGAAATATGGAGATGGACAGTTAGCACTAAGACCATTTGAGAAGTCATATGGAAACCCACTACAGTAGAAGTTTCTTAAAATATGGACATATGTGGAAGAGATTTAAATGCAATCATCTAATAACAGGTAGACAAAACCGCAGACAAATATCTTTTGTCAGTGACTGAAACTTCCAGTGCAGGAATGGGTTACATTTTATCGAGTTACTGGTCAGAGGGACCCCATGGAAACCTCTAAAATCGGAGGCTTTTGCCAAGGCTATTGATTGCTCTCCATACACTGATGGCAAGGCAATTTCTTATCTCATTGAACATGAAAAACCCTAGCAGGTGCCTAACTGGGGCCTTCACCGCCCCTGAACAGGCTTCCCGGTACTGGAAGGTACTCTTTACACCATCAGAGGAGAAAGCTAAATACCTAACCAGCTACACATCTTTTATATACACCAGTTTCCTGCCTGCATGATGTGCTGGTCCAATAGTGGCACAAACATTGTGAGAATAACCAACCACGATCTGATCGGATTTAAGACCCATTTCATGAAATGGAAGCCATGCATGACCACTCCAGTGATCAAGAATCTGAGACCAGACAGGTCATGTGCCCAGGGAATCACCAAATGCTGTTATTCTCTTAAAGGAGCATACTAATAAAATGGTGCTTAACAACACTCAGCTACACCTGTAAGTCAGTGTCTTGCTCAGCCATCATCAGAGAAGCTTTCATTTGTATTAATGGAAATCAATACAGAGACTCTCAACCGGATAATGTGCAGAGTGAGAGGTGTTGGAACACTTAGTCCTCGATTGGGATATCTTTATCAAATTCCTACCCTCAGGGCTCCGGGAGCTATGTGGAGGAGATGGTGAAAAGCCTGTGAGAGCCAGAGGGGGCTGGATGACACCCAGGAAGCAGTGTCTTCCAGTCACCACACTACATGACTCACACACACACACACACACACACACACACACACACACACACACACACACGAACTCACAGACGGTGGCAGCTTGCACAGGGCCTGCAAATATCCAAGCCAGAACCAGTCCCAGTGCTGTGAGGGGGAAGTGGACATTCAAACCAGAAGCCATCTCCAATAGACAACTGCTTACAGAGCATAATTCAGTTTTGTTTTCTTCACTGGTGTCTCACTGGGCATATTAATCACATTGAAGTGTAGACTCTGCACACAGTGGCAGCAGTTGGTCAACACAAAACAGTCTCAGGGGTGTGTGTGTGTGTGTCTTATATTGCTTTGTTTGTTCACTCTTTAATCTTACTGGTCTTTGTTGTATGTTATGGCTCCTGATTTTATGTTTCCATGAATTTTGTTTTTGTGTCTGTGTGTCTTCTGATTTTTCCTTTCTTTCTTCCTTCCTTCCTTCTTTTATTTTTGTTTGTTTAATTTACCTGCTTTTTTTTCTAAAGAGAAAGTGAAAGAGAAAGACATGGAGTTAAGATGGGTAGGGAGGTGAAGAAAATGTGGGAGGAGAGAGATAGGGAGGGGAAACTGATCAGGATGTATTATAGTTAAATATTATTTTCAATTTAAAAAAGGAAAAAATGTCTATGGGAATCAGCTTCAAACATACCAACTTCCTGGTAATTCCTGATTATTTATTTTTTCACCTGCAGTGGGTTGTAGAGAGATATTGCTACTCTTACAGGCTGGTAAATAAGCTACCAAAAGTTTATAATCGAATGAAGCTCGTAAAATGATCAGAGCCTCTACAAATACACAGAAATTAAACATTTATTTCTTTATTTATAGAAAAAATCTGACTAATTAAATAAACAGATTGACTCATGTTTCAATCACTACATCTTGATATATAATTGCAATAACTTGAAAACAGTCCACATAGTTTTCAGTCAGTCAGTGGGGAAATTAGCTTATCCAATGGAATATGATAGAATGAAAGAAGTCAGTTATTAAGCCACAAAACAGGAGCTCAGTTAAATGCTTATTTCTAGGTGAAAAAAAAAAAGCCAATCTGAAAAGGCAGAAAAGACATACTGTATCCTGCAGGGCTCCAAGTACACAGCACTTTATTAATTTGTTTGTTTATGGTGCTGGACTTCGAACCTTGGATCTCAAGCATGTTAAGTGAGTCCCAACCACTCAGTTCCATCCTCTGTACTGTATAAGACACAGATAATCTGTGGGAAAAGTGAAAGAATGATGCTTATGTGAGTGAGGAAGCACCTAGGAATTCCAGCCACTGAAGACGCCCTGGAGGCTACTATAAAGTGGATACATGTCACTATCCACTGCCTCAGTCTGCAGGTGTGCAACACCAAGCGTGCACACTTACATGAGCTGTGGACTGGGGAGTAGTGGCACGGCCACTCATGCACCCCACTTCTACAGTGTCGGGAGAAGCTGTGCATATGTGGAGGTGAGGCAGGTGCACGGGATGTAAGGCAGGTGCACGGGTGCTTGTGCAGGTGTCCCTGCCTCTCAAGCACCTCTTTGTGATATTGCTATGAAGCCACAACTGCTCTAAGAAATGACACCTACACAGTCAAAGCTGCCTTTACGTAGAGAAGGTGGAGGTCCCTTTCAAAGTTAAAAACAGGCCTGCCATATAGTTCTGCTATTTCACTTTGCATATCTATATAAAGAGTTCAGTAAATTAAAAAGAAATGTGCCAGCATTTAGCACAGCTAAGATCTGGCGTCATCCAGATGCCCAGATGAATGGATAAAGAAAATGCCATATTATGTATACATGGTGGAATACATTCAGCTGTAAAGAAGAAGAAAAACCCCACCTCTAGCAAAGGAGGTGGAGCCAGAGACATGGTGCTAAGTGAAAGAAGCCAAGCTCTAAGAACAAAATACAGAAAAAGTTAGTAAAATGTAGACCATAATTACAAGGTCCCTTCATCTAAAGGGAAAGTAGATTCAATGATTGTATACCTACTATGTGCCTGTATTAAAATACACACCGAAATATGTACTTATATGCTGATAAAAATTAGAATTAGTTTAACTAAACCATAATTAGTGGCTTAGATTTTACTATTGTTGGTTCACATCACCAGGGTGTAGGTCTAGGCTAAGTTTCAAAACATACTTGAAAATTTGTTTAATCTGGGCTTGATGGCACACTCTTTTAATCTCAGCAATCTGGAGGCAGAGGCAGAGGATCTCTATTAGTTTGAGGCCAGCTTGGTTTATTTAGTGAGTTCCAGGACAGCCAAGGTTACACAGTGAGACCTTGTCTGAAAAGAAAGGAAGGAAGAAGAGAAGGAAAGAAGGAAGGAAGAAAGACTTGCTTGGATAAAAGTAATAAGTCTTAGGAAATTAAGAAAAAGAACATCTGAAGACTTCCTCTAGAAAAATGACTAGTCACTTAGGTACTACTGTGCAGTAGGACAAGACCCTTACAAAAGATGAGCTCTCACCAGCCAGAGCCATAACGTGGGGAGGGAGTTCATAGAACGAAGCCTCTCAGAGCCACGTAAGAAATGTCCAAACCTCTGTCTGATAAACAGTATGTAGAAGGAAGTAAAGTGGGGACAGAGCCACAGACACTCCTAGCGAAGTCGTACAGACGATGCCACAGCTGTGACAGGATGTGTGTAGTGGATCTGAGGCTGGAGCAGCGGACGTGGCTTCCAGGGAAGAAGAGAGATGTGCTGGCAAGGTGGGGCGACCAGTGAAGTCAGCTTGGATGTAGCTGCCTGACTCGTGCTCCCATTGCTGAGATAAAACACCATGCCCCAAAGCAACGTGGGAGGAAACTGTTTATTTCACCTCACAGTTCCACCGTCACGATCTGAGGGAAGTCAGGGCAGGACCTGCAGGCAGGTTACGTTGGTTGCAGAGGTCACAGAGGCGCCCTGCTGATTGGTTTTCTCCACATAGTTATTCAGCCTGCTTTCTTATACAACCAGACCAGGGGTGGCACCAGCCTGAGATGCCCACCAGGGGTGGCCAGAGATCCAGGGCCCTCTCATTAATCAAACCACAGGCTTGCCCACAGGCCAACCAGGTGGGTGCATTTTTTCAACTCAGCCTCCAGTCTTCACAAATCTCCCTATCTCATGTAAAGCTGACAAAACAAAAAACAAAACAAAACAAAACAACCCATCACCACCACCAACAACCACCAAAAACAACAGCAAAATCTAGCCAATAGCACGGACTTTTAAAGTCTTTCTCGTCTCTTCCTCTGCCTTAAATAATAAGCGTTAACTAAAGAGGCTGCTGGCATCTGGCCTTGTGCTTAGTGAGGTGTGAACTCGCTCTACCAAGCCTCCTCACACTACTGTGAAGATCACTGAGTCTGCCTTCCCACCCTGACCCATTTGCTGGGCAGATACAGCATCTGAGGAAGCGGGAGGCACCTGCCCCAGTCCTGTGGTGCACTTCCGCTCACCTCTCTGGTAGTTTGAAATCCTTGCCTTGGTGGTTCTCAGGACAAGAAAGAGAAAATACAGTTTGCAGATAAATGGTAGTCTCCTGGCTGAATCTGACTCTTGAATATATTCGGCAAATCCTTCCTCGTAGAGCAGAAGATGCTCTAATTACTGGCCGGTATTCCACAATGAAGACACGTCAGCTAAAGTAGTGAGTTTCTGTATCTTGAGCAGGTGAAATAAGAATGTTGAGGCCTTGTTCCTTCTGCTGACATCAGGTGGGGTGCTGCAGACACCCCTCACCCTGCTGACGTCGGGTGGGGTGCTGCAGACACCCCTCACCCTGCTGACATCAGGTGGGATGCTGCAGACACCCCTCACCCTGGTGACATCAGGTAGGGTGCTGCAGACGCCCCTCACCCTGCTAACATCGGGTGGGATGCTACAGACACCCCTCACCCTGGTGACATCAGGTAGGGTGCTGCAGACGCCCCTCACCCTGCTGACATCGGGTGGGGTGCTTCAGACAGGTCTCACTCTGTTAGCCAACAAGGCGGGTTCTCATTAAGTCTTAGGATCAGTGCTTTCCTTTCCCCCAGTCTTCCCTCCACATTATTACCCTGCCTCCCTGAATCATAGCAGGAATATGAATCCTTTCTCTGGTGACATCTTGAGCTTGGATGTGAACTGTTGAGGGAAACAAACAGAGCACTAAGGGTACCACAAAGGACCGAGAAAGGTGGGAGCCTTGGAAATGAGCTCAGTAGATCTAAATGACCATCTTGATCCTCCCTGGGTAAATTGCTAAGAGCCAAGTCACAAAAATGAACAAACAAGCTAATATGAGGAAAATAGATAGTCCTGGGCGACACAGTATGACGTGGACACTTGTTACCCAACCCCAGGTTTAGGATCTTAGTCAGACTATATACCAAAGTCACCATGGGACCAGGGGACCTAACCAACGGCTTCAACCTCCAAGGACTAAAGCAGGCAAAAGACCCCAGGAGTCCAAGCATGAGCCGCAGGCCCACTCCATCACAACACCAACGTTTTGACCTTGGAACTCAGCAATGCATGATCTGAGTGATGCTTAGCTCTGGGCAACACAGAACAAGTTCCTGGCTGTACATAACTGCTCGTAGGCAGTGTCTACACTACTGAAGGGAAAGGAATTGAAGCCAGAGACCTCAGTGCTCAATGGTCCAGGCTACCTGCTGTTCCCAGTTCCCACTCCCTGCTGAACTACAGATGAAGAGCTGCAAAATATTTAGGAAATCTTTTATACGAGATTGCTCCACGCAGCTGTGTTTTCCCTGCCCAAATGGAGAGGAACTCGTGGCTGAGAAGCCCATCTGTCTGGGGACTGTTATGTGCCTCCAGGCTGCCGGGTAACACACACCTGAAGGAAGAAGAGGGCCAGAGGGCCTGTGGTCCTCCTGAGAATGAAGTCTGCCTCAGAGTACTGCCTGAGGCCCTGTAGGATGCACGATTCTAAAGTTAAAACTCTTTGTGGCTTAATGCTGTTTGTTGAGATGGCAGGAATTTAAAGTCCACATTTGCATTAGCCTTAAACTAGCAACAACATTCCAAACACACCCTCTTCTCTTTTTCCACAAAGGTTTACAGTTTTCACTTTCTACGATGTGTCTTTTCAAGGGTTCAGAAATTTCTTGGGATAATAAGGAGCAGCGGCCAAAATGGTATAATAACTAGCTCATTAAAAAAAAATGCTTTTCTCTACTTGTTATGATGTTGTTTGCAATCTAGCAATTTCATATAGACTATCTACTGTTGTTATTTTCTGGGCTGGCCCCTGATGAGAAAGCTGGGTCCTGAATGACTGCAGCTTGCCAATTAAGAAGGAGTTTGGGGCCCAAAAAAATGTCTGAGTGTCTTGTGGGTGTCTGACTCTGTACCAGTGATGAGAATGACGCAGGCTAATGAGCTGTCTGGCCGGGTCCATCTCTGGGTTTCCATTAAATGGTCACAGTTTGCAAGGGCTTAACAAGGCAAAACCCACAATTCACCGTATTTCTCATCAAATCCATTCTGGGCGAGCATACATCCTGGTGCACTTCCTGCCTAGGTACCTCCCGCCCACATGTGATTAAGAGCATCCAGTGCAGTTGGGTCAAACAAACTTGTTTAGGGAAGTGAAAACACCCAGCTTCTTATCTCCCATAAACAATAGTCTCCAACATTTCAGGAAGTCAATGTCCTTGGGCGAAGGCTTACAGGTCAGAGGCACAGTAAATTAAACTGAAAGCATAACATTGGCTCTCACGCTTGAAGTCGCTTGCTTTAAAACGTACACTAGGCTTTGCCATGCAGCTGTTTCTTCCTGGCTGGTCACTATCTGCACCATTCTCTGCCTGCATCTCCTCCTGGCATCCGGCTTCTTAACATTCCTTCCTGGAGGAGGCAGGGAGGCTCAGGACTCAGGAGACACCCCTCACCTCCCTAGGGTGGAAAACTCTTCCTTTGTGTAGCTGCCCCTCAGCCCCTGGAGGAAGCTCGTGTGTTATGGTATTCCATGAGTCACTTCTGCTGTGGGTGGACCTCTTCAGGGTACGGGGACCAACACTCATCAGCTCACTCTATTTGACTTGGGAGCTTTTCCGAGGTCTGCTGGAAGCCTCTGTGTCTAGGATGAGTAGTTGGGGGTTGGGGTATGGAGGAAGGGGGATTAGGGGGAGTCGGGGGATGGGGGAACAGGGGGGCTGGTGAGAGCGGGGGTGGGGGGTGGGGGTTGTGCAACAAAAGCTTGATTAAGGAGAAATAATCAAAGCCAAAGGAAAGCATTTCATCAAATTTGTCCCCAGCTTTGTGGCACTAAGACGCGAGGAGATATGACAAGCCACTCTCTTCCCATGGGACACTGAGTTTGGATCTAGAGTGTGAAGTAGGAATTACTGCATTATGCTACAGTTTCCTTAGGTTTTCATCAAAAGCGAAAGCAAACACAAAAAGCAGCATTTCCCAAGGAATATACGGAACCGCTGTCCTGCCCTAATTCTGAGAGACTCCCTGAACAGACCACCCAAGAGCAGAGTCCAAATGCAATGGCAAGGGAGTCTTTATTGCAGGTTCGAACCAGGGCCACCCCTCCTATGCACTGACACAGGAGCTGCAGAGAAGTAGCCTTGAGTCTCAATTGAGAGGGGTTTTTATAGGTTTTTGACAAAGAAATGAGTTTTACAGTACGTGGTTGGATGGCACTTGGGCAGAAAAGCTGCAAGCAGAGGGTTACAAGCCTTGGCATTTTGTGGTTGGGTTATAGGTTTAGGGGCAAGTTGGCCTATAGAAAAGATTAGTTGAAGCAGTCATGGGGGCGTTAGGAACTTTGGCCTGGCTTCTCCTAATTGGTGGTTGCTATGTCCACCTGCTGGTCAACTTGAGCAGGAGAGAGTATATTTGGGCTTTCCCAAGGTGAGCTGATTGTGTTGCTAGGGAATATTTTTCTGTTTTGTGTTTTTTCTAGAATTTGGGTTCAGCATTTTGCTAGGTTTAACACGAAATGGGGTTTCTTTTTCAAAATGGAGTTTGTTTGGTCCTTACACCGCCACTTGGTAAAGATGATTTGAGGAAAGGGAATGTCAGATGTGTGTGTTACTGCCAGCCTTTGCCAAGACACACCTGCAAACACACACACACACACACACACACACACACACACACACACACACACACACACAACCACAATGTTGCCTTCCATGGAATCTCAAGGAGCACGAGCCATACAAAGAGCGCCGTGTCGGAGTGCAGCATCGCACACTTTCATGTATTTGGGGAAAGCTGCTTTCTGTAATTGCAAGGCCCAGTGAAGAGCAGGCCAGTTAGCTGTTAGAGAGCACCTGCTGTTAGCATGCTGCTTCAGTCGGCCTGCCTGTGATGTCATTGCTCATCTGCCACGGGGGCGTGGCCCTGCCCAGGGCTATATGAAAGGATCGTCCTACCTCACCCCTCTCTCTTACTCTTTCTCTCTACTCCCCCTCTCCACCTGCTCTCTCTACTCTTCTTCTTCTTCTTCCTCTTCCCCTTCTTCTTCTTCTTCTTCTTCTTCTTCTCTCTCTCCCTCTCCCTCTCTCTCTTTCTCTCTCTCTCTCCCTCCCTCTCTTTCTCTCCCTCCCTCCCTCTCTCTCTCTCTCTCTCTCTCCTCTCTTCCTCTGGGGTATTCCTCCCTACTTTCCTTCTCCCCCCATGCTCACTTAATAAACCTCATATAATATTTGCTGCCTGGTATCTTAATATCTTATCATCTTATTTTTTTTTATTTTTTTAAATGATAACACCTATAGGGACCAGAGAAGCAAGCACTGGAAATGCCTAGGAATCCTGTATTCTAAACATTTAGTTACCATATCTCAATAGAGGCTAGCAGCTCAGTGATGGCTTCATTGGGACTGTATGCAGTCTGAGGTCACACATCACTGTCAGGAAGCATGGTTAAGAGAAAAGAGTCAGGGCAGTGCTTTGGTTAAAGACTTTAGTGAAAGTCAGTGTAGATTTCTCGGAGACCTGTCTGCTGCATCCTGCATGCTTAAGCATAAATGATAGGAAATAGACACCCCCAGACACATGTGGCAAGCATTTTCCCTAGAGAGCCAGCCCTATAGCCCCACTCAGTGTCTTTCTATAGGAAAATGACGTTTGCATTGTTCAGAACTTGTAGGTCTCTCTTTTTAACAACACTGAGATATTTGAGCAAAGGATTGTCTGCGTTCAGACCTGGACTCTAGGTTAGACTAGGATGGACAACAAGTTGAGTAATGGCCTGTGGTTTCAGACATAGAAATCCTTTTTATAAGAATTCTTGAGTTTTGTGTAGGGTCTATTTGTATTTTTTCTACAGGTAGATATCCAGTTAGACTAGGACCATTTGTTAAAGATTCTTTCTTTTTCCCATTGTGTGGTTTTTGGCTTCTTTGTCAAAAATCAAGTATCCATAGGTGTGTGGGTTTATTTCTGAGTCTTTGACTTGATTCCATTGATCAACCAGCTTATTTCTGGGCCAGTACCATGATAATTTTTATTACTATTGCTTTGTAGTACAGCTTGAAGTCAGGGATGGAGATGTCTCCAGAAGTTCTTTTATTGTATAGGATTGTTTTAGGTATTCTGCTTTGTTGTTGTTGTTGTTTTTCCATATGAAATTTAGAATTGTTCTTCCAAGGTCTGTGTTGGTATTTTGATGGGGATTGAATTGAATCTGTAGATTGCTTTTGGTAAGATGAGAGGGGAACATCAAACTGCCCACAAAAAACTTTGACCCAAAATATATTCTGCCTACAAGATGAAAAAGGATAAAGATAGAGCAGAGATTGAGAGAATGTCCAACCAATGCCTGGCCTAACCTGAGACCCACCCCATGGGAGAGAGCCAACTCTTGACACTATTAACAACACTCTGCTATGCTTGCAGACAGGAACCTAGCATAGCTGTCCTCTGCGAGGCTCCACCTAACAGCAGATCCAGACAGATGTGAAGTCTCACAGCCAAACATTGGACAAAGCATAGGGAGTCTTGTAGAAAAGTGGGGGATGGATAGAAGGACCAGGAGGTGACAGGAACCTCATAAGACTGACAGAGCCAACTAACCAGGGCCCAGAGGGGCTTGTAGAGACTGAAGGACGAACCAATGACCATGCATGGATTAGACCTAAGGCCCCCTACACATCTCAGGCTTCTCATGGGTCCCCTAGTTAGGGGGAGTGGGGGCTGTCTCTGACATGGACTTGGTTGTCTGCTTTTTGATCACTTCCCTCTGGCTGGGATGCCTTGCCAGGCCACAGAAAAAGAGGATGTGCTCAGCCTTGAAGCGACCTGATGAGCTGGGGTGGGAGGGAGAGGAGCCTCCCCTTTTCTGAAGAATAGGGGGGGGGAAGAGGAAGGAGGGAGGGAAAGAGGGAGGAGGGGAGAAGGGAGGAGGTGGAAAGAGGGAGGAGGGGGGAAGGGAGGAGGGGGAAGAGGGAGGAGGGGGGAAGAGGGAGCAGGGGGGAGAGGAAGGGAGGGTGGGACCAGGAGGCGAGGAGGGAGGGGGCTATGATCAGGATGTAAAATGAATAAATAGATAGATAGACAGATAGATAAATTTTTTTTAAAAAAGAATTCTTTATAAAGGACCATGCAGTTAATGGAGAAGCGAAAACTACTCAAAGAAACTCATGGACTCGAGTACATGCAAGTTCAAATATGCACTTCTCATATTTCCAGAGCCCTGGTCTCATGTTCCCTTTTGATTATTTTATCCTTGTGAATATAACTGCTCTTGCAAGAAACATGAAGCAATGGTTGCATTTTTTTTTCAGGACCTTTTGGACACAACAAACCCCTCCAGTTTCCTTTCATTAAACTGTCTCTACAGGCGGTGCAGCACACATACACATGGTTCACAGTGTGCATTTGGATACAAAACAGCAAAAATTTAAAGCAGCCCAGAACAAGAAAATACAGCCTGTCAATGAAGATTTGTCTTTGTGGAAAATGTGCTCCCCCTACCACCAGGGAGGAGAGCACAGTGAGGCAGGAAGCTTCTTTGCTGAGTGTCTCTTTTTGTGAAGGTTCTCCAGGCCTTGGAAGCCATGGCTGTGCTCAGTGCCAGAGCTCTGCCCCAGAGTGCGCTCCCAAGGAAGAAGAACGGAGGACAGAGAAGGTGGAGAGTGAATCCCATGAGTCCGTTGCTCAACAGGCCTGGCTTCTCACTGAGCCGCAGCTGGTGATTCTGTCTGAAGGGAATCAGCCAACATGAGCCCTGCAGCCTTTCCAGCTAGCACGGGGAGGGATGGTTGGAGGGGGGGCATCTTATGGGCAGCCCTCCCCCCTTCCAACATGTGCATGGGGAAAACTAAGCCAGGAGGATCCAATTGCTCTGTGTGTCTGGGATGTAAATACTGTACCCCTGGGAGCTGTTAGGGGCCAGCTCCTCCAGGGACTCTAGGCAAGGGAGAGTCTGCAGCTGCAGTAGCTGTGGCTCCCACCCCCACCAAAGCAGATGCAGTCAAGCTCCTGCCTCAGCTTGTGTGGTGGTTTAAATAAGAATGGCCCTCATAGGCTCATGTATTGAATGCTTACTCTTCAGGCAGTGGAACTACATAGAAGGGTTAGGAAGTGTAGCCTTGT
The DNA here is from genome assembly GCF_964271855.1 of Acomys minous. NCBI lineage: Eukaryota > Metazoa > Chordata > Mammalia > Rodentia > Muridae > Acomys > Acomys minous. Next base: position 129,214,542 of record NC_140486.1, read on the forward strand.
TGGAGCAGGGGCGTGGCCTTATTAGAGGAAGTTTGTCACAGGGCTGAGTTTCCTTGGGGTTTCAGAAGCCTACGCTGGGCCCTGGGGCTCTCACTCTTCCTGCTGCCTGCAGATCTGGGTGTGGAACTCTCGGCTCCTTCTCCAGCACTGTGTCTGCTCACTTCCTCTGTATGCTTCCCGCCATGATGACAATGGACTAAACCTCTGAAACCCCAGGCCAGCCCCAGTCACGTTCTTTCTTTTATAATAGTTGCCTTGGTCATGGCGTCTCTTCACAGCAATGGGACAGTGGCCAAGACAGCTTGGTCCTCTCATTCCTTTTGCTGTCAGAGATCACTGTGGCAGAATGGAAGTCAATAAAGGGGCACGCCCATGTTTTAGAATTGGGGACCAAGTGAGCTGCTGCAGGGAAGGAGCAGGAACACTTCACCGCTCCAGTGAAGATCCAGAAAGACAAGTGATTCCAGGCAGACACGGGAAACAGCAATGTCTGAGGCCATGAGCAGAGTGAGAGGAAAGTGTTACTGCTGTTTTGTGGCGGCGTCTAACCTCGGGAAGGCTGGCCAACTCTTTCTGTTACTGGATCTATGGATACACAACACTGAAGGCTCCGTGCTAGAAGATCTCTTAGGATTCCAGAGCTGGAAGGATGTACTACAGGCTGGTCCACACTCTCATCCACGTGAAGTATCACACACACACATTTCCTATACATATATATCTATGATAAAGTTTGACTTAAGAATTTAACACAGTGAGATTTAAGGCTTTATGTGGGTCTTCTAGTAAGGGGAGCGGGGGCTGTCTCTGACACGGACTCAAGTTGCCTGCCTCTTGATCTCTCCCTCTGGGCTGGTCTGCCTTTCCAGGCCATAGGAGAAGAGGACAAGTTCAGTCCTGATGTGACTTGATGAGCTGGGGTGGATGGGAAAGGGGGCTCCCCTTTTCTGAGGAATAGAGGAGAGGAATGGGGAAGAGGGAGAGAGAGTGGGATTAGTAGGAGAGGAGGAGTGGGGATGCAACCAGGATGTTGAGTGAATAAATCAACAAACAAACAAATTGAAATTAACAGAGGAGAGGCCTGCCAGCCACCACAATGTGCAAGTATGTTCTGGAGAGATGGGAGAGAAAGAGAAGAGGAATGATTTGAGCACAATGAAGAAAGGCAGAACTAGAGACACGAGGGAGGAGAGGAACAGCCTGATGTGAGCAGCCTGTGCTGCCACTCAAGGTCATGGTGAGGTCCAGCCTGTGCTGCCACCTAAGGCCATGATGAGGTCCAGCCTGTGCTGCCACCCAAGGCCATGGTGAGGTCCAGACTGTGCTGCCACTCAAGGTCATGGTGAAGTCCAGCCTGTGCTGCCACCTAAGGCCATGATGAGGTCCAGCCTGTGCTGCCACCCAAGGCCATGGTGAGGTCCAGCCTGTGCTGCCACTCAAGGTCATGGTGAAGTCCAGCCTGTGCTGCCACCCAAGGCCATGATGAGGTCACAGTCTGTACTGCTGCTGAGAGCCATGGCTGTGTTGGTGGTCATGCAGCAGCTGGGGTCTGTGTTCATGCCTGTGTCTCCTATTTTCTCCAAAGGCCATGCAAAGTCCCTGGTCTGGGCTGCCTCCTGGGACAATGTCGAGGTTCAAGGGCTGTGCATAGCTGGCCCCATCCCTCATTGGCTGCAGCATTTGGGAGAGTGGATGCTGTATCTTGCCTGGGTAGCACAGTAGAGCTGAACCTGGAAGGAGGGTGTGGAGGACCAGCCCCAAAGGCATGAGTGCAGGAGAGCTGGCCCTACCCTTGCTAGCTGAAGCATCGGGTGATCTAGCTGGGGCAGTGCTGGAGAGCTTGTCTTGGTGTTACGGATGTGGAAGCACTGGCAGGTTGCCTCAGCTACCACCCAGGCCCAGATCCAGGGCTTGGAGCTGGCCCACTCCAACATCCACCCCATCTATGACCTACTGGAGCGCATGAAGGCTTCCAGATTTACAACTGTAGGGTCTCCATGACACAGGGCAACAATAGAATATCTAATAGAATATCCCAGTGAGGATGCAGCATTGATAGTGTAGCAGGAGCCAGAGGCCTCGAAACAGACCAATGACTCGTTGCAATGAACATTTGCAAACAAAGATGTGTGGACAAAAGTGTACACTATGTGACACAATGTGACACTACATCTTACACAGTGAGATTTTGTTGTTGTCCTGGTTGTTGTTTTGGGGGGCATACACAATGAGATTTTGTTGTTGTTGTTGTTGTTGTCCTTGTTGTTGTTGTGGGGGGCATACACAATGAGATTTTGTTGTTGTTGTTGTTGTTGTTGTTGTGGGGCATTCCAAGGACAGAGGCTGAACACAAAGGGAAGGGGAGATGAGTGGGATTAGGAAATAAAAACATTAAAATAAAAGAATTTCCCAGAGTGACACAACACCCACAGGATTTAATAAAAGACTGAGCAGTTACACAAGTGGAGTATAGTGAAGTGCCAGCGCCACCGCTCTTGCACTTCGCCTTATTAGTAACTAAAACAAGGATTACCTGAACACAGGCACTGTGAAACAGCAGACCCATAGCCGCCACATCGCCAAGATGGCTACTGTTAGTGATGTGTGGGTAGCAGTTACAGAACGGATGCTCTGGAGAAAGGAGACTCACTCCTGGGTAGGGCAGTGTAAGATTTCACTGTGTCCAGTTGGAAACTTGTAAATTGTTTATTTATGGACATGTTTTTAAGATCTTGGCTGATCTGGAAAATAAACCATGGCTAGGAGGCGCTGAAGTATCTTATATTCCACTGATGGTTGCGACTGCCGAAGAACTTTCTCACGTATCGTCTTCCTTGGTCCATGTGACAGCACTAACAATAAACTCGACAGATGGCATTGCCTGTGTCTGGCTGTACTAGAAATGGACTCTGTGCCTGAGCCTCAAATGAAGATCTTTCTAGCACATGCTTTGTTATATTTTCTTGTGTCCCTGTCAGCTTAGTGTAGCCTGACTTTGTGAGGCAGAGGCGTCACCCATCACTGGTGTCTGGGGAGACAGTGCTCTCCTGTCTGCAGACTGAGCCAGGGTCAGTGGCCGGTGAGCTCTGTGTGTTTCCAGCACCTGGAGAACGTGCCTGTTTGGTGGTGTGTTCCCGGCAGGTGGTCAGTGGGGTGGACCTGGGTGGTGTTAGCCGTACAATCCATGTTGGAACAGAGAGAACCAATCTGTTATCTGCAAAGTTACAAACAGTAGATACGACTGAGTCCAAGCCATAGATCGGATTTGGAGACTGCTCTTGTGGTCACGTGTTGAAGGCATCGAAGCAGAGGGAGATTTTAGAGGCTGGCAGGCTGAGCCAGGCTTCTGGGAAGAAGAGCCAAGGAACCAAATCAGGGATGGCGGTACGTCGTGAGCTACTCTGGAGCACACAGAGTGGCTCAGTGGAGCCTGTTTGGAGATCTATCCACAGGGCGCGTTTTATCGTACCCGGAGGGAAATCCTGGATGTGGCAATTATCTATCATGTGCTGACTTTGGGTTCAACACGGAAGGCCTAGTCCTTAAAGTGATTACAGTACACGGAGAAAGGTGAACTGTACACACCTCTTGCTAAGATGGTGTGAGGGAAGCACGGGGAGTATTGTAAACAACTCTCTAGTGATCTAGAGGGCCGGCTGCTCTTAGCTTGTTACACACAACTCCGGGCTTTTGTAGAGAACATGCCAGAAGCTTTCCCAGAGGTCCACAGAACAGATCAGAGATGCACAGCGCAGAAAAAAACCATCAGAAGATGTCAGTAAGAGTTCTGGACATGGAGCTAGACACAGACACGGATAGGCATAGATTTTTACACATTCCCGTGTTAGATCATTGCAATGGGCTTCGCCATTAAACAGCAGCACAAGCTTTACAAAGTGCACGGAGCTCCTGAGTAGCCAGCCGCACAGCCGAGCCAGCCCCTCTCTGTCGGTCGACTTGCCCTGACACTAAATGTAAGACAGCACTTGCTTTTGCATTGCGAAATGTCGATGCCTATGTGGGTTTTGAATCACACACATCTGAGATCATATTTCAATGTATTTTTTCCCCCAGTGTATAATCCTGGGAAAATTACTTAAAGATTCATTAACCTTGGCTTTTCATTTATAACAGTAGGATTTATAGGAACAATGACATCTATATAGTTGTATCAAAGTAGGATTTAAATAAAAGTAGACAGCCAACATGCTAGAAACCTACCATTTGTTACCTCCTGACCACTTAGCAAGGGAGACATCTGTCCTTGTGCACACTGTTGGGTGCTGAGACATATGTCACTGTACACACTATCAGATGTGAGGTGACTATCTGTTAACGATGGGGCTTGTGCAAATGCTCCTGAGTGGGATGAGACCCTTGTCCTGTTTTGCACAACTGAAGCTGATATAGAAACAAACATTGCATCTCCTTAGTTTATGATGTGAATATTAGTGTGAGCTATCATGTGTTTTCATGTTTATAACAACCAACCCAATTTAACATATACCATGCAAAGTAACTTTAAATTAATATTCTTTTCCCCACTGAAGGCTCTGACATTTCCAAAATTGTTTTTGAAAAGCTTAAGTGAGAATGTCAGGCCTAAGTGTGCGTGCTTGCGCTGTGTCTCACAGAAGGCAGCTTCTCGGCGTACGCACGTAGATGCACAAGTGTGGTTCTGATGATCAGGTCTAAGACATCTGAAAATAATGAGGCCTTCGAGGCTGTGTCATGTGACTAAGGCCCGTGAAGAAGATAATGTTCCTGAGCACTGAGAACCGGTGCTTTGATGCAGAATGGAGGCTCTCAAAGAGACGGAGATGCACAGAGGCCAGGAGCCAGAGAAGCCAGGGTTCAAGCCATGTAGGCACGCGCTTTGCGCTTGCTTTCATTCAGAAAAATGAAAGGAATTACCCAAAGTAACCTACAGTTTTTAAATCAAGTCCCCACAGTCATCTTCCATGAAAAGAACAGGAGAAAGTGGCAACATAAAACAACAACAACAATAACAACAACAACAACCAAGGAGGACTAAGTCAGGAGTTAAATGTGTGGCTTCCAGCCGCTTGTAAGGAGAAGTGTGGCAGATTCCTTGGCTGAAATTGGACATCAAGGGACAGAGCATAACAAAAGGAGGGGTTCCCTGCAAGAGCTTGGCTTGTTAAACAGCCGCCGAACACAGAGGATAAAGTTTAATGATCTGTGGCTCCACCAGGCATGGACCACCTACTTAGCATCATGCCTGCCTTTGATTAGCTTGCCTGGGAGAAGTAACCTCCTGTGCCCCAAGGAGAGATGTGGCAGACAGGAATTCAAACATCACCCAAAGCAGCGATGCCCTGGGTATTAACCTTCCACAAATATTTATTGAATATCTGGCAGCCCTCTCCAGGAGGAGCTCACAGAGGAGAGAGGGGTGTACATGTGACTGGCCACAATTTATTTTCTCAAGCTGTATATTAAAGAACAAAGAGTTAGAAGGAGGCTTTTATTTTCTCAATAGATTCTGGCTTGGTGTCGTCTGGAAGGACTCAGAGAAGTGACGACATTCAAAGGAGGCTTAGGAAGTACAGGAACTCATCAGGCAGAGGGCAGAGTGGCCAGAGCAGGAGAGAGTCACAGACAGCACAGCACACCACCCTCCATGGATGGGGCGTCAGCGTAGAGGCGACAGTCCGTATGAAGGATTAAAAAGTGAAGTTTCGGTCATATTCTGAAGGAGTCAGATGCCCTGTTGGCACATTTGGGCTTTATTCTATGAGCATTATGAAATCACTGAATCGTCCGTTCAAAGGTCCTACTGTGTGCTAAGCATTCCGTCAGTGATGTGAGAGACAGACAGACGAACGCAATGCAGAGAGAGTCCCAAGACAGGTGAGATGCCAGGGAAACAGGACAAGAGACCAAATCCACCGGAACCTCGGGCACACATCCTTAGCTCTACTGATTGTCTCTGTGCAGCTCCTGCCCTTGCCATCTCAGGCTGAAGACTGTCCAGGGATGGAGTCTGAGACGCTAACAGCCAGATGTAAGAGGACGTGGTTCCTACACCAGGAGAGGACAGCGTAGCAAAGCTCATGAGCTGTGGTGTGAACCCACACTTGCTATGAAACAAAGCTGCTTACAAAAAGCAATGAAGAGGAAATGAGAGCAAGGCAGCCGAGGGCGAAGTGTCAGTCAGTGGCTGGCCATTGACAGGGATGCCCAGAGGAAAGCTCTGAGGTTTAAAATCGGGGCTAAGGCTCTGGCTCTGAGCAAAGTGTTTGCTCTGTCAGGACCGGAGTTCCAGTCCATAGCATCTATGTAAAAGGCAGGCACCACAGTGCGCACCCATAACTCCAGCAGTGTGGGGAGCAGGGATGGGGGGTACCAGGGCTCACGAGCCACCCAGCCCAAACAACGAGCTTCAGGCTCAGTACAAGATGCTGCCTCCAAGACTAACACGGAGGTGATATTGAGGAAGACATCTGATGCCAACCTTGGCCTCCACAGGTACTTGCATGGGTGACTGCACACTGCACACATACACTATCACACGCACATACATGTCATACACGCACACATGTGATACACATAACACACATGCACACATACATGTAATACACACATACATATAATGCACACAGAAGTAACATGCATGCACGCACATATAACACACATATACATAATATACACACATGTACATATAATACATGTATATGCATATAATACACACATTCATATAATACACATACATTTTATACACACACACACACACACACACACACACACACACATACACAATTTTTTTAAGTTAACATTTTAAAAATAAGAGCATCTAAAACAGAGAAATGCAGGAAAGGGCACCCTGGATCCTATGCTCTTTCTCAACTTGCTTTGACTGAAGGAGTAAGTGATGAGAGCAGAGAGAGTCGGTCAGCGACAAAGGACACTTAAACATCAAGACACCTTGAAGATTAGATGAAATTGAGAGCTAAGGAGTCAGTCAAGGCATGGTGTGCGCATGAAACAGTTGCTGGAGAGAGAAGACTGTAGTAAGCTCATGCCAAGGTGCCTAACAGCTCTGTTTGCAACAGAAATCCCCCACAGCTACGGTCTGGGCGGGGGAGGCAGGCACAGAGCAATTATCCTAAAGCAGAATGCATCCACAAAACCTCAAGAATTCTGGCCCATCACAGAAACACACGTCTTTAATTCCAGCATTTGGGAGGCAGGGCCAGGTGGATCTTTGTGAGTCTGAGGCCAGCTTGTTCTATTTAGTGACTTCTAGGACAGCTGGGACTACATAGAGAGATATCTCAAAAACAAACAACAAAACAAAACAAAATAGCAACAACAAAATCCTCGAGGACTTTATAAGAAGACAACCTAACAGTTCCCAACTAAGCTTCGAAGCCTGGCTTCCTGACCTGGAGGTGAGCTCAGGGTGATGGCTTGTATTGACGACCAAGCTGACCATGTCTGGAGCCCTCGGAGACAAACCTCTGGGAACATCTGTGCAGGGGACTGAGGTGAGTAGACCAGCCCTAGGTGTGGACAGCACCGCTGGATTGGCTGAAGCCTACAGCCCTGCCTCCCCTGCATAATGGACTGCGCATGGCCATGTGCACCCAGAAAGACCCTCACTCAGGTTGCTTTGGGCAGGGGATTTTGTCTCTGCAAGGACGACAGTAGCTAGCCCACCCTGGCTCTGGAAATGGACCCCTTGGAGGCAGTGACCAGGCTCTATCTCCGTGCTGGCCCAGGTCCCGAGGCCTCCCAGCTCAGGTGGGTGAAGCAGTATACTGAAGCACTAAAGCCCAACACGTCAGCGGGGCTGTGCTTGGTCACAAAGACTTTAAGAAGGTAATTTGTTATTTAAAAAACAAAACAAAACAAAACAAAAAACAAAACCACCCCTGATGGCTACTGCCCTCATGGGACGAAGGCGCTGGACACAGGGGTAACACCAGAGCTGAGCATACAGAGGGCAGGCCACACAGGGGCTCGAGGAGGAGGAGGAGGAGGAGGAGAGTGCATACGGAGCAGGAACCAGGCTCAGGAGAAGATGCTTTTCTGGACCAACACCTGGATCTGCTGGCCTTTGTAACTATGGCAGAGGAAAGTACATCCCTGCTGTTGAAGCCGCTCCATCAGTTTTCCATTAGGGCATCCTTAGCGGAAGAGTGCGGTGCAGATGAGAGTGGTTAACAGGCCAGAAAAATCCTCTAGCTGATATAATGAGAAATTAGTCAAGGGCTCCTGAAAATTAATTTCTCACTAGACCTCGACCGAAGGGGCCTATGCGCATGACCACAGCTGGTTCCCTGAAGTGTGTACATTAAGAGGCACGGGTGACGAGGAATGCAAATGAGATGAATATTAAGACCAGGGCACCCCAGACTCCCCGAGATCTGTCTCATCGACCTGCCTTACACACCTATGTCCTGGGGTCACACAGAAGCGAAGCCATGGAGAAACGGCAGCCTACTTGCCACCACTGCAGCCATCTTTGCTTATCTTCTTGGGAACCGGTTGAGGATTGGGTCCCTGGGGGAACATACACCCCTTGTCACATAGCTTATAAGCTGTGGCTCTGATAAAGCAGGGAAGAGAACCCGGAGGTGGTGGCGCACGCCTCTGATCCCAGTACTCGGGAGGCAGAGGCAGAGGCAGAGGCAGGAAGATCTCTGAGTTCGAGGCCAGCCTGGTCTACAAAGCAAACCCAGGACAGCCAAGGCCACACAGAGAAACTGTCTCAAAAACAAAACCCAAGTAGAGAAGAAAATGAACACCACCTTGAAGTCGCAGCGCCTGTGTCACATGAGCATATCCCGGGGCCTGACACTGACACATCACTGAGTCCAATAATGTCAAACATACTCCAAGCTGCTGCTGATGTCTTAAAGGCTCACAGAGGCACCCTGGAGCAGTTAAAACAGTGATGTATTTGAGAGCTCTGAAACAGTGTTTTCCAAGTTCACTTGACGAAATCCTCTTTTACTCTCTCTCTCTCTCTCTCTCTCTCTCTCTCTCTCTCTCTCTCTCTCTCTTGTCTCCTGTGTAGGAGTTTATAAGATCGCATGGGACGTATGCCAAAAAAGCTGCAGAAAATGAAAGGAGTTGATTAGATCGCCCACCTCTGGGATCCAGAATGTCCCTGGTGCACTGGTGTCACATATTAAAAAAAAAATGAGCTAAGATAGACTTTATGTTCATTTCATAGTGACTTGGTAATTTTTTATCTCCTAAAGTATGGATGCACATTCAAATGGAAATATACTTTCCACTTGTAGTGTTAATTTTGCACAGCATAAATTTCCAATTTATATTCATAGTTTGTCCATTGGCAGATGCAAAGTGTAGTGCCCAAGGGATCCTGTGGAAAAGCAGTCAGGTACCGGCAAGATAAACCACTGTGGGCACCATTAAGCGCTCCTGCTCCCTGGCCAGTTTACGGAGGGAGGGTGGAGCCTGTTTGCTCTCTGTGTCCTGACACAAAAGGTAACATTTCTAGGAATAACTTTAAGCTCAAACCAAGGACCACTACAAGAATATTGATCTCAATGGTAAGACCCTGGCTTTGCTCCTCTGCATTTAAAACGTTTAAGAAGCTGAATGTGTTGAAATGACAATCTTTGGGGGATTAACACATTATTTTTCTTTGTTCCTTTAAAGATGGAGTCTTGCTGTGTAGCCCCAGCTGGCCTTGAATTCCCTACCCTCCCGTCTCTGCCTACCAAGTCCTGGGATGACAGGCATGCCTGCCACATCCTTTGCTGCCTCAGAATTTCTGAAAGAATGGTAGAAACTTGTTTCAAGCCATTGGCAAAACACTAAAAGCATTAACAGCACAGCCCACGCAGTGTGCTTGTCTTAGCATCACATCATCATCACCACCACCACCATCATCATCACTACCACTACCATCATCATTATCATCATCATCATTATTATTATGGTTTCCACTCTAATTTTTTGTTTTCTGAATGAGAACGGCACACACTTCCTTCTACAGAAGAGGCTGGAGATGTCACCCTGTTTAGAGGTACTTAAAGTAGCCTCATGACTTAATGTGTGTGCATCTGTCTGCCTGTGTGTATGTGTATGTTTGTGTGTGTGTGTGTGTGCGCATGTGCGCATGCCTATGTAGGCCAGAAGAGGGCGCGGATACCCTGGTACCGGAGTTATAGGCAGCTGTGAGGCACCATGTGGGTGCTGGGAACTGAACCTGGGCCTCACAAGAGGAGCAAGGGCCCTTGACTACTGAGCCATCTCTCTCGAATATGTATTTCTATTTTTAATTTTTAGGTTAACTCATTACACTACTAGTTAGACCCATGAATGGCTTTGGAAAACACACACAGCATATGAAGTCAGTAAAGGTTGTATAAAGTTGTATTAACTGAGTACAAATGCTTCATAAGAAAGAGCTCAAGTGCAAATTCTCACTGCCCCTTTCTTTCTTGCATCTGCCTACGTCAGTATTTACACAACCCAACTGAAAATAGGCACAATTTTGTGTTCAGAGCTACAAGCGGCTGATACAGTACTCTGAATTCCTGGATGTCCAAGAACTAAGCCAGGTAAAACCCTGAACGTGAGAGAAATCATTAGGAAATAGGAATAAATATCATTACTGAAAATTGCGTGTGTGATTATGGCTGACACCAGACATCACTACTGCAGAGCCAGTGCAGCAGGACAGGAGTGGAGGGAAGCATGGGAGAGAGTCTCTCACAGCCCAGGGCTCCAGGAGTGGACTCTGAAAGGTCGGACTGACTTTCCTGCTGTTTACAAAGACGACACCACACCTAGCCAGCCAGAGACCATGGAGGATTTGCTTTGATTTTTGCACAGCAGACATAAAAGCCATTTAAAAAGAAAATGTAGCATGCCTTTAATCCCAGCACTTGGGAGGCAGAGGCAGGTGGATTGTTGTGAGTTTGAGGCTAGCCTGGTCTACAAAGTGAATCCAGGACAGTCAAGGCTACACAGAGAAACCCTGTCTCAACCCCCCACCAAAAAAAAAAAAAAAAAAAAAGAACACCTGGGCCTAGAGCCCTCCTAGAGTAATGAAGCCCACATTTCAGGGTAGGCAAGCTCTGCTCAGGCCTCCGTGTTTTCTAAAGACATCCTCATCCACCTCCATGACTCCATTCCCAAGGAAGTGCAGAGCCACTGACAGACAATTCTTACCACTCAGGGATGATTCCGTGGATCTGCGCACAACATCTAATGACACATCTTTCGACACAGATACCATTAGAACAAACTAAATTACGTTAATAATAATAATAATAATAATAATAATAATAATAATAATAATAATGCGTGGCTGGCTCATAGGGTTGGGAAATCCTCAAATACTTCAGTAATTACTCTCATCGATTTCACTCGATCAATTTTTAAAAACTGGAGACTTATATGTTAATGAGACACAAATCTATGTAAATTATATGACTGCATAATTAGCACCTCAGGATTCTTTTGGTAACTTTCTCTTTTAAAATGTAGCTATAAGGCTGGCAGTTCTCAAACTGCCTGCAGAGAGAGGGGTCCTTGCCAATTAGGGTGTATTTTTTTTCTGGCTCAATAATTGAGAGCTTAGTTGATTTTTAACAGCCTGTGGGTAAAAAAGAAAGAAAAAATGGTAATGTCCTCATTTGGCAGTAATATGTTCATGCACAAAAAGAATGAAGAGGGATTCGCACAGATGAAGGAGAGGAAAGTGGAGATGGTCCTGCAGTGGCTCTTCAGTGGAATGCTCGATCAGACCAGCACTTACAGCAATAAAGAGGCTTGGTGCCTATATATTTGATCTTAAGGCAAAGTAGTTTCATTTTAATTCCAGATGTAGCAATCATTTGCATCTATAGTGATTTAAAAAAAAAGCCTTACTGGTGATAAAGTGGGGTCTTCATGATGCTTGCTTTTCTTTGTGCTACAGCTGTCTAGTGTGCCACCAGGGCAAGGTCTAACAGCTCTGGCCTAGAGTCAAGAGAAGAGGTACAGAATTACTCTAAATATTGTTTGCACAGATTTAGGGTTTCTTGTTGGATCACACTTCCCCCAGTTATTTTTGAAAGTTACAAAACTCACATAACTAATTTTCAGGTTTCGCTAGCTGGGATGCCAACTGAGAATAATTGCAGAGCCAAAATTGTTGATACCAAAAATCTCTTTGAATTGGCCAGTTCAGTTTCAATTTATGTTGTTCTATGAAAGACTGCAGGTTAATTAAATAGCTCACCGGAGGAAGAGTTCAGAGGACATGGCTAATGCAACTTTCAAAGGCGATGAAACAAGGACGAGATGATCAAAAGGAAATAGAGATTAAATGATCATAAAATGATGCCACATTTTCCTTTTATATCCTGGTCATGGTTCTTTTCAAGTGTCACCCATTGTCTTTTTCATGTTTAGGATGAAGAGATAAGACAGTCATGGAAAAGACACTCAATTAGTTCAAATTAAAATGCCGCCACCTGTTTCATAGCGGAAGACTTTGTTCACCCGGTGACAGGGCAGCAGCTGCCAACACATTCCTCAGAACAGACACCCAGCGAACAAATGCTGCCCTTTATTGCTTTGTCCCCCTTCTCTCTCTGCCTGCCTGTCTAATCTATCATCTTTATATCTATCTCTCTGCCTGTCCATCCATCCATCCATCCACCCACCGGTCCATCAGTTTATCCATCAATCATAGGCTTTGTTTCACCCTAAAACCTCAGGAAAGAAGAGAAAATATTTATGAAGGAAACACAGTCTACTAAACAATCCTTTAACAATATTCATTCAGCCAGCATTTCCTTAGCTACAGTGACAAACAAGCAAATCTGAGCACTGAACATCAGCCGATCAGATTTAAGAATTATTATATAGGAGGCTTCCATCAAAAACGGTAGAAGGGAAATCCAAGTCTCCGGCTCCTGCCCTGAGTTCCCTGAAACTTGCCCCAAGGGTATTTTGAAAAGCATGAAATCATAAATACACCTTTAGTAGGCCAGAAATAACAAAGAATACTGATAAGGAAGAAGCGGGTGTCTGTCAATCAACTTTCCGTCACTGTGACAATCTCCCTGAGGTCATCAACTTTAGAGAAGGAAAGGGTTTTGGGGGCTTTATGGTTTTTATGCTTTGGTTGGTAGCTTGGCACCTGTGCTGGCCCAGAACATGGGTGTGATGGAACACACGGCAGAGGAAGTAGAGTCCAAAGAAGGAAGGAGTTGAACCCCAACATCCCTTCCAAAGGCACACCTCATTGACCTAAAGTCACTACTCCCCGGGGACTCTGCAGCCTGGGGACCACACCTTCAGGCATCATCGTCGTTGGGAGGCAGGTGGCTTCTGAGCTGTAACAGGATGGGAAAAGGCTGAAGCAAAGAGGACTCAAAACCAAACTTACTACCAAGAGCGACTCCTGAGGAAAATTGAGAGCACGGGATAGAATTGATCCCAAAAACTGTCCTCAGACGCACAGAACAGTTCACTAAATGGGCTAGGATCTTGTCCCTGGTCCAGAAGATGTCATGGTAAAATTCTGAGGGCAGATCACTCAGCTGTGTGTTGATTCCACAGTTTCACAAGGGTGTATCAGTTCCTATCACGTGCCAGGCACTATTTTTGGCATTAGGAATTAGACAGAAACCACCACAAGCAAACCCCCTAATCAAATGTCATCCAGAAATAAAATAATATGGAGGGAGATGGTGTAGAGAGTGTAGGGAGAGAGTGGATGGGGAGGCTTGGAAATCACACAGAGTGCCAGGAAAGACTTTTCCCGAGATGTAAACAAGCTGAGGAAACAACTCACAGACATCCAGAGAACAGTGTCCCAAGACACCCTGAGGTGACAGCGTGCCTGGAGCAGCACGTGGCCTGTGATGGAGAGAGCAGCACTGGGGGTCCAGATAAGTAACACTTTGTAGCCGTAATAAGGACTGCGTGCTTTTGGCTTGCCTGCCTGTCTGTTCCTGGTATGATACGGTCAACCACTGGGCTATTTTAAGCGAAGGGACCAAAGAGATGTGACTTACTTTTGTTTCTATGTAATAAAGACTGAGATAAGAAAAGGGGAGCAGTCCATCTAAGGGGCAATGAGGACACCGATCTGAACACCATAGGTAAGTTGGTTAGGAGCAGATCCTCACTAAATAGAGGTTTGAGTAAAACGGGTTTGGAGGTAAAAATGTGTTGACAACTTAAAGTATTTAGAAAGACATAACACACGCTCTCATATATCCAAGGGCCTGGTGAGATAAACGGGACAGAATTGAAGAGGATATTATTGATTTGGAAATTTCTATGACAACCAAACAACAGAAGATAAAAGGCGTGTTAAAAGATGAAAGCCAAAAGGGCTGATCAAAGAAACGAGGAGATAGCTAAGAACCCCCAGATAAGAAAGGGCAGGGAAAAAGGGGGAAAAATGAAAAGTCACCCTAGAAAAATTCTGAGAGATTAAAAAACAAAATAGATCAGATCAGAAGTCCCAAATATGAGCAAAGCTGCCCAAGCTATGGAAGCCGTAAGCAGAAAAGTGAGTGAGTTCCCTCATTAGAGGATAGCCTGGCACCAAACTTTTAACTAGGACAACGTGGAATCCAGAGCAGATAAAATTCATTAAAGAAAATCAACAACATAATAAAAAACAAGCAACCATTGTAAGCAAAACACTTGTAATGAAACAAATGCAAATTATACCTAAACACATTAAAAAAAAACTTCTCTTCAAATTCTTTTCTTAACAATTTATTATTCAAAAAACCTCTCACTCTGTATGTGGTACTGTGTTACCTAAGGGCATTTTCAAACAAATAGTTATTGTACATTGAGCATAAAGGAAAATAGAAAAAAGAAAAAGAACAAAAATATGAAAAAAATTTGCTCTCGGCATAAAAATGCAAATTAGGATAGAATTGGTCAAAACAATAAAAATTATCCAATGGTTTATAACTTCCTTTAAGGGGTTAAGAGGAAAAGAGCATGGTTTTGAGGCTGAGAATTCCAGGGTTTGCTACTGACATCAAATGAGGCCACCTTGTTTTGTAAAACTATGACGGCTTCATATGGTGCGGGAAACTTAACTACATATAGAACAACACTGGGAAATTTTTTTTTAATTAACAAAAATGTCCATTTAGAAATGTCTGCAAATTATTTTAATATAAAGTGCTGTCGGGTATTACAACACCAACACTATGTCATACGTGTTATTCTCATATGAAATTAGTAGGTGAAATTAACAAAGGCAGGGTTACTCAAAAATAAACATCCATATTTGAAGTATCCACCTTGAGGCATTTGTTGCATAATCTTGAGAACATTTCGGCAGGGTGCTTCCAAGTATGGTCTCAGCAGATGAAGAGACCCAGAGCAGCCTTGCTGGGCGGAGAGCCCTGTGCTTCAGGAGAGCCTTTCCTCCCTTCAGTCCAGCCCTGCAACCGGAGCAGACAGGACCCCACACAGCACAGCGCACACAGTCGCCTTCAGATACTGCTATCTGTGATCTGGGAAGAGATGCTCTCACCAGTGTTGTTGGTTTGTTGGGTTTGTCATTTGGAAGCAGCAACAGCCATGGTTTCATCCACAGGATGCTGTCGACCATCACTGAGCCATTTTTGACTTATTGAAGATAGATGGAATTTCCACCCACGTACGACCACCGGCATTTTCAGCATCATTGATGATGCTGTACCCCACAAGTCTTCTGTGACCGGGCAGTTTTGCCGCAGATACTTTGCAACGCTTCAACATTCATGGAAGCCGTGCTAACTGGGACGGAACTCAGCTTGCAGACCATTTCCCACGTATAAAGTAGTGGAATTAGTGATTTTTGGATTCGGGACTATGGAGTTTCCCTCTAGGGTTTGTAATCTCTTTAAGAATGGACTCAGGCCAGGCATGATGGCGCACACTGTAACCCCAGCACTCAGGGAGGCAGAGGCTGGCAGATCTCTGTGAGTTCAAGGCCAGGCTAGTCTATAGAGTGACTACAGGGTAGCCAAGGCCACACAGAGAAACCCTGCCCTGAAAACAAACAAACAAAAGGGAGTGACTATAGACAGAATCACAAGGACAAATGTATCTCGGGTTGAGGATGCACAAGTTGTAAGTAATGGCGGCTGTTGGGACAGTGAAGAAGAAGAGGGAAAGGCAGGGCTGTTTGACTTCAAGACAGCTGGCGTGTTCAGCCACAGAGACCTGGAAGGCAGCTGTAGACGGAAGAGGAGTGGGGAGTCAGGAAAAGTGTGAGGGAGACCGTTTGCCTGGCCAGCATCCAAAGAAAGACACAAAGAGAAGGAAAGGAAACCGTGCTGCAAGCCAGGCTGTGGTCTGATCAGAGGGCAGCCGGTCTCCTGTGGCAGGACTAAGGACTGCCCCAGGCATATGTGGCTAGAAACAGAGACCACATGTTAGGAGAGAACTCCTGAGAATGGGGGTGCCTTAGTGAGCTGAGAAGAGGCGCCCCAAACACTGAGCTTCCGAGTGCCTAGCCCTTCATAGGACCTTTTCACAGCCCCCAGTCCCGGGAGAGAGTCTCTGCTCGGCTTGTGAGCTGAAGCCCAGGGGAGGAAAGGTGTCCAGTCTCCTCTGTAAACAGGCTGCTTTCACGTGTGGACCTCGATGCCTCAATCTTGAGTCCCTTCTCTTAAAGATGCAATATGCCGGAAAACAGGGTAGCAAAAGTCTGACGTCTGAACCTTGTCCCATTTTCATAATGTGAAAATTGGTGGTGACGGTAGCTCACCGGCTCTGTGGAAGGGCTACCGGAGTGTCACCGGCTACAGGAGTGGTGAAGTGGGAATAGCAGCTGTGTTAGAGATGCCAGATGCTTTGGCTGGGTGTGGTGCCTCGTACCTGCCATCTAACACTCAAGAGGCTGAGGCAGCAGGATCCTGGGAGTTCTAGGCCATCTTGGGGGAGGGGGAAGGGGCAGTTTGACTCCAAAACTAAAACAAAGCATTTCTTTAGGTTTTCCTTTTAAGGGAAGAAGTAATTACTTCTACCACCAAATAAAATAGGGGTTTTAGTGATTTTGGATGAGAACTCTGTACACAGGCTGTTTTCATGTGTTGATCCTGATGCTTCAGTCTTGAGTCCCTCTGAGCAGCAATTCAGAGTTGTGGATACAAAAGATATATTTTTTAAACAACATATTTTCAGCTCTGCTATTCTCTTTCTGCAGTCAAACTAATGACAGAAAAAAAAAAGCATGTTTAAGGGGGTTTTAGCTTTGTTAAGGGTGTGAGTCAAGCTTCTGCCATGGCTGCCCAGGATTAGTGAGTTGGGATGGAAGATTCTCTCTCTCTCTCTCTCTCTCTCTCTCTCTCTCTCTCTCTCTCTCTCTCTCTCTGTCTTTTCCTCTCTCTGTGTGTCTGTGTTTATGTGTCTGCCTCTCTCCCTCTGTGTGTATCTCCCTGACTCTTTCTGTATCTCTGTCTCTCTCTCTCTCTGTCTCTGTCTCTCTCTCTCTCTCCCCCTCTCCTCTCCCTCTGTCTGTTTCTCTGTCTTTTCCTCTCTCTGTGTGTCTCCCTGTCTGTGTTTGTGTGTCTCTGTCTCCCTCCCTCTCCCTCTGTGTTTCTGTGTGTGTCTCCCTGACTCACTCTCTTTCTCCCTCTCTCCCCCCCTTTGTCTACCTCTCTCTCATAGTCCCTGCATATACACTCTCCCTTATTTGAATGCAAATGGTTAAAACCATCAAGAGAATCTGAGGACTGGTATAAGGACATTCGTCTTAATAACACATTTGTCAGACATTATTTCCAAGACAATTTACTGCCTGGGTCAGGTATTTTCAAACAATACAGCAAAAAGACTCAGAGCCTGAGGGAAAAGCAGCGTCAAGGGCTGTTAATCTTCAGTGGCCATCGCTCAGAGCTTGCTTTCCCACTGAGACCCTTCAATGCTGTTTCACATCCCCGCCCCCCCCTGCCCCCCCCCCCCCCCGCAGGTTAAGAAAACAGGGCCTCAGCCTACCACACACAAGCCGGATAGGACTGGACATCTAAACCCTGTCCAAATGACAACAAACACTGGCTCTGTTTCCTCAACACACAAGGGTGAATGGCTGATCTCAAGGTCAGCAATTTTTAATAACCATGTAATAAAAAATCTGGAGAGGAGAATTTGGAGACAGGGTCTCCATATGGTGCCCTGTCTAGCCTACACCCTTACTCCCCCTGCCTTGGCCTTCAGTCTGGGGTACAAAGTAAAACCATCAAGCCCAACTTAAAATGTAAAGACAACTTTTTTTTAAAAATAGGACCGCTACATGGCACATAAATAATGGAAATGGAACATTTCTATAAGCGAGGAAAACATGGAATTCGGTCTAGAATTCGCAAATTGCTCACCAGATTGTGGTTAGGTGATGGGATGTTCTAGGCCAAGGACCATCTTGTTTCAGACCGCTGAACTGTGTCAGATGAGGTTCAGAATTGATGCTGTGAAGAGACCCCGGGCACAGAGTGACCCCTGTGATCTTTCAGGTGACTCGAGCAGACTCCTCTTGCTGTTACTGATGGGAGCTGATGCCACTGGAACACCGGAAGCCGTGTCTGAATCTAGCTACTCCTGTCTCCTGGAAAACTGAAGCCTCTGGCAGGGCCACGCTGAGGCAGCTGAAATCTCTGTGGATGTGATTTCTTCCTTCTTGCCAGCTTTCCCGTCTTCCACCATTTCAGGGCAGTGAAGGTTAGGGTCACAGGTCTTGTGTCATTGCTTGACCCTGACTACGCCCCAGAAGGGTCTGTGCTCTAGCACCGATCAACAGCTAATGTGATATCAAAGAAACAGGAACGTTCTGAGACGAGGGGCTTGTGTGAATGCGTTCTACTTCAGAGAAAGCTGCCTGTCCCTTTTTGAAAAGTTTCCTTCCTGCTTTGCTGTCTAGAGGGTTCACTGGCTGGTTGGGAGATATGGACTCAGCTGGTTGGTGACTGTAGGTCTGAGGACACAGTCAGTACAGGAATGCTCCTTGTCTTGCAGATCTTAAGCCACAAGATTGAACTTGCTTTCCACTTCCCTGAGTTAGGGCTGCAGTGGCTGTGAAGAGACACCATGGCCATGTCAACTCTTATAAAGGAAACCATCCAATCAGGCTGCCCCACGGGCCAGAGGTTTAGTCCATTATCGTCATGGCGGGGAACATGGCAGCGTACCAGGCAGACATGGTGCAGGAGAAGGAGCTGAGAGTTCTACACCTTGACCAGCAGGCGGCCAGGAGAGAACCAGCGCGAGCTTCTGAGACCTCAGAGTTCATCTCCTAGCCATGCATCGTCTAACAGTGCCACTCTCACGAGTGGGCGCCATGTTTATTCAAACCACCACAGCACTAAATGTCTATTCTCTCTCTCTCTCTCTCTCTCTCTCTCTTTCTCTCTCTCCCTCTCTCTTTAACATTGCTTCTTCTTTTATAATTCCCTTGTTCTTTACACGCGTGTTTCACAAAATGTAGTTCCAGAAAGTTCCTTAGTGAAAGGGAGTTATGTGGATGACTTCTGTTGGAAGAATCGTTTGATTGTGAGACACCCAGTACAATTCAAAATTTCACAGTCCTGGTGGCTCATACCACATGATACCTGAGAAGTATGTTAATCTTCGGGAAAGAACACTGACCCAGGAACATAACTGGACTCTGGGCCTAAATTGATGTCGCCTGTGCTAGTTGTTCCAACTGTGGCAGGGAAGGGCAGTTCTAGAAGCTCCAGAGCAAGGCCTGATGTGCACAGGCCCTCAGTACATAACTCTAGTCATGGTTCGGCCCAATACCGGGAAACGCCTGTGGGAACAAAAGGCAGTGTGGAGGTGGAAGTTGTGGGCTGAGCCTGAAAAGTGAGACAAAACAGGCTTTTCATCAACTCTCACCTTCCTGTGTTCTCTTGCCCTTGGGAATTTATTCTACAACAGAAAGATGTCTGGTTCCTTGAAGATTCCTGTTACATTGGTGGTAAATAATGAAATCTTTATATACCTGTCTGGAAAGAGAGACGTCATGTCCCTTGGTGGATGTGTGCTTATGACCAGCAAGAGCATGCTGAGCATGGCAGAGAGAAACAGTCTAGTGTGGTGACAGACATGGCGGCTGTCCTTACCTCTTGAGAGGATGTGGTGGCCTGAGTGGCTCATTAAGGATTGAAGATATCCACCATCAAAATATTAAGCTAGAAAGAGATAATGGACTATTTTAACCCTGCTTTTTTTTGTGTGTCATTTCACTTCTCAGCTTAATAAGATCCATATGGAAGCCAAGTCACAAAGCAATAAAGAGATTAAAACAAAAAAACAAAAAAACCTATATCCCAAAGCCATCCACTAGCTTCCTGAAAGCTGCTGCTCCCAACGGCTGCAGCCAAAGTCCTGTCAGCTCCATCTCCCATCGCTCTGTTTTATCCTAGAAATATGCTCTGGGACAAAACTAACCAACAGATCCTGTCTTCTGTACAGATGGAAAACTTGAAGAGAAACTGCCAACCGTGATTTCCTTTACATGCTCAGGCAAAACAAACAAACAAATGGTGCTCAGAGTGCTAGAGTTTGCAGGAAGAGCCCGTGAGGGGAACCCTGGAGTCCTTGCACTGGCAGGAATTCAGACAGGGAGTGACTTGCTTAAGATTCGCCGCTCAGTGCCCACTCACCCCGTCCTGCAAACAGACAGTAAAGAAGCTGAGGTTGTCTTTCTTCTAACTCTCTTGCCATCTCCCACATTGGGCTCCATCTCTCAGCAATTAAGCATTTACTTTTTAGCTCAGGATTTAGTTAGACAAAGATTCTGATCTTGGCAGAGGGGAGGCTGGTCTCTTGCTCATGATGGCTACTTGACCATTATAAGCCTTTGAGGGCATCCTTTGATTAAGAATGGTTCAATTTAATTAGGATAGATTTGATTTAAAGTAATTTATGTCTAAGTTATTCCTCTTAAATTTCTTCCTTGCTCCCTCCCACTTCACTAAAGGGAAAGTTAATCCATTTGGACTTCACTTTTTTTTGGTGCCAGACTCCACCCACTTATGCAAATTACTCTTTCTTCATCTCTTTTCTTTTTCCAAATTTTCTCAAAAGAAGCAAGAAGCATATCATACTGAGGAAAAAAAAATCTTTAGGGAGCATCTCCAAGAATCTGACAGTTTTTGCTCCAAGTTTCTAAATTATGTTTCAAAAATCTTAGGACGTTTTTCCATTTTATCTCAGCCATTCCCTGGAGACCTCGGCACCTCTATCTTTGCTTGAACAGCAGATTCGAAATGTCAGCTACAGTTAATTCCTCTTAAGTAGAGGATCTTAGCTCAATATAGAATCTTTCAAATCTTCTGACCAAAACCACGGCTTTCCCTGGACTGGCTGGAGCTGGCAATCTTTCCCTAAGCTTGCGGTGCCCTTCCTCACCTCAGTGTTTGCCTTCTGCTCCTCTTCAGTTAGCGGAAAATGTGGGAGTCACGGGAGGGGGGGCGGGGGGGACAACTTCTTCTAGTTGTTAACATTTGCTGCTGGAGTGTACTATCACAGGGATATCAGAAATGCTATCACATCACGGACAGAGCGAATACGTCATCCGCAACAGACCAAACATGCCATCTCACCAATACACCAAGGTGCCGCACCAAAATCCCACCCACAGGCCAAATACACCATTAGCCACAGACCAAAGACCTTACAGTATCAGAAAAATTGAAACACAAGGTTCCACAATTTAAACGGAGGCAAAACTCCTGCGTCCTTCTAGAATGGCACGCTATTTTTCCACATCCAGTTTGTTCCCTAGGTCTTGGCTAGCCATGGGATGACACTCTGCACCCACACACAAAGGAGAACTGGGAGGTCAAGGTGGGAAGAGGTGAGAACAACACAGTAGGAAACCAGGTGGCAAAGGTCCAGGAGAGAGGTCGCTGGTGGCTGGGGGAGGGGAGACCAAAGCACAGATGTCACGCTCCCCCGATTAACCCTTTCTTGTCATGTTGTTCATCCTTTGGTCTGGGGCCCAGAGAGACTGGGAAGGAGACAAACCAGAGTACTAATCTGAGCCATTCTATTTGCCCCAGTGCTTCTGAGGGAGCACGCGGGAATTCCACAGGACCTGAGCGGTGCCTGTGATGTCACTGCGGTTGGCATTAGTCACGTTGCTCCTTCAAAACTTACCCCCTTTAAAATAATCTTATCCTCCCCAGTAGTCTAACATCAGCTGCAAAGGCAGACTCTGTGACATTTGTCCTCCCCCGGGCTAGTTCTACAACTCCTGTCCTGTTTTACTTTTCTTAGTGGGACCTCTGGGATATGGATGCTTAGGATAAAAAGTATCAGTGTTCCTCAGAAACACAGATAGGTGTGTGCGTGCGTGCGTGTGTGTGTGTGTGTGTGTGTGTGTGTGTGTAATATAACTTGCAGCTCGAAATGTTTTTGTGATTAAAAACTCAGTGGTTTTATTTGCATGTGATGCAAAGCCTCCAGTGCTTGTCCCCCTCCCCTGGCACCCCCTCCCCTCCCCCCACCCCTCCCCTGACATCTCCTCCCCTCACCCCTCTATCCCCTCCCCTCCCCCCTCCCCCCTCCTCTGACACCTCCCCCCCACCCCTCCATCCCCTCCCCTCCCCCCTCCCCCGATACCTCCTCCCCCCACCCCTCCACCCATACACATTAGCTGCTCTGCCTGGTTCCCAAGAGGCTTCAGTCTAAAAGGCTCAGAGACACCAACCTAAATCAAACTGCAAAATGACACGCCGGTTCCATTAGTTTAGTAATGAGCCACAGGATAAATCACCTTCAAAGAAGTGATTGCTACCACAAAATGGAAGTGGGCCTTCCTGAAGACTCAACTCTCCTATGCTGAAAAAGAGAAAAGAAGAAAAGCTCAGCTCCAGAGCATCACCATCAGCACAGTGATGCTCTGGCCCCTCATCACAGCGCTGTCATGCTTGTGGCCTGCATCCTTATAACACAGTGATGCTCTGGCCCCTCATCACAGCGCTGTCATGCTGTGGCCTGTATCCTTATAACACACAGTGATGCTCTGGTCCCTCATCACAGCGCTGTCATGCTTGTGGCCTGCATACTTATAATAGGGGGCCTCTATTCCCAGCACATGCACTGGAATCCTTGGCTCTACCCACAGGCCTAGGGCATGGGGTGAAACGCTTGTTATAATGGGGTCCTCTACCCATCTTTAGACGTGTGAGAAGAGGCTGGTCCTGCAGATTTCTCTGAGTCACAGAAGACTGTGACATGGGAGTACAGATGGGGAGAGGACAGTGGAGCAAAAGTAGAGCAGCAAGTATACACGTTGCTAAGATTGTTTTCTAAAAGCACACATCTCCCTAGAGCTCGGAGTCTTCCCATTGGTGAAGGTCACTCCTTGTTTCGATGGCACTGGGTTTATTGGTGAGTGGAACTAACTTTGGCCAACCATAACATCAACATTCACTATAATCTTCTGTAAACACAGTCAGACCTCACTTTGCAGCTAAGATATATAGTCTCAGAGAGATAGCTGCATAACAATGACCAACAACCTTCTCCCCGTCACCAGAACTAGGCTAAAGAATAACCTGGCATCATAGTTTCCCAGTGGAGGAAGAAAGTGCAGCCTGGGCTGGGCTCAGGAGGCTAAAGGCGATGATGACGCACACACCATCATTTGGGGGCATACCCCTTGTCTTTTCTACACCTGAAATTCAGTGATCAACTTGTAAAAACAAACAAATAAACAAACAAACCACATGCAGATTATCTCTAGCTCTGCCCTGGGCACTTGAATTTTGAGCAGAGTTGGGCTTGATTCCACAGTATCACAAGTGAGGAGGTTCAAATCTTCTGTGATGCCCCAACAAACTGAAATGTCTGATGTTTGTACCTGTTTGTTTTATTGGTCCTAATCCTGGGGACAGAGCCCTGCCCTCACACAAACTAAACACCAATAACTATATCTATAGGCCTCTTCCCTTTTCTTCCTTAAAAATGTACTTTTTTAAAACTTCGTTTTGTGTGTGTATATTAATTATACACATGAAGCAACATGCTTTGCACGAATATGATGAGCTTTGGTCACATTTATACCCTGCCACCCTCTCAGGCCCCCACTTGCCCTTTCAGCTGGTCTTTGGCTTCCCAAACAGTTTTCCTCTCTTTTATTTCTTTTTTAGAATCTAGCTTCTCTGTATGGTGAAAAGCATGTGGTGTTTGTATTTTTGAACATGCTGGTACCCTCTTTTCTTTTATTTACTCATAGGTCTAGATACTTGAGTGACAAGAAAATAAGCTGTTTATCCCAGAACCTAAGAGTTAAGTAGTTTAGCCTGGACCTGACTACCATTTCCAGTAAAGCACGAGGAAAGGTTCCTGAGTTTCAGCATGCCAGCCTCTTTCTAGCTCCCTAGTTCCTGCCCTGCTCCTCGGGAGCAGTAGATTCTCTGCCTTGAACAGTCCTGAGAACAGGCTGAGATGTTGGGAACTAGTCGAGGCATCCTGCTGGTCCCAGTTAGAATCAGGTTTTCCTGTGTTTGCAAAGTGACCAACAAGTTCCTTTCTCTCTCTGTTTTACCAAAACAACCAACTTCCAGGGCTTGGTCTTCTATGTGCTGTGGGATGAAGCTACGGGAGAGACTCCAAGAGGCTGGGAAACAGCCCCATGGGAGGAGATCTGAAGGAAGAAGAAGCCAGAGACCCAATGAAAAGATGGGGAGAGGAGCTACCCAGAGCACTTGCTTCTGAGATTAGTGACCATGCTAAAAGAAACAGTGCGCCTGCCCCTGCTGTTCTTAGGGGCTGCTCCAGAGAGACTGGCTTTCCCTCTTCCTGCATGCTTCTGGGCGGCCTCTGCTCCATTTGGGTCCCTATGGTTTTAATTGGAAGTGTTGAAATGCTTCCTAATACTTTTTTTCTTCCTGGTTTGAGGTGCTACTAGAAATGGCTTCCTGGCTTCTTTTGTGGTCTCGGGGACAATTTCATCTTTGTAGAACACGTAGATGGGCAGAGGGATTCATACTCAGCACTTCCGTAATTTCCTCTGAGTGGATCGGGAGGGGCAGCGCGTGCTGCACTTTGCTCCGCATCCTCCCCTTCTTGTGCAGGGGCAACTATGCTATTCAGATACCCTGTATGAGTTATCACAGTCATTGCTGTGATAAAATATCAGGAGAAAACAGCTCATAAAAGAAATCGCTTAACGCTGCTTATGCTTGGTTGCAGAGAGCTTGGAGTCCTTAATGGTGGAGTGAAGGCATAGGCACAGGAGGACCAGCCCAGAGCGAGTGATGCAAGCAGGAGGCAGGAGCTTGGGGATGCTGGGAGCAGTCAGAGACCTCAAAGGCCACCCTAGTGACACACAACCTCCACAAGTCCATGTCTCCAGAGGGCCAGTCACATTCAAAGCAGCATACTAAAGACAGGAAAAGTAGGAGCCTTGTCTCTTAGGTGCTCAAGGTAGATTGGAAGGGTGATTCTAGAGACAGAGGCTTGGGGGCTATTGCTGTGCCCTTAATTCATCCTCAGCTGATACCCCATTTGTGCTGTAAAGCCGAAGCCAATCCTCTTTAAAAAGAAAAAGGGGGAAAGAGAATTGAACAACGTGTTTGGGGACATATGTGTCCTTCAGAGCTGAACTGAGGCTAAGGCTGAAAACTGACAGAGTGCAGAAGGGATCATCTGGCAAAGCCTGAACCGCTCCTTCAGTGAGCGTGTGGAAGCCACTGATCTCCGCAGAGCTGTAACACACCATCCTTACACAGCAGCGTATTGGATCCTTAGAGGGCCTCTGTACGATATTGGCTTTGCTGATGACAAAGCTGGGCTTACTTAAACTGACAAGCTCCAAGCCAGTCCTGTCAGTGGTAAAGCGGTGAATTCAAATAAGACAGTGAGGTTTCCACAGTCCTGGCAGCTGCGCAGCCCTGTGGGCGATTGAATACTCTGCATTGTTTTAAGTTACTCTGTTGCTGTTGGCCTCACAGTGGTTGGTGATTTATTTATTTATTTTTAATGAGTATCCAGTAATGTCCCATGAACTATCCCACTGCGGTCAGGAGAACTCTGAGAGGGAGAGAGACAGGAGTGGGAGGGGGAGCAAGAGCCTGCAGACTTGGTGTGTGTGTGTGTGTGTGTGTGTGTGTGTGTGTGTGTGTGTGTGTGTGTGTGTGTATAAGGGTATGTGTGTAGGGGTGTGTGTGTGTGTGTGTATGTGTAGGGGTGTGTGTGTGTAAGGGTATGTGTGTAGGGGTGTGTGTGTGTGTAGGGGTGTGTGTGTGTAGGGGTGTGCATGTAGGGGTGTGTGTGTATATGTGTGTTTGTGTAAAAGTGTGTGTGTGTGTGTAGGGGTGTGGGCAGCGGGCAGGTTGGGGGCAGTAACTGCTGAGGGACCCAGCTGTGAGGACTGGAGCTCCAATTTGGGCAGAGTTCCTATAAGTCTGCCTGGAGAGGAGGAGAGGGAGCTTCCATCTGTTGGAACCGCTTCCACACTGCAAGCATGAGCCGCCTCAAGTTTCCTGCTGGCTCTTCCAGTGTTTTCTTAGCACAGATGGCCAATTTGGGATGCTAAGAAAATATTATTTTCTTATGGGAAGACTTGGGCTTTACTAAAAGCCTTTGTTCATTCTGTGTGAGGATTCTGAACATGCATCGCCTTTTAATTCACAGAGCGTTCCTCTCACAAATGTGTGACATGAAGATGATCACACATGATCTGCGGGTGTGTTGCTCGGTTTTCCATGTGTCTGGAATGCCTTGTGAGAGTGAATTATTTCATTAAAGAACATACTGGTGTGAAGCCATACAACAGAAGTGTGGGAATAAGAAAGAAAACCCTGCCCATAATTTCAAGTCACCAATATGAACACTTTTTTACTCTTTCCCCTCCTAGCTATTTTTCATATGAATACCATCATAGCGTGTACATGATTTTAGACCTCCTCCCCTTTGGCGCACTATGTTGTTGTTACTCTGTTTTGGTACACAGTTCTGATGTCGACATTTTAAATAGATTCTAATGCTGTTGAGCAAGCAGAGCAATTTTCTTAAATATTCTGTTGTTAGAAATGGAATCATGTGTTTGTGGGATTGTAAAAGATGAGGTAACTGCTGTGTGTTGGATAGTAAGTGCTCTCTCCAGAACTTCATATGGCAAAAGCTCATCACACTGTTGGGAGATAGTGGGGCCCTCAGGAGGACATGACCAAGACCTGAGGCCCTTTGTGCATCAGTGACATGCTCTTAAAGGGGACGTTGGGCTCTTTGTCTCCTCCTCTCTCTGTTTGCTTAATGTCTGACAGGAGAGAAGCATCTTTTTCCCATCACATACATCCTTGCCATGGACTCTTAGCCGAGGAGAGGTCAGCTGAGCACGGGCTTGAAGTCTCTGAAGCCATGGCTGAAGATAAACCTTGCTTCCTTTGAAGTTCATTAGCTCAGGTACCCTGTCACAGAGGCGGAAAGCTGACTAGTAGTGAGGTTAAGGCAGAAAGCAGAGATGCGTTTGAAACTAAAATCCTGGGTCCTTCCATAGCAGTTTCCACTTCATTAATAAGCAACATAGACATAAACTCTCAATGCTTAATTATCACCTATTATGTGCTGCTGCTGCTGCAGGCTTCTAGATCTCAACTCAGGCAGCGTGAAGCCTCCGACTTGGTTCTTTTTGCTATGGTTTATTTTTCTATCCAGGCTTGTTAGTGATTTCCAAGGAACTTTAGGGTTACTTCCTCCATTTCTATTTGAAAAAAAAAAGTCATTGACTCTTCTATAGGGGCCCCATCAAGCCCACCAATCATTTTGAGTACATGTACATTTTACCAATATAAATTCTTTCGATTCATGACCACCAGACATTTTCCGTTTGCTCGTATCCTCTTCAGTTCTTTTCATCAGTGTTTTGTAACCTTCCCGTCTCTCTTGGTCTGCTTTTGTCGCTGGGTCCTTTTTGTTTGTTTGTTTGTTTTTGTTTGTTATTTCTCTGGATAATTCATGGTTGGTGTACTGCAGCATTTGTTTTTGCTGTTGTTGACTCCTTGTCTTACGGCCTGACATTCGTTGCCTGGCTCTAATGCTGTTAAGTTGGCAGGCAATTCCTGCTTGTTGGAGGAAAAGTACCTGACTTAGTAAGTTAGGCAGATTCAGGACCAGTTTTGATCCTTTTCCTTGTAAGCCATTTGTCCTTAGGCAAATTTATCCAGCCCTCTGGCCCTGAGGGGCTTTTTTTTTTCTGTACAGTAAAACCAATAGAGGTAATATAAAGTGCAACTGGAAAAACTTAGCAAAAGTGTACAAAACGCTGTCATTGCTGCCCAACTGGTGTTGGTCCTCCCCCCATTTCTAACTGCCAGTCAGAAAAGCTGTAGGAGCAAGGGCTACGTGCCCTGCATTTAGACCAGAGAAGGAGGAAGCAGCTAAAGAAGAGCTTGAGATGGACCCAGCCTTTTAAAAGTCCTGAAGCATCACAGCAGGAGCCGATGGTGTAAGGAGTCAGCTGATCCATTGGGAGACACTCGATGAAAGGCTATGCATGCTGCAAGGTTTAGACTGACGAGTGTTCAAGCATGCCCCTCTAGGAGGCCTGGGGTCTTCTCTCTGTCCTCCCCCCCTCCCCTCCCCATCCTGCCTTGACATCTCCTCTCCTCCCTTTCCCTCCCCTCCTCTCCTCTCTTCTCCTCTTTCCTTCCCTCCTCTTTTCTCTCTCTCCCTACACCCCCCTCCCACATACCCCAGTATTACCCTCTTAGCTAATTTACCAATCCTTTTCAGCTTGATACCTCTACCTTCCACGACTGCTTTGGGGAATCCACCTACCCTACCAAACTTAAGCTCTATGGCTTACAGTGGCCTAGTGCATTTTTCTCTCATGGCTTTTCAGGACCTGGAAAGTGACAGGAGAGCATATTTTGGAGGTTAGATCCTCCCATTTGATGGGAACCAACCTCTCCTTCGATAACTTGCCTTCTGTTGACAGCAGTGTGATCTGCTGTTCTTAGCAACAGCAGCAAGTGATGGGTGGAAGACATAAAACAATGGGTTGATTTTTACAGAGACTCCCAAACACTGCTTTGAAATGAGAGGCAATGCAAACGTCTACTCAGAGCACAGAACGAGGCCCGTTCCTTCTCAGTGCTTCCCTCGGCGTGAAGCTCGCTGCTGACTGTGTGAGGCGCTGGCTCTCCTCTGTGCATCGACTGGAGCCAGCGCACGTGGCATTTTGCCCCATCCGGCTGACTGAGCTCCATGCTGCAACTAGCCTGGAGTCCAGAGTGGCTTCCAGCTGTGGTGGACATATTATGGGATGGTTGCTCATGGATTCGGATGGGAATATCTCTGGAAACTTGATCTATTCTTATTATAGATCCTGGGTGTGTTTGGTGAACTTAGGAAGAGAGGAAGGAGTGAGGGAAGGGAAGTTCTTACACTCTCATTGATACTTGTGCAAGAGTCATACTTCTACTGTGTATGTGTGTGTGTATGTCATGTATGTGTATGTGTGTTTAGTGTATGCGCACATGTGTTTGTGGGTGTGCTTGCTCACACATATGCTTGGAGACCAGAGGAGAAAACCAGGTGTCCTACTGTATCATTCTCCACCTTACTCCCCTGAAATAGGGTTTCTCACAGAGCCTGGTGCTCCCCTGGCTTCAAGAAGGCCCCAAATGGTTGTGTGGCCACTGCAGATCTGAACGCAGGTCCTCAAGCTTGTACAGTGAGTGCTCTTACTGCCCAGCCTTGTCCCCAGCCCTGCGTCATAATTTTAAAATAAAACCCTGATCATTTACACTGCTGAGATGAGCACACTTGGTCATTTTTCATCACCCAAGAAGGCAAGTTTGACATTTACTTCACTCTCATGTTCAGTGGGGCGCTGCTCCCCAAACTGCCCTCCTCTCTTCCACACATGCTGTGCTGCTTCCTCTTTGCCCAGAGAGGCATCGGGCTTTTGTTTCGAGAATTCTTCATTCTTCACCCAGCAGCTCTTCTTTGGAGGAAGGAAATGCCCCTGAGCTGGGCCTTCACAGAAAAGGCAAGGAGCAGAAACAGCATTGCAATCCCATCATGCACCACTGCAAGGCATGGGCTCTTGTCAGATGTGTCAGCAGATGCCATTTCCAGAACAGCTTCATGAAAACACCAGCAGGAGAAGGTTGAGTGTCTCCTGGTCACCCAGCCAGTGGGAGTTGGGCTCGGGCAAGCTCAGAGGCATCCTGGCCTTTGCCTGACACACTCCTTTGGGAGATTTTACTAACCTTTGCCCCTTGTTTGGTAGATTAGGCCCTCTTCCTCTTTTTATTGTCTAAGAGAATATAATGGTGACCTATGACAGGTGTCCACAAAGTACTTTTTTAAAAAGATTAATTTATTATGTATACAGTATGCATTAAATCACATTATAGATGGTTGTGAGGCAGGCACCATGTGGTTGCTGGGAGTTGAACTCAGGACCTCTGGAAGAGCAGTCAGTGCTCTTAACCGCTGAGCCATCTCTCCAGCCCCACAAAGTACTTCTTAACTAAATACTTCAGTCAGACTCTTAAGGACAGCATGAAACATTCAATAGTCATGCCAAAACTTTCATGACTTGTGTTGATTAATTTTCTTTGCCACCTACACAATTTTCCCCACTTTGGCCTGCTGTGGGTATCTATAACCTACTGGTGTAAAGGAACTCATAAGAATTAATACTGAAACCAAGATGAAGCCATCCCTAGCCCAACCCCTACCTCCCTGGAGGAGAGCAGAACAGGAAGAGATTTGAAGGGGAGAGGGCCACAGAGCCCTTACTATTTGGCCTGAGAGTTGTGCCATTCCACAGCTCACATGTGGGACCCTAACTACTGCTCTGATGGTATTAGGAGGTGGGGTTCTTAGGGAGTGCTTGGTCATGGAAGAATTGGTGTCTGCCTGAACCAGGCACCTAGAGTTAGCTCACTCCTGTCCCACATGAAGGCAGAGATGCCCCCAGTAAGGATCAAGCCCCGATCAAATGCCAGGCCTGCTGACACCTTATTCATAGACTTCTCTGCCTCTGGTACCGTGAGAACTACATCAGCCTGCCCAAAAGTCAGCCAGGGTGATATTTTTGTCACCCCCAACCTAAATAAACTAAGACAGTCCTTGACGCTTAACCACTTCCCCTTTGGCATTTATTTTTATTATTATTATTATTATTATTATTATTATTATTATTATTATTATTAATTTATTTATTTAAAAAAAATTTTTTGCAGGCCCTCAGGATTGAAAACAGGACTCAGAATAACAGATGACTGGCAAGATACTCACTTCAGCCCCACCCAATTTTCTTTTAGCAGATATGGCTCATTAGCCACAAATTCCCTGCCCCACTGACTTTAAATACAACCTCAGAATCGCTCCCAAGAAAGCCACTATTAACTGGTTAAAATTAACACTCTAAGTCAAGTCTATTTGCCCCTAGTATCTGGTCATAAACAAAGCCCTTGGGGCAGAACTGTCCAACAGGGATGTGCTAAAGGACGCTTGCCATGGCCCCTATGATGCTGTGATGCCCACATGCTTCTGCCCTTAGACCCTCCATGCACACTTGCTGGGCATCCACCTACGACCGGAATTCTTTGCCTGAGAGTCTTCTGCAGCAAAGGGACCCGGTTTTCCACTTGTGCCCCACAGCCT
Organism: Acomys minous; assembly: GCF_964271855.1. Taxonomy (NCBI): domain Eukaryota; kingdom Metazoa; phylum Chordata; class Mammalia; order Rodentia; family Muridae; genus Acomys; species Acomys minous. Next base: position 129,246,135 of record NC_140486.1, read on the forward strand.
AGAAATGCCGGGGAGTTAACAGCAAGTAGCTGACTGACCAGGGGGTTGGCGAGTGACTACCTCAGCTTACTCGGCCCCCTAGACGACTGTTCTCTGTGACTCCCCGGGATGAGCAATGCTCCAGCTGCATCCAGGGCTGATCATCAACCTCCTTTTCTTCCTTCTCCATCTTCCCTCTGACTGTCTGGGAATCTTCTGCCTACCTAACTACTTGTCCTTGAAGCTCCAAGGCCAACTTCAGGGAGAATGCACATTAAGATGGCGCAAAAGAGGAAAAAAGTTACCTGTGTGTTGTAGTTATTTCCCTCGTGGCTGCGTCCAAACTCCTGATGGGAAAAACCTTACTGGAGGAAGGAATCCTTTTGGCTCATGGTGTGAGTGGGCCTTGTTCATCATGGCAGAGCAGGCGTGGCGGCAGGCAGCTCCACGATGGATAGAGCTTTCACATGACCTTCCTCACCTCACGTCAGGTCACTAGAAAAGGTATCAGAGATCAGACAAGAAACACCCACCGGGCTATGAACCTGTGGGCCTACCCCTCAGACAGGTCCCACTTCCTAGAGTTTCCACAGCCTCCCCAAACAGCACCAGCAGATGGGGAGACAAGTATTCAAACACACGGGCCTACAGGGAAGATTTTTGTGTTCAAACACTCTTATAATTCTATAGGCATGTTTATTGAGAGTTCATGCTTCTGGGAGACACTGGTGAGGAGAAGTCAGTGACATGAGAAGAATTAGGTGGTCTGACATAAAGGAAGAAAATGAAAGGAGTGGCTCATTCAAGAACGTGGTTCTGTTCGAGTCACAGGAAACTGGAGAAGCAGTTGAAGAGCAGAGAGGGAAATACAGAGGGAAGTACATAGAAGGCCACTAAATCACAGCCACCCGGGGAACGGCCGATCAGACTGACTCAGCCATCCATCGTCTGCAAGGATGTTTTTTTATGCTCTGCTCTTTATTCTTGGGGAGTTTGCATATTTCCTGGCATTCTGACAGAAGTATACACTATCTTGAAAAAAAATATTAACAAAGAAACTACTGTTCAAAGCCTTCATTTCTGAATGGCAAGAGTCCTATTTTTCTCCTTTGCTCTGGAAATCTAATTGAACATTTCCTATGAAAAGCTTGAGGAGAGCACTTGAAATACGTTGCTGCCAGCCACGTTCCTGACGTCATTATTTATCTGTGTGGAGAGCGCAGAGATCAAAACAATAGCCTTACGACCGACACAGACGAAGTAACATTCATGTTATTTTTACTTGCTCTATTAAATGAGCTTCTGTCTTTACTGTAAAAGAGACTAAGGGGCCCAGTTACCTAAAGCCACTAACATCTTTTGACGTAGAACGATGGAATCTTTTCGTAGATGATATACTAAGACCATGGATAAACTGAGTCATGAAATCAATTCTAGGAGACTCAATTCGTCTACTTTGACTTTTTTTTTTTTGAATGCAGATATTATACTGAAAATAAACATGGAGAAACCACTAGAGTTCTCATTTTTTTTAAAAAAATGCAGTTCATTGGAAATTTTATTATTTAAAAAATATCAGTTGTCCTGTGATAATTTCACACATATACACAGTAAAATATGAGCACATAAGCCTGCCTTTTCCTCCTCTAACTCCCTCCCAGCATGCCCTCCTTCCAGCTTCATACCTTTTTCTTTATATATGTCCTACTATGTTTAACCAGTGCTGCCCAGTGTGGTTGTAGAGCCAGCCATGGAACACAGTGGCCACACCCATCCCTAAGGCAGAGTGTTTTCTCCCCCTCCCCATCAGTTATCAACCCAACAGCCCCTCAGTCGGGGGTGGGGCCAGAGAGCTGGAATTTTGGCTGCCTGAGCTTGTGTAGCTCGTGTGCAGGTGACCACAGCTGTTATGAATTCATTCGTGCCACAGCTGTGTCCTGTCCAGAAGACGGCATCTCACAGCATTTCCCCAAGCCTCTCTGCCTTTCACAGCCTTTCCATCTCCTCTTCTGCAATGAGTTCTTCTGTCTTCTGTCTTCTTTCCCACAGGATGCTGTCAGGGCTCCCTGTCCCATGTCTGAAGCAGGGCCTTGTGCCTGCAAAGATACTAAGGGCACAAAGTGTGTGTGTGTGTGTGTGTGTGTGTGTGTGTGTGTGTGTGTGTGTGTGGTGTATGCATCTGTGCTTTGCCACTATTATAAATACCTTAGATAAGTAAACCTATAAAGAGCACAATGCTTATTTGGTCTATCTCTCTGGAAGTTTCCATCACGGTTGGCTGTCCCTGGGAAGCAAGGTTGGGATCACCACACAGACTCTGTTTCTCAGTCAGCCCATGGCACAGTGTGTGGCTTTGCTTTGCCGGAAGTCTGGGGCCGCTGAAGAAGAACGTCACAGTGATGGATACTCTCCGCTCTCCCTCAGTTCTCCACAGACCCGGCATCTGCTTCTGTTCCCGGAAGCTGTGTGGTGAGGAGTCTTGTTCCGACACTGGGAAACAGACTAGGCCCAGAAATTCTTTACTGGGGCAGATGGTGCCAGACCAGACCTCTGTCTATCGCTAGCGAGGGAGAGGATGCCACACAATTGTCAGTCTCTGCTCTGAAATTTCAGACTGTGTTTGGGTCTGACAAAGGGACAAACTACTGCTTCCTTTCTTGGTTTTATTCTCTGTTTTCTGATGAGCATCACTAGCCAGTGTGCTGCCGAGCTTGCTGGATGTGGTTCCACCTCGGTAAAAGCCATACCGTAAACTAGAATGAGTTTCTGGTTTCCTTTGGGCTCACGGTCAGCTCATGAGATGGTGCTTTTCTCCTAAGTGGCCATGGCTATGAGGTACTTGTCACAGAGCATATAATTACAGTTAATAGCCAATGGAAATGAAAGGGCTTATAAGATACTACAAAATGGATTCAAGGAGCTTCAGTCTTTCTTGTGGGCTCACTCTATTGTGGTGGCATCAAAATGGCCAAATGTGGTCCAAACAGACACTTTTGCTTCTCTCAGGCTTTGACAAATCCCTGCTTCCCCGTGAGCTCTGGTATCACATAGGCATGAAGTCGGGATGGGTTTTGCCACTTACTACTGGGAAAAGGAAAGCCTGCTCTCATCCATTTGTAAGAAGTGTCCCTTTGGTCTACCTACCCCATCTGGAATATTCTCCAGAGCAAGAGGGTGTCCCATGTCCCTGTCTGTCTCCCCTTGCCTCTGTCCCCCCACATCCCTGTCCCCCCACATCCCTGTCCTCCCACATCAAGCCTGTCCTGCCCAGGGCTGACCATTGTTGCAGTTAATTTACCAGTATGGCCTCATAGTGTCTACTATTAGGCCTATAGGTATTATTACAACAGTATTTTCTAACCTACTAGCAATCAATCAAGACACAGACACCTGTTACATGTTAAAATAGCCTTAGTTAACCTGGGGCATGGCAGATATTAATCCCCTAAACTACTTCCCATAGAAGAGCAGGTATGGGATATTTGCCCCAATTCCATGCTATCTGTTTCTAATAACTTCTATCAAGCTACCTCCCATCCATAATCCCAAATACTTGCTAATTATTATCATCTGGGCCAAATCCTCCATCCACACCGGCCATGTGCTTCTCCTCCACCTAACCCACGGTGGCACAGCCTCCTTCTTCCTCTCCTCTCCTCCGGGCTCTCTTCCTCCCAAGATTTTCTCTGTCTCCCCAAGCCTGGGAGCCTAGCCTCGCCTATCCCATTTGCCCCGCCCAGCTGCGATGGCCTTTTATTGGTCAAATAGGTTAGGCTCTAGGCAAGGTGGGTCACAGAGACAGCAAGCAGTAATTAGCATCAAAATATATCAGTCCAACCTCCAAAAAACATCCACCTCTAATCACTCTAATATTGTCAATTGCTGCAGATCTCCATGTTTTCCCTGGTTCTAGTGGTCTATGGGTCTAATGTCCCATCATGCCTAGTCACTTGGTGCTTCTAAACTGAGATCCGACACCATGTTTCTGTCCGAGGCTTGCCCATACTCACGTACTCCCCAGCTCTCTGCCTTCAATCCTCCTCCAGCTCTGATCATATCTTTTCTTTTTTTAAATTTCTTATTCAAACTCTTCTAAAGTTTTACCAGGCAGCCTGTCAGCCAGCAGCCTCGCTGCTTTCTTCATATCATTCTTTTTAAATGAAGCTTCCTGTTGGAGCATTTGTCTGCAACCTCCTGCAGAGAGAGAGAGAGAGAGAGAGAGAGAGAGAGAGAGAGAGAGAGAGAGAGAGAGAGAGAGAGAGGAAGCCATGGGCAGAAACTAGCAAGCAGCTCTCGAGGCTGAGGTTGTTTCTAGACCAGCCACTGCGTGGCTCGAAGGCCTCGAGGAAGAGAGCTGACCCAGGCTGTAGTCGTCCCACTTGCAGGCCATTTGCGCATGCTAGATAAGTTTCAAAATATGAGGAAAATCATTTTATCTGAAAAGGATTACTAGAGGATTATTGTGTCTAATGCTTTCACGGGGAACGGAGTCGAGGCTGAGCTACTGAATATCAGCGCCACCCTGAAAAGAGAATCTGCAGCACGATCGATCAGCATTGATTAGTTTACTCGAGCTAACAGCAACTCATAACCCAAACAGCATCTACCTGAAAGTGGTTAGGGGCTTTGTCAAAGAGCACCAGGGGTAAAGCCAAGAGCACACGTGAGTTGATTCTGTCTCTGGAGCTGCCCCACTTGACCTGTCTTACTGAGGACTTCCTGGTTGTGTATGTTAATTGATGGCTCTGATTGGTTGAGTTTAGGTTTAATTTTTCTATTTGTAAAGAGCAACCTGCGTTTGTGACAGGCTTATTGAGATGACAAAATGCCTGGCTAGAAGCAACCTGGCTGGGATGGAGGTGGGGGTGGGGGGACAGGGGGGGGAACGGAAGGGAAGACTTACCATGGCTTGAGGGTGAGGGTACAGTCCCATCAAGGCAGGGAAGGCGTGCCAGAAGAGGTGGGTCATGGAGCAGAGCAGGGGTTGCTGGTGATCCGGTAGCTTCTCTTTGGTTTTGTTTGTTTTGTTTTTATTCCTTCAGGGACTCCAGCCTGTGGGATGATGTGGCAGACATTCCTGGTGGTTCTTCCTTCCGCGGTTAAGCTTTACAGGAGACACCTTCTTAGACACAGCCAGAACAGAGCCTAGATCCAATCAGGTTAAAAATGAAGACTGACCAGCACTCAGCCTAAAGTAAGTTCCAATTGCAAATCTGGCGCAATTACAGAAGCTTCCCTGGCCTTCCTGGCTGTGGGTGCTGGGAGGGTGCTTTGTGTCTCTGATTTATTTTACTTTGTCACAGGAGCACAACTTGAAGACATGGGTTCTCCCAGTGTGTCAACTTGACTGGATCTTAAGAGGCCCATGTATACGATCCAACATTATTTGTGGGTGCCTCTGTGTTCACGAGGATTTTGTTTGTGTTTTGTTTTGTTTTGTAAGATGGGTGTTTAAGTCGGTAGGCAGGGTAAAGCCTGCAGCAAACTGCCTTCCCAGTGTGAATGGGTATCACCTGTCCCACTGAGGACTGAAGTTGAACACAGCTGCGGCAGGGGAGTTTCCAGTCTTTACCTCTCCAGGTTTCAGGTCCAGGCTAGACTTTATCCCTGATCCTTCTGACTATCAGGCCTTGGAACTTCTGGGCCTGCCCTTCTCGCTGCCTAGTGGCAGACTGTGGGACATCTCAGGCTGTGTGTATGAGCCAATAGCATACAACAGATCTCTTTTTCTGGAGAATCCTGACTAATATACCTAAGACCGTGGATTAAAACTCTGGACTGCCTTGCACTCCAAGAATCCTAGCCAAAGCACCCCGGCCAGACAGCAATTTTTCATTGTCGCTGAAAACCCACAAATGTATTCCCACATTCCTCTCTGATTCTGAGCAGTTTGTGACTGCCCTGACTGCCCTGACTGCAATTGTTTTACGCTGGCAGCTGGCTTGTGGGATCTTTCACCTACTAGAATATTCTTCAGGACAAAGAATGACACTGGTCTGCTAAAAGTATTAGCATAGGAGGAAAGACAATAAATAATTGTTAAACGAACTGTGATATATCCACAAGACCCTTACGATGTGCCAGGTTGGGTGCAATCAGACAATCATGTAACCCAACAAATAACTAAGGTGGCTTCCCATTCTGCGTTCAGATGTGGTGCTGGGCCCTTGTCCATTGCTGTCCTTGTTACCTCAGGATGTAGCAGGAGCAAGCAATGGGTGGCTAAGCCCTCAGCTGTCAGATGGCAGAACAGCTGTTGTGCAAAAGGCTGCCAGGAAGCTTCCATGCCAGGTGGGAGCTGGGAAGCGGAGGAGGACATGGGCCCCACAGGAATGCTGGGTACTTAAGTAGCCTTCTCCTTCTTGTATTTCTGTTAGAGGGAGGGCGTGTGTGACACTGCTTGCTGCTGGTTGTCTTGGTGACCGGGGTGTGGGTTAGAGTCATCTCTGTCATCTCTTCAGGCTGAGGGCAGGGTCTTTGGTAAGTGCATTCCTCTATCAGTGACTGCGCCTGGCAAGACTGCCTCTTCTCAGTGGGTACCATTCTGGTAATACGTCAACTTTCGGGGGACTTCCCTTTCCCAAACACATCTCCCCAGTTGTGATCAGAATCACTGAAACATCCTAAAAACAGCCTTAAAGGCCTCACAAGAGCCCTGACTTGGCTGGGCCCTAGTGGTATTTAGGCAACAAAATATCCATGAGAGAAAGCAACAGATAGGGGGAACCACCGTTTTATAAATGAAGCCAATTCTTGATTACAGTGGGCACTGTCCCCTTAATGAACAGTAAAAAACAGAAGTATCACATTACCTGCAGAAGCCCTTTGCTGAGCCCGATGGGATAAACCAAGTTGAAAAGATGATAAAATTATTTCTTCCCTGACACCAGAGGCTCAGAGAGGCAGCTGCCGAAAACCTCCAAAACCACCTGAGAAATGCAAGGGGTGTATTGTGTGTCACCTGTTACAGCTTGGATATGGAGGGCACACCCTCTACCTTGGAAGAAAACAACCTCTCATGTGTTTGGCCTCCATTGGGTGAGTGGCTATCCACTTGTGAGGCCTCTGACTTAACCAATCGATGACTCCGCTATGGATTCATACTTCGATGGGATTTGGCGGAGGTGGTAGAGGGAAGGCGTGGCTGGAGGAAGGAGTGGAGCTGTGTCTCTGAAGGAGTCACTTTATCCCTGCTCTTTTCTTCTGCTTGCCAGGGGCCATGAGGTAAGCCATAACTCCCATCACGAGCTCCAAGCTGTTATGCTAACCACCACCCAGACACCAGGGAGCAAATGAAATCCATGAGCCAAGACAGTTTCCCTCAAGTGTTTGTTACAGCAATGCAGAAACTAGCACACTGCTGTGCTAAACAGAGACGGGACCATGTCTGCAGTAGCTGGGTCTTTTCTCTGGAGGGTATAGGTAACTACCTTTACACGGTGCCTCTTCTGAGCACTGGCTTTTCCAAGCTTTTCTAGGAGGGTCAGCTGGTGTCCACTGTAATGTGCTGCAGGCCTGGTCACGAAGGACATTGCTAATCCTTCATTGGAAAGTAATGACGATAACTTAGTTGAAAACTGCCAGCTGTTTCAAAAGACTGGCTTAGCTGCAGCTGCGGATTAAGGGCACACTGTGTGACTCAGAGGAAACTTCCTGTGCTTCACAGAAAGTCAGCCACCTAGGTTTTTGCGTGCTATGTTTACTGGGTGTTGCTCATGGTTTTTTTTTGTTTTTGTTTTGTTTTGTTTTTTTGTTAGTTGTTACTTCCAAAATGGCTTTTTAAATAGAATATGGCTGGCAGCATCTTTAGCCAGCTCAAACTACCAAGCATTATAATTTATTTTGTCCCAATGATGCTTTCCAAACGAAGGCCTGACAATCTGAGAATTAAATCTTACTCTCAGAGGATCGATAGCCACTCTGCAGAGTTCCTGCCACTGGAGAAGGCGAGGGAGCCTGGGCGAGCAAACCACATCCCACACCTGCCCCTCTCCCTGCGTGCCACCCACCTTCCGTGGTAGCTCCTCCACTCTCAGGGGTGATTAAACCATCCCAAGGATGCCTCTTTAATTTCAAACTAATTTTTTTCCCCTGGAAAATATTGTAATTTGTGTTTGGCACCTATGCTTTTACCTTACTTTTATACATTATGTGGTTGTATGAAGTTTCATGGTAACCTTAGCCCGTATGAAAATAGCCACTTTGAAATGTCCAATAACCTAGAGCAGTAAATTTAGTGGGATAGAAAAAAAACAACTGGTGAATCTTCTACCCGAATGGAACAGGGGGCCAGGGCTGAAAAGAGCTGAGAGTACCTGTGGAGCATTTTACAAGCCTCCTCTTTAGTGACCTGCCACAAGTGAGCCACACGAGTGTTTGGAAGAAGGAAGCTTCTAGGCTCTGCCATCTTTAACAGAGAAGGAAGACGGTGCTCTCAGCACGTCCTGAAGGTGCAGGCCTTTGGTTCATACTTTATTGTCATGGCTTGAGTGACTGCCCCCCAAATGTCCATGTGCTAATAGACTTGTCCTCAGCCTATGATCCGGCAAGAAGATGGCGAGGCCTAGCAGGAGGAAGCAGGTCACCGAGGTGTGCCATTGATGGTTGAGACCCTAGACACTTTCTGTGTGTTTCTCTGCTTCCTGCATGCACGAGACAAGCACCCCCTCTGCCATGTGTTCCTGCCATGAGCCCCTATAACCATCGACGCAGACCTAACGCAGCAGATCAGTGATCATGGGCGGACACTTTCAAAACTCAAAACAAAAGCAAATGTTCATCCCCCAGGCTGATTTGCTTGGGTGTTTTTTCACCGTGACACATTTGTATGGGCACTATTCTGTTTCATACTATGTGCTTAATATTTGACAGGAGGCGACGCACTTTCTTTTAATAGAATTATCATGACTCCCCCACATTTTATGCTGATTATCTGTTCTCTAAATCAATGTGAATTCTCAGACTCCTTCTTAAATGACACTGACAAACTGACACTTGAGATTTCCAGGACTGTCCCAGATTTCAGCTGAAGGGTACTTCATAGCTGGAGCTGTGAGGACTCTGTGCTTTCAACTGTCACACACTGTATATTTAATTCTCTTTCTTTTCTAGTATATCTGATGCTAGATTTTTATAAACTGTTTATCTAGCTTTATGTGTTGGACAAGGTATTAGTGTTTTAATTGTGCGTGTGAAACCTCTGCATAACGAAAGCGTCGTGTGCTTGCTTTGTGGGATGCTCACGTATGTCATTCGTCTTGGGAATCTACCCACACACACACACCGTGAAATGTCCCTCAGCGGGCACTGACACCATTCGAATGGAGCCAGAGGTTTGCAGCCCGCCTTGCTGCGGAGCAATGTTAAAATAATGCTCAGTGAACAGCCAGATACATAAAGTTTAATTAGTTGGAGCACAAACTTTTAAAGCCTCAAACCATTTAATTATTTGCTAGCTATCAGTGTAATAACTGCTTTCCAGGCAACAGCACCCAGAATGGGGGGAAAGGGGACAACAGGGACAACAAAAGCCAGTTCTGCCTACAGAGTTCTCTCCTGAGCAGCCATCCCCTCCTCAGGCCAACCCAGGCTTCCTCCTGTTAGCTCTGGGGCTCAGACTTCCCTGGGGAACTTCCTTATCTGCTCCACAGCCCAGCTGCTTATTTGATGAGTCAGTCATTTGTTCATTTAGTAAGCTCTGCCCTCTGTACTCAGTGACCGAGCCACTCACTCACTCACACATACATGCTCGCTCACTCACTCACTCACTCACTCACACATACATGCTCACTCACTCACTCACTCACTCACTCACTCACTCACTTACTGAATCACTCACACACACACTCACTCACTCACTTGTTCACTCACTTGCTCACTCACTCACTCACTCCCTTGCTCACTCACTCACTCGCTTGCTCACTTGCTCACTCACTCACTCACTGACAATTTCACACACACCTTCACCTGACAGGTAACTAACGGGCATCTACCGTGAGCCAACTCCTTGGGCCCTGAGCTTCATAGAGTTCACTATGTGTTGTGGCCCTCCCTCTTACCTCAACTGGTCCAGTTCTCTGCAGCTTCCCCTTCCAGTCCAGGTCTGAGGGACACATTCATGGTGTGCCCCTCTTGCATTGCTGTCTGAGCCTGACAACTGATGGTCTGCAGCATGGACTTCCTTCCCTGACTCTCAGCCTCCCAAGGACAGGAACCAGGAAGGAAGCCATGAAGCTGCCACGGCCTCAAACTCCAAGAGATCATCTTCCTTGGTTTCCGGCTCTGAGCCAAGCATCCCTCCTCCAAATGCTCAGCCAGACACTGAGTGAGCCCACTTCATCCATGTGCTGCTGCGGTTAAAATACAGCTTCCTAAATCCCTCCCTTAATGCCTGCCCTCCCACTCAAATGTGCTCAGTAAAATTGTGAGTCTCTTAGAGCAGAAATCCCAAAGCATGCTGGAGCAAAGTGAAAACTATAGACATGGGGACTACAGGCCTACTGGATGACTTTACCACAGTTAGAAAAAGACAGGCTCCCTGCTAGGTGCATGGGTTAGCAAACAGCATACAAGTCGAGGCGTACGCAGCAGCTTCCTGGACACAGATGCAACCTGGCATCCTGTGCTGGGGTTCTCCCTCTGGTGAATTTTGCACCATGGGAGCTGTGCCCACGGGTGGTGGCTGGTCCTGTTTCAGCTGGACCAATGACGTCAGTAGACTCTTGAGATGTGCAAGCGTCAGGTTCTCTCAGCTTCAGCAGATCCCACCTCAGCTTCTACTACCCGCTTAACCGCCACACTTTAGCTGTTCTGTCCCATAGATGGAAAACGCAGGCCTCCCAAGGTTTTTGCTCTGGCTGCCCATGACCTCCCTGCCTAGATTTATGTAACTCATTTCTTCCCTTAAGCTGTGACATGGATGCTGTGTGACCCTGGTCAGGGTGGCTTGGTAAGGTTTCCTCTCAGGCGTCTAGTTCGGAGCTACACATCTGTCTGAGTGCCCCCATGTTCTGAAGCACTCCCCTCAGGTCCCAGTTGACTTTTCTCTTCATGTTTAGCTGAAAGTTTGCATCTAGCAGCCTCCAGCTGAGGCTACACAATGGACAATAAAAAAACGTCAAAAGTCTTAGTCCATACAGTGACTGTGAAAGACAAGTGATGCTAAGGCTGTGAGAGGGGGTCCCAAGTGCCAGAGGAGACAGCAAGAAAAAAAAAATAACCATTATATCTATGGCATCCACAGGACCAGGGCATACATAACCATTTTGCTTTTCACTCACACAATGACCAACATCAACAATGTCCCTAGAAGTCTCAAGGGAGAGTGGTATCTAAAAAGGATGCAGCCTCTGATGTTATCTGAACAGCAGACATGGGTCCAGAGAAAGAATGTGTTTGGCCAGACCTTCATAGACTTTCCCAGTTTGAACTGACTCCCTCTCTGGGTGGGGTTTGCTCCCAGGTTCTCACACTGTGCTTCTGAGAAGCTAGTTTTACACACATATCGCTGTCCTCGACTACTTTGTGTTTCTTAGACTTACTGCTTATGTCAGCAGTTGTCCCACAGTGGGCAGGATCCTTGCCTGAGTCCCCAGTTAGGTGCGAAGGAAGGTCAGGTTCCTCCAATGCCAAAAGGCAGTCCAGTGAGCTAAGCCTGAACTATAGAAGAAAGTTCTGGTGCTTACATAAAGGCCAGCACTCATTCCTCAGGCACTGGGGAAACTGGATCCCGTCTACCAAAGGCATCAGTCTTTGGCAAAGGGGACGTACGGCTACATGCTGGACTCTGGTCTCCTTCAGCATCACAAGGACCTGTTACACATTTCAAAGTCCATGCTGGCATCCGGTTCTTCTTACCCACTTTCCTACCCTAAGCTCCCTCCAGCTCACGGGCTTTGTTTCCCCTAGCTACGCATTCTCCTATAATCCCGATATTCTGTCTCTGTCTCTGTCTGTCTGTCTCTGTCTCTCTGTCTGTCCCTGTCTCTGTCTCTCTCCATCTCCATCTCTGTCTCTGTCTGTCTCTCTGACTGTTTGTCTCTCTCTGTCTCTGTCTTTTTCTGTCTCTGTGTCTCTGTCTCTCCCTCTCTGTGTCTCTGTCTGTTTGTGTCTCCGTCTCTCTCTGTCTGTCTCTCTGTCTCTTTCTCTGCTCCTGATTATCTATGTTCCCTCTGTTCTCCATCCATTGCTCTTCTCTCATTTCTCTCATCTCTTGCAGACAGCCCTGGCCAGGTCCAGTCTGCTGGCCATGTTCAGTTGACTTCTTTCTGTCTCTGCTCTGGGCTCTTCCGGATGCCTTTGGCTGTTTTCTCCCTCATGTCTACAATAAAAACCTCCCCTTAACTGTACTGTGGAACAGCCGCCTCATTTGTTTCTACACCCTCACTCCGTAGAGAAGATATCGGATGTTCAACACACTTGACCACTACCCTGTGCCTGTAGGCAGGAAGGGTTGAGAATGGGTCCCGGGCCTTCTGACTCGCTCTGCCACCCACACGGGTCCTCACTTAAAAGCCGAGGTCAGATGTACCGTCTCCAGCTTGTCAGCTGGCCTCTTCTTTCTCCATCTCCATCCCCAAAGCCCTATAGTACTTAGCCCAAGACTCAACATGGTCCCAGAGGTCAGTTCCTGCCTCTCCACTCCCTATCCTGGAGAAAATGACTTCAGTCTCTCAGTTTCCTCCTCTACAAACAGAGAGTCAGTGTCCTAGTGCTGCAGGGCTGCTGCAGCCACTAGAGCCACAGAGGGAGAATTCCCCATGGTCTTGTGGGTAAATCCCCAGCAGCACCTCCCCTCCCCCATCAGTTAGGCACTCCCCTTTCATTGTCTCACGTTGAGCTATTATTAAATAGGAAATGGCTTTGATAAAAGTACCCCATAGTCTGTTTGACCTCGAGCAAGGTGCGAACAGTGATAAAGCTTAATGTGTTTAAATAGTCCAAGGCCGGTTGGACCTCTTAACAGGAAATTTGGCTTTCTTTACTTGAAGCCCTAGAAAAAAATGGCCTGAGCTGCCTTGGGCCCCTGATAGGAGTTGGTAACTGAGACACAGGCTAGCAAGAGGCCTACCCCACCTCTGAGCCCCCCTCTTCCTCCCTGCCCTGATGACAAGCCCTCTGCATCTGCCTTTTTTTCAGCCCCACTGATCCTATTGCAGGTGCTCTGACAAAGTGTGCAAGACTTTAAGTGTGCACAGAAGGTGGTCAGGTGGCATGGGCTGTTCTTCATGGCTCGGCAAAATGTTTACCCTATAAAGAAAAGGCATTTTCGTGGTTCTGCAGGTTAGAAACTCCGTGAATGTTGGAGAGAGCATTGTGTGAGCCCTTAATCTTCTGTTACTGTAACAGAATGCTGCAAAGGCAATTGATGTAAGAAAAAGACGCACTCTGCTCTCAGTTTTTGAGATCCTGGTCCATTATCAGGTACAACTCTGGTGCCTCTGATGACAGTCCATCCTGACTGCTGGGAGCGAGAGGGTGAATGTGCACAGTTAGTATGGAAAACGTTGTGTTTTATGCTGAGGTTCATACAGTGTTCACACTCTAAGTTCCTAACTATGGTCCTAAGCCTACAGCCCCAGTACTGATCACCTGGGTGACGGAGCTTAGCTGGAGGTCAGCTCCAGTCTCTAACAGAAGTCTCTGATTCGAGGGTCAGGATCCTGGGGCCATGGGGCAGATCAAGGTGGTGTCTCTCTAGACATGCAGAGCAGAGCATCGCGTGTGGTCTCTGCTTATACACTGTCCGGTGGGCATCATGGGGTTCCAGTTGTGTGTGTGGTTAGCTTGAGTAAGGTTTTTGGGTTCAGCCTTGGGTGTAGTGGGGATCCTGACTAAGTATTTCTACATGTCTAAAAGGCTTTTAAAAAAAAAACTATGCTCATTAGAATAATTGAAGACCATGATAGAGCAAGGCCATTCATCTCATGGTTTGGAAGGGATAGAGAGAAAGAGAAAGAAATCAGAGCCTCACTAGCCCCTTTAAAGACAGCCCCTCACTCACACAAAGACCTCCTATTTCCACAAAGCCACGCCTCTTGACATCCCTATCACTTTCCAGTGTCATCACTTGAGGCTTTGACATATGGATCTCTGCGCACATTTAGGATACAAAGTAAAGCATCTGGGAAGGGCTTTCTGTGGGTGAGAACCACAAGGATTCATGAGGGGACACAGGTTGTCCTATGGCAAGGGTCCTTGCACAGAAGACACAGAGCCAGTTTGGCTTTTGTAGCCAACTCATTCCTGAAAGAGGCTTTAGTCATGTCTGTTAGTCTATGAATAAGTAACTGGTTCTGGGGGCAGAGGCCTCTTGACCTAATCAGGTCTCTGAAACCCTGCCTCTCAATAGCTCTCAAAGGGGACACATTCCAAACAAGTTGCTAAGTAGCCTTTCCTTGGCTATAACAACACTCCGAGGTTAGCTTGTCCTGTTGTGTCTGTGTTTCCATCATCATCCTGACAAAGGTCACTTATAACACCATCAGATGGAAGAGCCAACAAACAGAAACACCCAACAAAACACCAATAACAAAAATAGTAATTCTAACAAGTTTTGTTCCTGAACATCCTAGAGAGGCAGTCAAGTGGAGTCTCACCTGGAGAACAAGCCAGTTTTACACACGCTAGCAAACTTATTGTCGGTATGTGTATGTTCTTCGTGCCTTCATAAGGTTAATTGTTTTAGTGATTACATGAGTAATTAGTAAGTGAAATAAAATATTTGATATATGCTAGTATCTTAAGAGAATCATAATTTTATTTCTCTCTGTGTAGTAGGTGGCATATGTACATGAGTGTGTGTAATAGTAGGTGGTTCATGCGTGTGTGTGTGTGTGTGTGTGTGTGTGTGTGTGTGTGTGTGGTAGATGGTACATGCATGTGAGTGTGTATGTATAGTAGGTGGTACATGTGTGTGCATGTGCGTCTGTGGTAGATGGTACATGCATATGAGTGTGTGTGTGTGTGTGTGTGTGTGTGTGTGTGTGTGTAGTAGTAGTAGGTGGTGGTGGTGGTGTGCATCTATGCTGAGGCCAGGGGAAGACGTGGCTTGCTCATCTTTCTCTGTTGCTCTCTGTCTAGTTCCCTTGATGTGGGCTTCTCTCGCTCGACCGGCAGCAGCTCACCTTTCCTGTGAGCTCCCTGGACCCACCTGACTCCACCATCAACCGAGGTTAGAGACATGAACGGCCACACTGGGATATCACGCAGGTGTTGGGAATTAGAGCCCTCTGAGCCATCGTTCCAGACCAACATATTATCGTACAAGAAATCCCTCCGTCACTGGAGGCATCTCTCCGGTGGACCTTGGCTTCTTGCTGCTTTGAGCGCCCAGAGTCCCTGTTTGGGTAGCATGTGGAACGCCAATCTTCCCCCTCTAGGAGTTTGTCTCTGGTCACCTCCCCAGAGAGGCTATGATTCCTGTGAGTGTAGTGACTACCTCCCACAGCTTGGTTTACTCAGCACGCTTGCCATCTAAGGCCCAGACATCTGGGGACCCTTAGACCTATAATGGGACTCCAAGTGTTAGGGGTGAAAATACAAGGGCATGTGGGGGATGGGCTTATCTCAGCAGGAGAGCATTTACTGGAGCTTCAGAACCTAAAGCTTCAGGACCAATAAGTAAATGATCAATGGGGCAAAATGCGCGGGCCTCACACGAACTGTGCGCTAGAGACTACTGCAAGCGTGCCTTTGTTTGCCTAATTACTCGGTTCTCCCAATAACTGCATGGGACCGTTTTACTCTGATTTGGCGGGATACTCAAACGGAGGCAGGGATGACTGAGCCAGCACATCTGTGTGCCATTATAAATATGGGCAAAGAACATCAGACGGGGAGCACAGCCCCCACATCTCAGAGAGGCATATGGCAGTGTCTGGAGCGTCTTGGATGGCAGTACCAGGTATCTTGGATTAACTGCTTGACATCCCCACAAAGGGGAATCCCAGGGCTGAGAATGCAAGGTCACTGACAAGTGTGTCAGTGGCCAGTGAGAGGGCAGGTGTGCAACAGTAGCTGCAGCAGGCCTTGAAGAGAGAGTCTGGGAACACTGGGAGCCAGGAGTGGGTGAAGAGCCAGCACTCTGGAGGGGCTTAATAGAAAAAAAAAATACCTTACCTGCCGTGTGTGTGTGTGTGTGTGTGTGTGTGTGTGTGTGTGTGTGTATGTGTGTGTGTTGTGTCTCTGTGTGTGTGTGTTATGTGTGTGTGCTGTGTCTCTCTCTCTCTGTGTGTTGTGTCTCTCTGTGTGTTATATACCTGTAGGAAAAGTGTCTGATTCCCCTAGAGCTGGAATTATATGCAGCAGGTATGAGCCATCTTACATGGGAGTGGACACCAAGCTCAGGTCCTCTGGAAGAGCAGCGAGTGCTCTGAGCTCCTGAGTCATCTGTCTCTCCAGCTCCCAACACTTTTATGTCTTTATAGTACTTTATTCCTGCCTTAATTAATTAGCAATTGATCAACTGTCCCACAGCCATGCCCTTTGGCCAATCTGATGGAAGCAGTTCTTGAGTTGATATCCCTCCTTGCCTAGGATGCCCAGGCTTAAGTCAAGCTGGCTAGAATTGTGACAGGGCTCACAGGCTCTTTATCAGGTAATTTTTGTTGTTTCTGCAACAGATAATCTGACAAAAGCAGCTTAAGGGAGGAAGGTTTGGCTCACAGTTTGAGAGTACAGACCATCAAGAAGGGGAAAGGATGCAATGGGAGATCACTTCTTTTTATTTGTCGTGTGTGTGTGTGTGTGTGTGTGTGTGTGTGTGTGTTCGCAGTTGGGCAGTTGGGGTGGGCCTTCCCGCCTCAATTAACCTTATGTAGATGATCCCTCAGAGACATGTGCAGACGCTTTTCTCCTTGGTTAGCATAACTGCCGAATTCCCACACAGTATTCTGACACCCCTGACCTTAACCCTGGACTAGGAAACAGCTGGGCTGGGCTGGAATGCCAGTTTGGGAAGGGCATGAAAGGAAAGAGAGGCTGTTGTCGGGCAGTTATCCTCTTGCCTCCTAGGGCTGGTCCTGCACTGGGGTGACTGCTCAACCAATGTGAGCTCGGTCCATGCATTTGTTGGGCATGTGTAGATGCTGGAAGCTGGGAGCTAGGATGGAGAGCTGTGGTAGAGAGACAGACTATAAGGGCTGAGGCACTCCTGCAGGTGTAGCTGCACTTACTGATGCAAATGAACCTGCTAGGGTTTAACTGACTCAGAGCAGAGGCACACTGACAGCAAAGGAAAAACTGTATCCAGCAGAGAGGTATTTGCACCATGTTTACGAAGAAAACACTCAGCTACCACTAAGCAAATGCTGCCAGATACTGTGGGGGCATATTTTTCCCTTCAGCCACCATATGAATGAACATGACTCCTGTTCTGAAAAACAGGGTTCATAAACGTGTGTGTGTGTGTGTGTGTGTGTGTGTGTGTGTGTGTGTGTGTTTTAAAACCTTTTGTACTAAAACAATGTGCTATGGTAAACTCAGCCCAGAATTCTCATTCCAAACAGCAAAAATACCAAGACTCACAGTAGCTTACTGAGGTGCTTTCTCTAAGATTCAATACAAAATTCCTCGACAACTTGTAATAGATAGAGGTTTTATAATTCTGAGCATGGCCACCTCTGTGGTTTGAATATACATTGCCCCGCTTCAATTCACGCCAAGATCCCACGTGGTAATATTCCGAGGCGAGCACCCAGGAGATGATTAAGCCTTCAGTGCAGAGACCTCACCCACAGCACTGACGTTCTTCAGAAATGGCCCGAGAGGGGAACGTGTGACTTCGGCAATTCCTGCTCCTTCCTCCCGGTGAGGACACTGTCAGAAGACACCATCCTGGAGAGCAGCCCTTCCCAGATATTGATTACAGGAATGACTTCATCCAGCTGTCGCAGCCTCTAGGAAAGAGAGGATCAAGCCACTATTCGTACCTACCAAGTCTTAGGTGTTTTGTTACAGTAGCACAAAGGAAATAAGACAGGCTTTTTAAAGAGAGCAGCCTGTTTGGAAAGCAGTGGTCTCCAGTGAATGACACTGTTAAGAATAAACCAGTAGGTACAACTAGCGGGAAGTAGCTGTCACCCAGACAGGTGGAGGTCCCCAGACCACACTGGTTGTCTCCCAGACTGTTTCTGCTTTGTGCTCAACACTGAGCCACTTTCCTCTCCTGACTCCACAGCGCCGCGCCCACCCCCCCACCCCCCCAACCAAATTTCTCTGCCTCTTGTGTGAGTAAGGTTTGAAACCCTCATACTAACGTTCCTAAGGCCCAACCTGCCAACATATATAAGCTCTGTTCAGCACAAAATGGACTTTTCAGTATACACATCCTGAGATGTCCACCTGAAAGGCTGTGCATCCCACTGGAGGTACCAGCTCTGAGGTTGTAACACACCTGTGAGATCCAGGCTCTCATCAGTCAGAAGTCCACGCTGATGCTGTGAAACACTGAAGTGGATTTTTCTGGCTTATCGATTTTAGAGTAGAAGAGGGCGTGCTACCCGAGGCCACACTGCTGAGCTCCAAGCCATGCCATCCTAAACGCAGATCTCTTCCTCCACACAAGCACATGCTTGAAGGATGCATGGTGGGCAAGATGGAGGATAAAACACACAGCAGGTTATGCTTGGAGGGTGTTGCCATTTCCACAGGATACAACACAAATTCCTAAAGCTTCTCGGGGCAGGATGAAACAATGCGCCCTCCGCTTTGAGTGACAGGATGATAGTATTTTCTCTTCAAGAGCACACATTCCTCAGGAAACAGGAACCCAGGGTGAATGGCTGCATTTTTAACCAAGCTGCTGTCTCCCACCCTTAGTGTACACAGCTCTGGAGTTGTCATTTGTTTTGTTTCCCTTTGCAGAGGAAACCCACTCCCCTGGAGTGTAAACGAACTTGAGGGTGCTTCTTGTTCAATCCAAGTTGTGTTAGCACACTCTTTCCTATGTTTGCATGTACAACATACACGGACCCTGCCTGCACACCCCCCCCCCCACACAAGCGCATACACATGCAGCAACATGGGCTTCCTTGGACACATTGCCCCTAGTTCCCAAAGTTTGTTGGTTAAACAAGGAAGCCTGTGTGGTCATGTTACTGCTGACTGTCCTGCCTGAAAACATGTGAGAGAAAGAAGTCAATAAAACATGGTGCAAACAATTAGTTTTACAAGAAGGCGGTGACCTAGCACTTGGCAGGAAGTGGACTGAATTCAGTGTTGAGGCGGGGGTACCTGCCAGACAGAGGAGCATCCCAGATGAGATTCCCAACAATGACCTCGGTGTGTACTGGCTTTTCCTTCGCCATCTCTTTCTCTCTTGGCTTCCATGACTCCCATTCTCGAAGGGCAGCAGGGACACACTACGGGGGGGAGCTGCTCCCCTGCGGCTGCTGATGGGGTACCATTTTCATATAGACTCGTGTGCATGGAACACATGCTTCAAAGCGGCATCAGTTCAGAATAGGGACACTGTTGGCTTTGAGAAAATGCCAACCAAGAGACATGGAGAAACTGTCAGTGCCTCGCCACTTGGCCTCCTTTATAATGGGGATGTAGAAAGACCCCTGTGAGTTCAGTGGGTCAAGACTGGAGCTTAAGGAGGCACGCGATGAAGAATGAGCTGTGCCTTGGTCACATTTCCCGCTAGTAAAACTGTTTTTAAAAAAGTGTGCATGTGGTACAAATAATCCTTTGCAATGAATATATTAGTCTATTATCTTGTTTCAGTTGGGTTTCTTTGACCTCTTCAATTAAGAAACAAAAACAAAAACAACACAGCATCCTGTTAGGCATTAAAGAGTCACAGCAAGCCCTGTTTCTCACAGCCCATCACGAGCCTGCATTAGTGGGCAAAACAAGGTATAAACCCACCCAGAATCCCTCCAGCTGGTACGCCTGCCGTGTGTGTCTGCTCAGAACCGTCTTTCCTTTCATTTTTCTGGCTTATGAAGCAACGTCTGCTCTACAGTATCAAACTTGGGTAGTTTCAAGAACCCCGTTACCTCTTCTCTGTGGGTTCAGGGCCAGCACTGCTTTTAAGGACTCACTTTTGCAGATCACATTAGCGCAGAAGTAGATTTTTATGATGATGGCATTCCCAGGAGGACATATTTACCGGGAAGTGGACTAATGGACCATTAGCACTTTCTCGGCTTGGAATTTAGTCCCTCTACTTTTTTCAAATTTTCACAAGTAGTAGGACTGCTTAAACCTAGTACAGCAAAGCCTAGGCAAGGAAAGAAGGGAAAATGGGTGGCGATTAAATGATTAGAAAAGAGTAATTAAGTGTGTGGCGGCTCTGATTTTTTAAAAATTAAAATATAGGCCGTCTATAGAAAAGGCCTTGATTATTCAGCTTTGGCCTTTGCTTTGGTGGTCAATTTTATTTCCATGAGAAGGCAGACTTCTCGGCCCTGGTTTGGATTCTGGTTATCTCTACAAAGGTCACATGTTAATTGTTTCTTCTGCTAGTGGTGGTGTTGATGAGAGCTGGTGGAACTTTTGCAATATGGCACCTTACAGGAAGCCTCAAGCCAATGGGCCCTCAAGGACAACTATATAGACCTCTGCCCTCTCTTCTTACAACATGAGCAGTTCTGGCTCATTGTGTCCTGTTGGGAAATGCTGTCTAACCATACACCGAGAGCAACAGGCCCAATTGATTTGGGTTCTCACATCTATCACTCTTCTTTACCCCAATACGTTCTAATCTCCCCAATCCTAGCTAAGTGAGAAAGATTAGAGAGGAAAGGGGGCATAGACCTCTTTAAGATTACTTTCTGCTGATTAGGGTCGTTGGGTTCCTTTGGGCAAGTCCAATCTTCATTAGGCCAGCAATCCACCAAAACCAGCAATCCACCAAACCAGCAATCCAGCAAACCAGCAATCCAGAAAGCCAGCAATAGCAAATGCAGAAAACAGTGGCCAGCGGCAGGGGGAACAGTAGCCACTACAGGCCCTCTCAGGGCTCTCCCATTTGTATCCTCTCAAAAGTTCCCAGAATTAAACTATCTGTGGCTGGCGCAAATCACAACCAGAGCACTAGACACAATACAGTCGGCTGCTGAGGACATTCTGAAGCAGCCCCATATCCCACACCTGGGATCAAAACAAAAACATATTCACATAAAATTACTGAGTTTTTAAAGAAACCAAAATTCTCACTCAAGTGCTTGACTGTGTTCTGACCTCTCAGAACATTGGTTCAATTTTTTTTTTTTTCAGATAAGCTGCAGGTAATGATAGCTGGAGCTCTGTCCCTGGCTGGTAGGGAGATGCGTTTGCAGCTTCATGTGCCAACTATTAGCACAGCGGGTTCGTGGAGACACAGACGCAATCCTAGGGTGGTGATGTCCCTGGAAGGCTCATTAGATGAGGCATGGCTGGAACAGAAATCAAGAAACGACCAGTCTGGCTGGTCAGTTATTGGGGGGCCGAGGAGGGTTGCAACCTGTGGATAAAAAATGGGCGAGAGAGAGGCAGGGCTCAAGGAAACTGTAGCTTGTCAAGAGCTGTTTATTGAAGGTGAGGGCAGGCTTTTTAAAACCTGCTTTAGGGAGGGCGGGGGTAAGCGAGGAGGGTAATGGAAAAGTACAGAATCTTCTGGGGTTGAGCCCCGGGAACATCTGCAGGGGGAGGGGTTTTCCTAGTTGGGGCAAAGCAGGATGTCTCTGTGGTTATCTCAGGATCAGATCGCTCTCTTCTCAGGGCTAAGCCTTGCGTGCCTAGTGAGTGGCCAAGCAGGATGTTTGCTGCAGATGCTGAATGGGTGGGGGTTGGTCACGGGCCGTTTGGTCCCTGGCAAAGAAACGTGTGGGATAGAGTAGAGTGGGATTCAAGGAGGTGAAGCAGGCCAGTGACTCCCAGGATGAGTCTTGGTCATTACTAGACTAACAACTTGGTCCACACTAAGAAGGAAAAAGATGCCTCCTTCCTAGGCTAGTGTTACTTTGCAAAGCAGTTGTGCACAGGACACATAGACGGAGAGACTGGCTTAGAAATGCTGAGGTATTTTATGCATTCAGTAAGATGAAGCTGTATCTGCCTGTTGTCTGTAACTCCAATGAAACATCTGAAGCTGAGAACTTTATAAAGAAAAAGGGTTTGTCAAGTTCAAATCCTGGAGGTTTGTGGCCTGGTGTTGGCTTCTGCTTGGATCTTGGGGCAGCACTATTTCGGAAAAAGGGGTACAGGACAGGGAGAGATCACATGGTAAGAGAGGAAACCAGACAGTGGGGAGGGTTGTTTCCTAAGAACTCTCTCAAGGTTTGTTGTACCTCCTTAGCGCATTCTGAGAGCGGCGGCCCTGATGCCTTAAGGACCTCCCAGTTCCCACCACTTAAAAGTCCCACCATCCCCACATGTAAGTCCCTGGAGGCCAGTCTCACTGTGCACGGAGAACAAACCACACTGGTGTAAGGACGCAACAACACACTCCATTTTTTGCTTTCAGGACTACGGTTGTGGCTGCGTCCTGCACAAGCAGAGACAGATGGATGTCATCCTGTGATCTGGCGCACCAGGTGCAGTGCAGGGAAGCTGAAGTGGGACCCCACCCACCTGGTAACTGGGCACTCGGCCTTTCCCATGACTGGCCGGTCGCTTGTTAGTAGCATACCCTTAACATACAGTCTCCCTCTTTCAGAGAGGGAGACAGAAGAACCTGAGGTGGCCCAGGGGGCAGGGAGGTTGCACTTCTGTAGGTGTAAACAGTGTTGAAACAGCTGGTGGCTTTTGGTTCCCCTTGGTGCTTCCTGCTCTTCAGTCTTCTGTAGTTGTTCACCACAGTAATTCCAAGAGGTCCAGTCTGTTGTTGAACGTTTGCCTGATTAACAGCTGACCTGTTTGTAGAATAGGGAAAAAACAAAACAAAACAAAAAACAAAACAAAACAATGAACAGGCAAAACCCCCAAACCAAAAAAACTAACCATGCAGCCAGGCAGTGGTGGTGCACGCCTTTAATCCCAGCACTCGGGAGGCAGAGGCAGGTAGATCGATGTGAGTTCGAGGCCAGCCTGGTCTACAAAGTGAGTCTAGGACAGCCAAGGCTACACAGAGAAACCCTGTCTCAAAAAAACCAAAACCAAAACAACCCCTAACCATTAAAAAAAAAACCAACCAAACAAAAAAACCCAAAAACAAACAAACCACCCCCCCACAAAAAAATCCAAAACCAAACAACAACAATAACAAACAAACAAAAAACAAAAACACTTCTAATGGTTCAAACTATGGGGTTTCTAACTCAGCATAGAAGGAGATTTAGAAGTTTTCAACATAGTTTTTGGCTCTAAGACTGACCTTGCTTCACTGAACAAGCTGGGGACATCTCCCTTACTAACTTGGACATTTCATGTTGACTTCTGAAGATTCAAAGCTATTTCTGCAATGAGTTAGCCGGCCGCTCTGCCTCTGACCAGCCTGTTTTTGTAGGTGCCCAGCCAAAGGAAGCAGCTGGCTCCCAGCACATACTAAAAGGTTTTCCTGGGGAGGAAAGGAAAGATCAAAGCAGTGGGAAGTGGAGGACGGTGAAATAGTATGCATTATGCAAGCAAGGGGTGTATGCACCCCAGAGAGCCACTGAAGCGGTCTAGGCAATTCCACACGGCCTCCGTGTTTCCAACACCACAAAGGAGCCTATCAGGCTAAGAAGGCTTAAACTGTTTTTGTCTCCTTCGGAATGGCCCCAGCAAGACATAAACACTGGACTTTTATTTTTGAGTTATCTTGTCCCTGGAGTTTAAGGAAAAAACGAACAGATAAAACTGGGTTTTACAGTTTATGTCAAAGGCATTTATCAGAGGTTCTGAAATAAATCTTGTTTTTATTAGGAGTTATATCCTCATCCTTTCGACGTCAAGCAGAAGTCAGCACAGAGGCAAACTCCCAGCTTCCGCAATAACAGCTCCTTCCTCATCTACTCCTTGTTTGGAAACGCGACAAGCTTTGCGAGGTTATCTCACGACCGACTCCATCACATGCGAAGCTGTAGCACTGGCTGCTAAGCCAGACTCTGTAAGCGCAATCAGATTCAATAGCTCAGCAGCTTGGGCTGAAAATTCCCTCTAGTCTATGCCAGGCCCTAGCTTTCCTTTCTTTCCTCGGGATGTATTAGACCCTGGTGGTTGATTTGTTCTGCTCCGGCCACAACCCCAAAACCTCTAATGGCTGCACAATATTACCATCACAGGAGATTCATCTTCACATTTCCTTCCTGCTTCCTACTGGAAACCAGGTTTAAATATCTGGCCTTGGGATGCTGAACGATCCTCTTGAAGGTTTAAAATAAAAAGCCAGTGGCATAGATGCAAGGTACTTCTGGTCACTCTATAAATATTTTGTCATAGATGAATAAATAAATATATACATACATACATAAAGTTGCTTTGAAGTTTGTTTATTTTATTAAAAAATAAATATCAAGTAAAGATTTTTATCCAGTTTTTTTTTTCCCCTCATCTAACAGGATTTCAGGTAAGGTAAGTGACTACAGGAAATGGAGGAAATCTACCAATGGTCATAAGTCTGAGTCTCAAGGGAAAATAATTAATGCTCCCATTAACTGATTTTGTCAGCCTATCATTCTTAGGGAAGGTGGGGAAGTGGCCAGGGCACTGCCGTTCTGTCCTGGCAGGCAACTGCCCATTCTCTAGGGCAGAGATTTGCCCCCACCTCCATACCCCACGAACACAGGAAGGAGAGCAACACAGGCCTCTGAGTACACCTATCAGACACCAGACTGCAGCTTCATCTCCCAAAACACCCTGGGGAGCACCGCCCCTCCTCTCCACAGAAACAGATAAAGAGCCTGAAAGTCATTACTCAAGGATTCGGTGTTTCAGGCTCGCCTCTTCCCATTTCCGGTATGTTCTGTGTAAGGACAACATGAGAGGTTTTCCGGAAAGATACAGCTGGTGAATCTGAACTGTTTCAGAACTCAAAATAGACATTTGCTCTTTCTACAGATGACCTGCTGTGATTTCCCAAGAAACCTGTCTTTTCAATGAAACTAAGTTGAAGCAGAGCTATCTTCCAGGAGGCCTGAGCTTGAGTGGGTTGCGTGTGCTGAGGGTCCTCTTACCTCTGTGCTCCCCTGACCTGTTCCCCATCTCATACGGATGCTCGGCTTGCAAGTGTCCCGCAGTGCACTCTGCCCATGGATAAACATTACCCACAGGCCACCTGGTGGATCTGACTGCCCACTAGCCTGTCCGATGTCCTCTCCCTTTTGAAACTGGTTGAAACTGGTTCTGTTTCTATTGGGCATGTATATCACTGGTCTGATTGTCTCCAATACATGTTTATTTACTTACTTTTAAGTTATTTTATCTATTATTTTTGTTTTGTGAATAGGTGTGGGTATGTGCACATGAGTGTCAGTGACCCTAGAGGTCAGAAAAGGAGATGAAGTTACCCGTGGCTGTGAGTAGCCCAGTGTGGGTGCTGGGAACTGAACTCAGGTCCTTGGCAGGACCAGTGCACTCTCTTAACCCCTGAGCCATCTCTCTTCAGCCACCCTGCCCCCCCCCCCCGTTATTTATTTTTCTTATATACTGTGAAAGTATAGTATTCTCTGACTATATTATAAATACTTTACAGTATACACCGAGATGGGATTTCAAATGAACTAAGTTGACTAAGTAGAAGCTGTAGTGCTTCCTTTGCTCTGCCTTGCTGGACTCTGGGTGGATGACTTGTCAGACTGTGATGGACATGGACTCCGGCCCCCTGAGGTGACAGAGGCGATGGAGGAGCCTGCAGACCGAAGCAGGACTACAGTGCTGTGTTTGAGGCTTGGTTTTGTGAGTCAGCTGTTTTCAGACTCTTCCTGAGTCACTTTCAGTAACTGCCACTTCCACTGTGCTGGTGGAGTCACACATCCAGTGACTAAGGTTTGAGCTAATAATAGGTCTACGAAGTCATGCTCACCTCAGAACTGTCTCAACAAAACAGAAGGAAGTTGGGGGAATGTGACAGAGTTCCATTCCATATGCCAGAGACCTGCAACTCCCCAGATCTCTCTAAGGTGAGTGGCAAAATAAGGCTCTTAGAACACGAGAGATCTGGAAACTACAAAACACAAGAGAAAGCTAATCCCTTGTCCGGCTAAAGCATAGACAGATCAACATGGGAAACAAGCAGGAATCCATCTGTGTGTTTTAGATGAAATGCCTGAAGAGAGGAGCAGCATTTTACTGTCATTAGTACTGTGAAAAAGCCATTGGGTTATCTGTTGTTGTTTTAAACAAAATAGAAAACATTACAGAAAGTTGCCTGTCAAATGCTGAATGGTTTGTTATTGGTTAGAAAAAAACACTATGTTGGGCCTCTGTTAAGTTTATTTCCTGTCTGTCTCTAGAAGGTGATTACAGAGAAATGCTCAGGCGGGGGCTCACTTCAAAGAGAAGTGTGGAGGAGGCCACTTGCCAGAGAGAGAAGATCAAAGGGAGAAGCATTGTTGCATTTACGCAGTCATGCGTCGGCCTCCGCATCCATCAGATGCCTATTGAATTCTTCTAATGTAGTAGACGGTTGATGTGCAGGGCAGAGAGATGCCGCTCTCCCTACGTCCTGAACAGAGTTCGTTGTTGGATGAGAGGTGGTAAACTACAGTTTCCTGGGAAGACTCTCCCTGCCATAGGCTCAGGGGCGTGCCAGGCTGGCAGAGCAACATGGCACTTAGTGTCTGCGTGGCTTTCCACTCTCGCTGCCTGGGTAGAATTCTAAAGACCTTGGTGGAAAACGAAGCTAATAAACACTCAGTGAACGAGAGTTTAAGCCATAGATTTTGCTAAGACGTTAATGGGCGTTGCTTCATGGCAGGGTTTTTTTTTTTTTTTTTATACAAGAGCTGGCCTGGTTCTACCCAACCCCAGCATTGACTTTCTGAGTGTTCATGACCAAGTTGATCTGCCCTGCTATGGGGTAATAACAGCACTGAAGTCCTGAAGAATGAATGCAACGATCTTTGGAAATGACTTAGGATGAACTTGACACAGTAAATGCTAACTTCTGCCTCTGTTATTCCTAGCGACTCATGACCAGCTGTCAGTCATCTTACCTCCATTTAAAAATCAGCGGGAGGTGCTGGAAAGATGGCTCAGCAGCTAAGAACGGTCACTGCTCCTGCAGAGGACCTGGGGTTAGTTCCCACCGCCCTCGTGGACACTCATGGCCATCTGTGCCTCCAGCTCTAGGGGCTCCAGTGTCCTCTTCTCAACTCCGTGGGCTCTGCTTGGTGTGGCACACACTAACTCGTGTGAGCATGCATGTGTGTACATGCATTCGCATGCTCGCGGACACACACACACACACACACACACACACACACACGTTAAATTAAAAATAACTTGACTAAGGCCTAGAGATATGATATGGGCTCCAGGCTGCCCAGGCACTTATAGGCAGAAGATATGGGCAAGTAAAGAGGCACAATGTAAAAGCAATGAATGTCCAAAGGGGTTCTGCAAAGAATTCTACCCCAGCCTCATGCAGCAAGTGAAAACGGAGTGTCCGCAGTAGATTGGGGATCCATTTGCCAAGTGGAATTGGGTAGATTATATAAATAGATAGCCCAAATCACCTTACTGTACCCATCTACTCTTTAAATTATCAGACCAGGGGGAAAGAGAGTGAAAAAGGAATGGAACAGAACAGTGAGGGCAGAAACATCCTTCTTTCTGAAGGATGGAAACAGCAAGATGAATCAGGACTTCCTCTCACGTATTTGTTAATGAGCACTTCCTACTGAGCCTTAAGAAAAACATCAGGATTTGGTCAACAGCACTGAAGTCGGATGTTATCGCTGTGGCCCGTGATTACCTTCTGCTGCCAAAGATTATGGGCACAGTCTGGTTCCATTAAAGACCACTGGAGACAAAGGAGCTCTTCCACAGGCCGGCAATGCCTGCTTTTTTTCATTCAGCAGAATTTTACAATCTGAAAGTAGCTTTGTAAACAAATGAGCAGGGCCCTAAAGCCTCAAGAAAGAAGCACATACGGGTTATACATGTCTTTTTCCATACAGAGGAAATGGAGGAGCTCTTTCTTCCATGTGTAATTTCAGCAGCTCAGCTCTCGCTAGTCATGTCTGCCAGATCTCAGAGGCCTTATAATTGCCACGCGCGCGCGCAGCATGTATCTCTGAATGCGGTGATTCCAATCGCTCCATACAACAGTTGAGTGAATGGAAACTTCACACACACTAACCTTAAGATTCACGGGCGGGTACGGTTCCCCTTTGTGTTCAGAAGGCATCAATGGAAGTTCTGAAAGTAAGATTAGTCGAGTCTTTTTGACCTGTCTCCAGCTTGGATGGAAATAAAGATGTTGTAAAACAAAAACTGTCTCCATGAAATAAAAGGCACATAAGAACAACCAGTGTGTAACCCAGTGGTCTCTTGTATGCCTTTGTCTCTCTGGACAGTGTTGGTACATGGGACACATGGACACACACACACACACACACACACACACACACACACACACACTGAAACTCCAAAGTGGGCAGGATGGTTGAGGCATGAATACCTTTTTCAGAGGGAATGCATAGATGGCTGGTGATAGGCAGTTTGAGCCAACAATAAGGTCAGTGCTTTGGTACCCCATAGTGTGGAGTGGTACCCCATGGTGTGGAGTGGTACCCCACGGTGTGGAGTGGTGTACTCTGAAAGGTGGCAACTGGAGCCCTTAGCACATCACAGGGATATTTCTGACAGCAGCATTGGTGTTGGAAATTACTTCTGTAACATCCACTTGTAAAAGGAACTTTTATTCTCCTGTTATAATTGTTGTCTCGGAGGCTTACTGCCTCCTTACGCTAACCTAGGCCTAGTTCTGGAAGCTTCTAGCCTCCATACAATCTAACCTAAGCCTAGAATGTTTTCTGCCTCTGATGTTTACTGCTGAGTAAGCTCACCATTTTTGTTCTTTCTGAACCCAGGGATGGCTGGTTCAACACAGCTTTCTGGCCCAAACTCCTCTCCTAGATGACTGATTCTCGCTTGGCCTCTAAATTGCTCTGTCTTGCCTCACACTAACTCCAGAAATCTGCTCCAACTTTCTGGCTTTTTCTCATTCTCGGGCTCATTCTGTCTTCAAACTCTCTCTATAAAAATCTCCCGGTAAAACTGCCTCCTTCCTCTCTCTGCACTGCCCCTTAAGTAGCTTCTCTTTCCCCTCTCTCTCCTCGTGAGAGTTGGGGGTATCCAGTTCTGTCAAATCTTCTCTGATTTATTACTTTTTTTGTCACTCAATTAGACATCACTTTCAAACATTAGTGCTTCTTTCTACAAATTAACTTTACCTTAATTTTTTGAGATTAAAAGCATGTACTTTTTTAAAAGATTTATTTATTTACTATATACACAGTGTTCTGCCTGTATGTGTGCCTTCAGGCCAGAAGAGGTTACCAGATCTCTTAATAGATGGTTGTGAACCACCATGTGGTTGCTGGGAATTGAACTCAGGACCTCTGGAAGAGCAACCAGTGCTTACCTGAAACTTGCTCCAGGCTGGCTTTGAACTCAGATCTGCTTGCCCCTGTCTCCTGGATTAGAGATGTGTTCGTATTCCAGCTGGATCACACAGACCAGGAGGTCTTTGGAGCCAGAGCAGCCATGTTCTGAATTAACATTTCTCTAC
Organism: Acomys minous; assembly: GCF_964271855.1. NCBI lineage: Eukaryota > Metazoa > Chordata > Mammalia > Rodentia > Muridae > Acomys > Acomys minous. The sequence continues at coordinate 129,275,758 of NC_140486.1, forward strand.
ATCCACCTGAACAACTTCCCTGGAAGAGGCAGTTTTGGCTCCACCCCCTGGCTTTCCTGTTCTCCTCTGCAGCTTGATTTCCTCATCACTTTTCTTTGCCGAGGGAACTAAGGAAGCTCAGCTTGCTGGATTTGAAGCACCGGGTAAGGTTTTGATTGTCACCTGGACTGTCTGGTGCTGTTGACTGTGGTGTAAAGTTGCTGGGAGACTTTAATTTTGGGGAACAAGAAGATCCCAAGGGACAAAGAGACAAGAAGACTTAAGACTTACTCACTGAAAGTTCAGCCATTGACTCTGCTGAAAGAAAATAGCAGAAATCAGATTGACTGGTGTGCTCCTGTGCGTGAGAGTCACACACAAGTGAAACAGAGAAGGGTCGTGTGGTTGAGGCTTCCTCACAGGCGAGAGATAGCTGAGGGACTAGGGAAAGTTTAAAATGGGTATGGAATGATGCTTACAGGTGGGAATGGGCCCAGAGAACAGACAAGATTCCTCCGATTCCAGGATGTTTAAATTTTCTGTTAGACAAACTTATTCTAGACCTGCAGCTTATTGCTCAGTGCCTCCCACGTTCAGGGCTGAACCTCCCTGTTTTCTAGAGCAGGAATTAGTTCCTGAGTGCCCACTCATAACATATTACCTGCTCCAGTCCTTAGCGATCCCCTGCCTGGGGTGGGCAGGCCGGAGAACAAAGCTGTGCTCCACCAGGACTGAGTCCTCAGGCCTTGCAGCTCTTCCTGTGTCTGCTCAAGCTGCTGCTCATCCCTGGCATGGGCTCGCCCTCCTCCACTCCTGTTGTTGCCCCAGCACAGCTTCCCCTTTGCTCCCGCTCCCACCACCGTCTCTGCAGCCCACTTATCCCTCTGATTGTGCAGATAAACAGGTGACTCATGCCCAAGCAATGACAGAAGGACGAGGCTGCTGCTGGAGGAGAAAGGCAGGCAGGCAGGCAGGCAGGCAGGCAGGCAGGCAGGATGGACGGGAGGCGCTCCTTGGGATTCTGCAACTGAGAGTGAATTTGGGGCTTGTGCAAAATCGAAGACCCGAGTTTTCTGTTGTCTGCAGGTGTATTCTGCTCATTTTTTTTTTTTTTTGCAAAAATATCCATTTTCCATGAAGCTACAGCTCAGGACTGTCACCTAGGAAGTGGTGCATTTTTGCTGACACACCCCCTCAGGGATAGTCTGAGTCACAGGCAGGCATGAGGAACGAAGCGCAGATGCCTACAGAAGGCACCTTTGGCCCATCTGGAGAACCTCCTGAAATGTGCTGCCGGGCTGCCTCACAGAGTCCAGAAGGGGAAGTGGTTTCTCCCTGCTACTCATGCACTCTGGTGACACCTCACAACCCCCAGGAGGTCCCCAGAGACTCAGGGCGTGGCCTACGGTTGGTCACTGTCCTGTAAAGAAGCCAGTGAAGCAGTGGAGGCAAGGCGAAGGGCAGAGGCCCTAAGGGATGTGAGGAGAGGGGAAGGAGCCAGTGACAAAGCAGGGGAGACAGCAGCCCAGGGTGAGAATCCGAAGAGGCAGAGAGCACGAGGCCTGAGCCACTGAATCCCATTCCTCTCTCTCACATCTATCATCTATTTATCTATCTATCTATCTATCTATCTATCTATCTATCTATCTATCATCTATCGTCTCTCTATCCTATAGTAAGTGTCTTAGGAAAACATTCACTTCCAGGAAACACTCACTGCCTCAGGGATTTTTATGAGCTATGAGCTCTTGACTGTGATCTTAGGGATGTAAGGTGGCACTGGGGCTGTTGCTCTTGCATCCTGTCCCTTGTACAGGACACAGGTTGAGAGACCATTCTCACTCTCGGCGGCAGGGGTCATCCCTGGCCACAAAGATGAGCTCAAGAAAGCCTGAGTTTGTACAGTTTCTGGAATTCCCATTGTACATGACCCAGTGTTGTCTAGAGGTTCTGGAAGCCTCCACACAAGGAGGTTGTAACGTAACTATACAAGGCTCCCCTCTTAAGGGTGGCTTTGATTTCTGACATTTGAGTTACCCATGGTCAACCAAGGTCCAAAATCTAAGCTGAGCGCTTTGGTGCACACATATAATCCCAGGACCGAAGAGGCCTAGGCCAGTCTGGGCTACGTAATGAGCACTAGGTTACATAAAACACATATCTCTATTGATACTTATTTTCAAATTGAAAATCTGCAGTTTTCCTCAAAGCTACATTTTACCCATAATCTGTTTAATAGGTTAGCAGAAAAATTCATAGGCATTTTACAAAGAAGAAAAATCACAAAACTCAGTGGTGTTTTTCTAAGTGTAGTTTATGGGACTGTGTAAATGGCTGAACAATTAGGAATGCTGGGTACTTTTCCACAGGACCCAAGTTTGATGCCCAGCATGCACACTGAGGCTCGCAGAGTCAACAACTGCAGCTCTATGGGATCAAATGCCCTCTTCTGTCCTCTTTAGGCACCAAGGACCCATGTGATACCCAGACTTACATGCAGGTGAAACACCAATATACATTATACAAATAATAAATAATAAAAATATCAAGTATAGTTTGTGTAATACAACACACACCAAGATGCTTTTGTTATTAATGACGTCCCATGTACATTAACACTCTATAGCACAGGACTTGGGTTGGTTGCATGATTTTGTAGGAGAGTGCCTGGGACGCTGGCCTTTGCAGAGGCAGAGCTCTTCAGAAATGGCCATGGGAACAGTGAGCTGGCTGGTCCTTGAAGAAGGCACAGCTTCCTCATCTTCAGATGACCCTGTGACCTGAGCCTTTTCTGTGGCCTGCATCCCCAGGTGTGACTCATTCTCCGGGTGTCTGTGCCTTGTCCATTAGCAGTCAGGCCTGACCTGTGACCAAGTATTAAGACAAGAAAGCTGATGGGAGCTCACGTGTCAGCTGCGATAGAAGCTCAGGGCCTTTCCCTCATTCAGATGAGGTTGCCTGAGGTGCTGAAGCTGTGGACCCCCTGTGGTGAAACGTCACCATGATGACAGAATCAAAACCTGGTATGTTACCTGCCAGATAATTCAAGGTCCCCTCGCCTTCCAACTCAGAAAAGCTAAGGAACCAGGAGCCAATGGCTGCCCAGCATCCCAAAAGACAAAGGGGGACTTGAACACTCACTTTCATCAACTGATATTCAGTAACCTCATCCAAATGAAAACCAATTTCCCGAAGGGCCTGGAGACCCCTTCACATCGTGTTTCTGAATCAGACTCCCTTCTGGGCTGCAGTGTGCATGGGTGTTGAGGCTCACACTGCATCTTTACTATCCAAGAAGATGTCACATTTGACGCCAACGTGGGTGGCACCAGGCTTTCTAGGCAGGTTGAGGGGTAAAAGGGTCACGGCTTATCTAAATCCAACCAGATAACCAAGAATTTTAAGGTTCTATGTTTAATGGATTTAATGAAAGTATCCTGCCAAAATAATTTAAGTGATGATTCATAAACACAGCTTTTAGAGAACACAGAGAGCCAGCCCGGGCATTTAGTTGAACAAGCCAACTTACTTAGCCTTATGGCCAGTGCCCTGACTTCTGCCCTCCAGTTCTAGGCAGCACCACTACTCGGTCCCCTCCCCCACACTTCTCTTTCTTTGGGTGGGGGGGGAGGGAATGGCACAAGATAGGAATAGCAGCCCACTCCTCTCTGCCTTCCCCCTCCCTTTTAAGTGCTTCGAGAGAAAGCCAAAGTCTTGATTGCCAGGATTGCCTGCCCTGCATCCGCGCCTTCCACTGTGTCCCTGACCAGCTGCGATCCTCAGGCAGAGGCTTACTGCTGAATTATAAGCAAGTGAGCAGGAGAGAATGGCTTGAGGTTTGTTCAATGCAGTCGCCCGCCTGCCAGCATCAGGCTTGCAGATTGAGGCTGCTTTGTGAGTATGCCGGGGTCCTCACAGGATGAGGGAAGCCTGCCCTTCACTGTCAGGAGTCTTTCTTTCATTTTTCCTTCCCCTTCCTCTGTCCTCCCACTTTCCCTCCTCCTCCTCGTCCTCTTCTTCCTCCTTCTTTTTTCCACCCTCTCCTCATTCTTCCTTCACCACACAGGTCAGGCTGGCCTAGACCCACGATCCTCTTGCCTCAGCCTCCGAAGACTGGGTTTATGCTAAACCTGACCTTTGAACATGCTTTCCTAGCAGATAAAAAGGTTGTTTTTTTGTTTTTGTTTTTGTTTTGTTTGCCAGAAATAAACTATGTTTAACTTTTAACTTTAAAAATGCTCTAGATAAATTACTTTTGTGATGCAGAAGGCTGGAGAGTGCTGCTGGCCGAGGTAACCAGGTGCCTTCCTCAGTCATCCAAATTTGCTTCATCTCTTTACTGTTTCTTGACCATTTCTGAGCATACAGCTGATAATGTTCCAAGTGGGTAATATTGCAGCATTCAGCATCAGGCGCAAAGGTTTATGTGTCTTGGACACAACTCTCTGAAAACAGGAGTGATAATATTACCTAGTTAGCTAAAGAAGACTGTGAAAAGCCACAACATGGAAAAGCCACACTGCCTAGTGCACGGCTACCTGTGCAGGCTGGTGCCCATACATCACATGTCCACGTGGATTTGCTACGAGGGCTTGCAGTGCAGCTGTAGGGCATCCCAAGAGGAGTTTCGTGGTGCCTGACCACACCCTAGTCAAGACCTGCTGCTGTCACGTGACTTGAGAAGCATACTGGGATACCCTTCCTCTTTGGATTTGTGTAGTGAACATTTGAGAGTCACGGAAACTGGAGAATTACCCCCTGAGCTAAAAGACTGAAAAGAGTACAAGGAGAAACGAAAGAGAAAGAACCTGTGCGGCCATACGCGGATGAAACAAGACAGCAATGACGAATGCTGGGTTTGCTGGCCTGGGCACACAGCACAGAACACCACTGGAAAAGAGCTTTTGGAAAGTTAGTTTTCCTCTCAAATTCTTTATGAGACATATGGCCACACAAGATCCTTCTGCCTTAGCCTATTACACACACACACACACACACACACACACACACACACACACACACACACACAAAATGTGTGTTGTATCAATTGCGTGGGGGTGTGAATATGTGTGTATGTAAACAGATCTATGGTTGTAGCAAAGTCTTCTTCTTCAATTTTTCATTACCTGGGCTCAATAAAGTAAAGAACAGAGCATTTCTGAATCTTGAAATTGATCAAAGGGCGGCTTTTGTCTGGAGTCTAAAGGTCTCGTGATTAGCCCTCCACACACAGTGCTGAGATCCTCTGCCTTTTTTGTTTTGTGGCTAACCTCAAGCCACGTAGCTCACTTGCTGAATGAGTTAGGTCAGGTGATCACTTATGAGTGTCAGAAAGTTATTTTCAGTAGCCACAGCATCCAACCCACAGTTGAGCAACCTAAAAGTATTTTTTTCTTGATCATTTAAGCCTAAACTCTGCTCTGGAACCTTCTACCAGGCCATGATGGTGCTGGAAGCCATGCCAGAACTCAGGCGCCTGTGGGCTACCCACCTTTAGTATTACCAATAGAAAGAGATCTGAGGTTTCAAACAGAGTGAGAAATGAAGGAAGGCCACTTTCCCCTTCAGCCACAAGACAGACACAATATCGATGCTAAGACTTATCTGGTCCAAGAGTGAAGCAAGAGCATTTCCAAGGCTCCCTCGGCTTCCTTGTGGGAACAATGCAACATGCTTTGCAAAGAGGATCAATGATGGCCCCTGCAGCCATCATCCGTGGCTCAGTCCTATCTGACTCGGATCTCTATTGTTTGTTCTGAACGGTAAACACTGGAGGAAGGATTGATGGGAAGCACAAGAACTGGGCAGAGTTACGTAGGCCAGAATGTTCTTTTCCAAAGGCCAGTGTTAGGCGTGTGCCATGGAGACATCAAATTCTGATAAACCCAGTTTGTAAATCTCATTAGGGTTATTGTCTTGGGTAGCTTTCATGGAGGAGGCCACACCTACTCTCCTTTATGTTCTCTGATACTGCTATTATTTTAAATATTTTATATTTTTGAAGGATTCTACCTAGTTTTTAAGACTTCAATAGGATCTATGAGCACATAGAACAGTAGGGGTACTTCTCCCAATGTTTAGACACCAAAGAAATGTTATTGTATTTTTTTGCGATTATAATTCTACTACAAAATCTATCCTTTCCATTTCCTCCTTCTAAAATTGCCATATAGCCCTCCGCACTGTCTTTCAAAGTTATGGGTTCTTTTATTCATTAATTCTTACTACATGCATATATGTACATACATATATTTCCTGAATATAATCTGTTCAGTGCTTCTAATGTTACTTGTATGTATGCTTTGAGGACTGCCTGTTTGGCCCTGAACAATTAATTGGCCTCTTCTGAGGAAGGTGGCCTCTCTATTCCCAGCTTTCCTCAGTTGCCTGCTGCTCTTTGTGTAGATTTGAGGCCTCATGGGCTTCTCCCTGTGCAGTTTGGCTTGTTTGCTGGATATTAAAAACCTTTGATAAGAAAATTGTTTTTTCTACCTTCTTTTTCTTTTCTCTGACTCTCTCCTCTTTTTCTTATTTTTCTTCTTTCTCTTTTTTCTTAAAGAGATGAGTTCTAGCTTATGTTGACCAACTTGGCCCTACACTACTGGGCTCGAGAGATCCTCAGAGAAAAGCAAGAACTGTAGAGCCTCAGGTGGATGTCACTGCAGCTGAAGAGCTCCAGGTGGATGTCACTGCAGCTGAAGAGCTCCAGGTAGATGTCACCGCAACTGAAGAGCTACAGGTGGATGTCACTGCATCTGAAGAGCTACAGGTGGATGTCACTGCATCTGAAGAGCTACAGGTGGATGTCACTGCATCTGAAGAGCTACAGGTAGATGTCACTGCATCTGAAGAGCTACAGGTGGACGTCATTGAAGCTGAAGAGCTACAGGTGGATGTCACTGCATCTGAAGAACTACAGATAGATGTCACTGCATCTGAAGAGCTACAGGTAGATGTCACTGCATCTGAAGAGCCACAGGTGGATGTCACTGCATCTGAAGAGCTCCAGGTGGATGTCACTGCAGCTGAAGAGCTCCAGGTGAATGTCATTGATGCTGAAGAGCTACAGGTGGATGTCACTGCATCTGAAGAGCTCCAGGTGGATGTCACTGCATCTGAAGAGCTACAGGTGGATGTCATTGCATCTGAAGCACTACAGGTGGATGTCACTGCAGCTGAAGAGCTACAGGTGGATGTTACTGCATCTGAAGAGCTCCAGGTGGATGTCACTGCAGCTGAAGAGCCACAGGTAGATGTCACTGCAGCTGAAGAGCTACAGGTGGATGTCACTGCATCTGAAGAGCTACAGGTGGATGTTACTGCATCTGAAGAGCCACAGGTAGATGTCACTGCAGCTGAAGAGCTACAGGTGGATGTTACTGCATCTGAAGAGCTACAGGTGGATGTCACTGCATCTGAAGAGCCACAGGTAGATGTCACTGCAGCTGAAGAGCTACAGGTGGATGTCACTGCATCTGAAGAGCTACAGGTGGATGTCACTGCATCTGAAGAGCCACAGGTAGATGTCACTGCAGCTGAAGAGCTACAGGTGGATGTTACTGCAGCTAGCTTCTTGGAATTTTCTCCAGCAATTTTTTTTCTGCAAGTCCTATTAAATCAACTTCATCTAGACACTCAATAGGCAGGGTTTGCCTTATGTATGTGAACATGGTTTGAGATGTTATTCTGATCATTCTATCATTTGCACAGACACACACACATACACATACACACACACATACACATACACACACATACACACACACATACACACACATACACACACACATACACACACATACACATATACACACACATATACACACACATACACACACATACACACACACATACACCCACAGACACACACACACATACACACACACATACACACACATACACACACATACATACACACACATACACACACACATACACACACACACACACACACACACACACACACACACACACACACACACAAGAGATAGAGAGAGAGACAGAGAGACAGAGAAACAGACAGAGAGACAGAGAGAAGAACTTGATTTTGCCTTTGAATTAAATGCTGATCTCAAGATAAATGTTCTCCATTTTTACCACCCAAATTTCAAATGCTTTAACTTTTTCTTCCTGTCTTGCCTGCTAGGAAACTGGGGAGCAGTGATGATCTCAGGTGACAATGACAGACTTTCAGTCTCTCCAATCTGAGTAATTCTGACTCTTTTCATTCTGTCTGGGAAGCCGACTCCCTAACAATGAATTTCTTGATAGTGTCACTTTTGTGAAACCGACTTTCTCTGTAATGTCACCTTAAGTATCACTGTGGAGGGAATTTCTGCTCCTCTTCTTCCTCCTCTGCAGAAACCTGCTAGATCCACGGTACCACTTTGTGACTCAGTGAAGGGATTAGTAAGATAGCAGGAGCATGAAGCAATGCCTTGATTGTTCAAAACACAACACACTTCTGTTTGCTCCACACAACAATGAGAAACCGTGCACTTTTTAAACAAACACTTTTTTTTTTGGTGTTTGTGCCATCAGTATTCATCATCCCGAGACTTTCCTTCTAATTTAAGGAGTCGTCCTTTATGTGGGGGACTGACCGTACCCCTGCTAAGTATCCAGCAGACCCTGAGACATTTGGTTTGCTTTTGTTCACATGGGGCAATTGAATGTTAGACCGCATCTAAGAGTCTTGATAAACAGTGACTGGTTCAACTGGCTCTCCAGGCAAGACAGGAAGCAGAAGTTAAAGCATTTGAAATATGGGTGGAGAAAATGAAGAACATTTATCTTGAGGTCAGCATCTAACTCGCAGGCAAAGTCAAGTACTGTGTGTGTGTGTGTGTGTGTGTGTGTGTGTGTGTGTGTGTGTGTGTAAATGACTGAGTGCTCAGGATAAGAAAAGATCTCAAGATCTCAGTCCACGTTCATATACAGATGGGGCAGAGCCTGCCTGTCTGAGCGCCTGGAGTGGATTTGGTTTAATGAGCCTTGCAATGCAGTTGTAGAAAATTCCAATGTTCACTCAACTGGAGTGAAACTTTCAGAGTCAAGGCAGACATTCTTGAGAAAAATTGGATTTTCTCATGTAAAACAATATGACCAAGGCTTTAAAATATTTCCTTTAGTGTTTCTTTTAATTTTTTATACTAAAGAATATTTTCTTTCTTCATTCAATACAGTATAAAAATGTAATCCCCTCAGCGTGATTAAGTAGACATGATTTCATTGTCAAATGCCTTAAAACATGCAGAGAGTTGTTCTATATTTTGCCACCATGTGTTGAAGTTAGACACAATAAGCATCAGACACATCAGGAAACCTGAGTGATGGTGTTTAGACTCACTTGAGCAGTTAGCTCAAAGCCGATGGCATCATGGGAGGCCTGTTTCAATTCCTTAATATTTGTGGAACAGCATCAATCTATCTACTTGCCACCCTGTCCTGGTTCTCATCTGTTTATTGGCCCCAGTCTGGGAGTCACTGCAGTGTATAGCCTCCTTTCTGCCTTATCTGCAAGAGGTGTCTCCAAGCTCCAGCGGCTCACGGTTGAGTTCCCTCAGCTTCTACTGAATTCCCTTTTTGGTTCTTACTATAGGTCAGAGCAGCCTTGATTTATGACTGTTTTTCTTTCCTTATTAAGCCAAGGGTATTAGCCTTTCCCCTTACATTTAGCTTGTTGTAGCTTCACTTTGGCACATCTGAACTGTCAGCATTGCCCCTTGTATTTTTCACCTTTCTTATGGCTGTCATCTGACAAATGCAACTTACACGAAGAAGGTCTCCTTTTGGCTTAGTTTAGAGGAATACAGCCCTCCATGGTGGGGAAGCTATGGTGCAGGAGTGGCTTGGTCCACAGCATCAACCAGGCAGCAAAGAAGAGAAGAGCTATTGCTAAGCTGGATTTTTCCTCTTTCCCTTTATTTCTTTAAATCAGTCCCGGCTCCTAACCCACTGAGTGGTTCTACCAACACTCATGGCAGACCTTTCCTCTTCAGTTAAATGTCTCTGGAAACACCTAAAAAAATCATACTCAAAGTGTGAGTCCATCATTAATGCTCTAGGTGTTCTTTAATCTAATCAAGTTGACCATTGAAATTAACCACCACATTCTTCTTCCTCGTTAATGCAACAATAAATCAAAACACAGCATTGTGATGCCACGTCACCTGATCTGACCATCGAGACATCTGCTAAGAGGCTAAGGAGCAGGTAGCATATGTAGGATGGTGAGATGGACAAAGGGACAATCATATCCACTGCAGAACAGAGCTGGATGAAGAGCCGGTTCATCATACTTTAGAATGGCATGCAGATTAGAAAACTGAAGTGCTGTTTCTAGAGTTTTCCATTTTATGTTTTCACACTATATTTGAAGACAGGGAAGTGAATCTACCAACTACGCTCATTATTACCATTTCTCCCTCACACCTCTTCCTTACAGGTTGCACAATGTACAAATGTTTCCATGCCAACATAGCTTGTGGTCTTTTTGCCCCTCTCTATAAGACAGGAGATTAATATATTTTTCTTGGACACATTAAATATCGTGATTCACACTTAGCTGTTCATTTGTATAACCAACAAAATAGTCACTGAATTTGTATCTCAAATATGAACACACACACATATATGCACATACACATAACCACAAACTAAGAACTCACTAAATCTAAAAAAAGTTAGAGAGTGTATTAAATACACTGCCATGTGCCTGCGGTAGAGGACAACAGAGAGGAAGTGTGCAAGGGCACTGTAAGGAGCTGCTTACACAGAGCTGCGGGGGAGAGCTGCATGGACAGTCAGGCAGTGTGTAATGTCACAGTAACCTGGAGCAAGTGCAGGTGAGTTTGTTGTTGTAAGCCACACTCAGGCCTTGAGGCAACGACAGACTTGCCCTGAGTCTGAAATAGCTCAGAATCCTAACATGGCATGCATGTTTCCTGCTGACTGATCAACAATATAGATAATTTGGATGATTATCTCTTCTTCAGTAGCTTTTCTGAGCCACACCGGTCAGTCTTCTGGCCCTATATTGTTAGTATCACCAGGGCTGATGGACTTGGGATAAGTACAAAGTGACTCACTCTAAGGGACTAAGGTATGGCTCAGGGGATGTGGGATGGAACTCATCGGGGCAACTAGAGTTACTGGGTTCTATGGGTCCAACATTCTTATTATCTGTCTTGATGAGGTGCCAACACGGAAGTCTGTTGGTATAAGTAAAGGAGGATGTTGTTGACTAGACAAGGGTTGGAGCATGTGACAGGTGGTTTATGTCAACTTGACACTGCTGAAGTCATCTACGAGGAGGGGACCTCAACTAAGAAAGTTCCTCTGTAAGACTGTGCTGTAGACAAGTCTGTAGAGTATTTTCTTAGTTTGTTAGTGACTGATTGGGAGGACCCTGTTCATTGTGGTGGCTCCATCCCTGGGCTGGTGGTCCTGGGTTCTATAAGAAAGTAGGCTAAGCAAGCCATGAGAAACAAGTCAGTGATCAGCACCCCTCCATGGCCTCTGCACCAGCTCTTGACCCTAGGTTCGTGCTGGGTAAACCAAATAGACATTTCTCACCTTAAGTTGCTCTGGTCATTGTTTTTCTGCATAGCAATAGCAACCCTAACTAAGACATGGCAGAAATTTTTATTGTATTTTAAAATTTATTTTTCTGGGAAGTCCCATGAGGCAGGCAAGAATAAAGACAGGAGATGGATTTAGAGATGACCAATTCGTGTTCAGCAATGGCCCTGTGATGAGCGAGGGGTTCCTCTGGGGTCTCAGACCTCTAAGAGGAGCAAAAAAGGACCTGAGTAAGATAAAAGCCCTATTGAGATTTTCTCCAGTAGTAATAGAGGAAATATGAGACCGTATTCACCTCAAGGCAGTTGACTCAGTGTTGACAGGAGAATAGAATGTGGCCATTAAGGTTTTCTGTGAGGCACAGGCTAAGGTGAGCACAGTGTTATTATTAAGACATTCTGAAGGTGGATAACTCCTAAGTTTGGAGCTGTGTATCATGGCTGGCTTATTTGATGTCAGTCTTTGGGGTCCCTTTTTAGGAGGATGTATACGTTTTCTTCTCCAAAGGGGCTTTCTCTGTGGCACTTTGTAAGGGTGCCATTGTTCCCTCATCGTAGATGTCACTGGAGGTCGCATATGAAATTATCAGATGCCATCTTAGTCACTTTATTCCTTTTAGCCTTGGCCTCAAAATTAAAGATGGAAAATATTAACACAGCTCCTTAATGTAATCACAAATAATTTGGATTAGCCATATAATTCTGTTGCACTTATAGATATTTTTTAATGACTTCTGAGATTTTCTCATGATTTATGAGGGATATGCCATAGCTCAGTTTTTCAGGAAATATACTCTAAGCTTGTGTACTAAGATACAGAAAGATATTGAGGACCCTTGGGCTGGACACTGAACAAGAGGATGTTAATTTAGAGCAGAAAACTTGAGTCTCTTTCTTAGAAGCTCTGAAGCCCGGCTCAGTGCTGTCTTAACTCAAAGGGCAGGGAGATATTTTCTTCTGTCTTGTCATGTCTGAGTCAGTTCCTATCCCTCGTCCTCTCAACACTGACCCAGCCACAGGGCCAGGCCCCAAGGAACTGTGCCTGAGACAGTTCAGGACAGTGACCTTGATGGACACCCTCAGCTGCCAGGCTTTCCCCAGCCTCGGTATAAGCATCTCACCTGTGGGAGTAAGAGCCGATGGGTGTTCTGTGGCCTTCATAAGACAGGTGGGCACGACAGGGGTGGTCTGCACGAAAGGCCCAGGATGCTCACTGATCTGCTCCAAATCCATTGCTGCTTTCCCCGAGTCAAGAGAGCAAAGCAAGATTGAACAGGACAACCTTAAAGATCTCAACCGACTTTATTTGTGATTCTAGAAGCAGGCAGCAATTTGTACCGTGAAACGCAGGGTTTGTGGTTAGCTTAGTGGAAAATGCTGGTTTGTACAGACTGATTGAAAACAACAAAACAAAACAACACTCCAAACAAACAAACAAAAACACAACAAACAGTGACAAAGATACAGATTTGCCACTTGGAAGGTACCTTTCTCGTGAGGTGGGCACAGACGCAAAACATGGAAAAGCAACCGACTGGGTAACACCAGATTGGTTCATCCAGGTTGCTCTTTCATCAAGGGCCTGGTTGAAACTTCTGTTTGGAAAGTTTGGCTACTTTCTTTCTCTGGGTTTCTTGGAAAGTCAGATACTAACCAACTGTGAAGTTGCCTGGCCGTACACTCTCCAGTTCGACTTTTTTTCTCATCAGGCTACATAAACTGCCTATGCTAAACTGATGCTAAGCTGCCAGTAGGCTCCACTCAGCTTAATTCTCTTCTGTCCTTATGTGTCTGCAGCACAGCTGTCCACACTCCTAGATTCCGCACCTGGGCCAGCCTTCTTCCCTGACTTCTCTTCCACTCTGTGGTCCCACCTCTAGGCTGATCCTCAGGTGAACCAAATTCAATTTGACTTAGATGGAGAAGACGCCATCACCTGCTCAGCGCTGCTCTCTTAGGAAGGTGCTTTAGAGGGAGTCCTCTCTTCCTTTGAGTCCACTGCTTTTTCCAAGCAGTGCTGTCACACGTCCAAACCAACGGTTTGTGTGATGCTGTGAAAGTGAAGGAAGCCTGGGTTGGGTTAGAGACCCTGAGACACTGAGGACGCCACAGCTGTGGGGTGACTGCCAAGGGGAGCTGCACATGGGGAGTGGTGTGAGCTGGAGAGAGAAGGCAACAGAGCTGAGCATGGGACTGTCCAAGTCCTTCAGCCTTGGTCATGGGAGCTGCAGGTTTTGGAGTTTGCCCTGCTGTGTTTCCCTCTTGCTTTGATCCAGTGTTCCCTCACTGTACCCCACTTCCTCTCCTTTGGAATGGCGATGTATGTTCTGTGCCACTGTACAAGGGATTGGCTCTTTTAGTTTACAGGGGGCTTACTGTCAAGAGATTGCCTCCAGTCTCGGAAGAGATAATTGGACTTAAAACAGTACTGAGACTGTGAGGGACTACGAGGATGCTTGAAGTTAGAGAAAATGCATTTTGTAGTATAATGCCAATACTTGAACACTTGAATACTTGGTCCCTAATTAGTGGCTGCTTGGGGAGGATCAGGAGGTGTGGCCTTGCAGGAGGAAGTACATCACTGGGAGTGGGCTTTGGTGACATTTTGAGTCAGCCTTTCTGTTTCCTGTTTGTGGTTTCAATGTGCGAGCCCTCACCTGTTCCTGCTACCACGGCCCCACTCTGCCATCATGGACTCTAACCCTCTGGAACTGTAAGTCCAACCAAACATTCAGCTTTACAGGTCTCCTTGGGCGTGGTGTTTTATCACAGCAATGGAAAAGTACCTGCTACGCCAAGCCTTGAGTCCAGGTTGTCTGTGGAACTTGGCTGTGCTGAGGCAAGGATTTACTACGTCTCAGGGACAGGCTGATGAATAATAAAATCTCTTACACGAGGTTTAACTACCCCATGTCCAAAGCCTGGCCTCTGAATTATTTTACTGTGAATCATCTGTCTCGTAGGCTTATAATGTCCTGAGCGTGTTTCAGGAAGCATCTGAAGTCATTCGCCACTCTGGCCTGTGGCCACTGAGCCTAAAGAGAAATAGCAAACGGAAATAGAGAGGGGAATGGTGTTTCTCTAGATCCTAGCAAACCCAAGAAAGGGTTGTTTTCGGTGGTTCCCTGTGCTCCTCACAGTGTGCTGCAGTGCTTGACAAGCTGTTGGTTCAGTGACTCCCAATTTTAAAAAATTGTTTAATTTTTTTTTAAAGTCATTTGCCAGAGTAGTGGATTGTATCGGTGTCTGCTTCCTGGTTGTAATCTTGCACTGTAGCTATGGAAGCCCTCTGTGTGTTACTGTTTTTATTGTCTAACATAATACCATACATAGAAGTTAATTTGATCACCTCAAAGAGTTTAAGATGTATCCTCTGTGTAATGCAATAAATCACATATGACACAGATGACAAGTAGGCAAATGGTAGACAGATGGATGGACTGACATATAGACAGACGGACGGACAGTAGAGCGTCTCTTCGTGTACTTTATACCCAGCACTGTTATCTTTCCATCTCAACCCACACTTCCTTTGAAAGCATTAATGCTTATTCCTGGGTTCCGGTTTTCACATCCCTGAACCACAAACATGCAGATGTTCTTGGTGTCGGCAAGCGTGTTTATGATAACCAGAAGGGATAGTAGGTTTATCTAGTTTCATTGTTTTCCCCAACCAGGATAAAATGCTTCTCCCATATGATTTATATGGAAACAACTAAAACCCTGGCTATGGAATCATAGCTCACTCTCATTTAGGTAACTGGTTTAGTACGTGTGGCACTGCTCTGACCTTAGTGTGCCAGGCCCAGGATGCTGGTTAGTTTTGTCAGCATGGCACAGACTAGTCACCTGGAGTGAGGGACCCTGAGGAATTACCTCCACCAGACTGGCCCTGGGCAAGGCTGCTGTGGTGTGATTTTTAAGAGGCATGATTGGTGCGAGACGGCCCAGCCTGCTGTGGGCTGCACCACCTCCAAGCAGGTGTGTCCGCTTTGTAGAAGTGGGCAAGCTGGGCAAGCCATAAGGACAAGCCAGCAGGCAGCGCTGCCGTGCGGCCTCTGCTCCGGGCCCTTCCCTCAGTGTAGAGTGTCATCCGAAGTGTGAAAAGAAAGACAACCTCCCCCCCCCCTCCCCCGGTTATGTCACAGATTTACTGAAGCAACAGTGAATAACTAGGACCTCTGTTTACTTTCTCTTTTATTTGCTGTGATAACGTACCAATAATTTAGGAATAAAAAAAAATCAATTCATCATGTTAAGTTTTCATTTTACCTTCCTAATTTTTTAAACAATTAAGCAGTTTTACTTTGAGATAAATAAAAATTAAATTGCAATGATAAGAAAAAGAAGAAGAAAAAAGAAAAAAAAGAAACTCCCGGTATGTTTTTACTCATTTCCCCCCATTGTTAATATTTTATGACTATTTTATAGTATAATCAAAACCAGGAAGTTAACATGAATATAAGCTATTGACAGTCATGTTTCCAAAGTCTTCTAAGGCTGTGTGTGCATGTGCGTGTGCATGTGTGTGTGCGTGTGCGTGTGCGTGTGTGTGTGTGTGTGTGTGTGTGTGTACATGCGCACATATTTGTTTCTATGCACAAATACTCTATTTTTCTTCAATTAAACTTTCAGCTTGGTGGATATGGGACTTCATTTGTGTTTCTGCTCGTGCTAACAGGAGATAAAGATTTTTAGCCGCCACAGAAATCAGAACCCACCCAGCCCTGTGCTGTTTCCCTGTGATAGGAAAAAATGTTCCGTTTGAAAACTGCCACGCAGAGCATCAGCAGCAGTCACAGAAAAGCTGTGGGTTTGTCTGCCATGGGTTTTCATTTGAAAGCTCCACATATTCAGGGGTAGGCATTCCTCTCACCCCCTTTTTTGTTTGTTTGAATAGATTAACTAAGACCAGTCATTAGCAATTATGGCTTATGGAAGCAAATCTGCTCTTGAGAGAGTTGCAGGTACATGGCTGACTTGCAATAAGCTGTTTAATGCAGACAGGTAATCTCTCTAATTGAGAGCTTTTAAAAATTATTATGGTAAGCTCATTCTTTAGTGTCAAATGAAAAAAACATAAGATGGTGGTTGGTCTTGGGAATGTGACCGGAGAAACCCTGCCTTATAAACAGCCTGCAATAATTTGTTCATGGCTCACGTCTTCATTGTGAACTAGGCTCCCCTCCTCCTGCAGCACACACACCTGAGCACATCGAGCACGTGACATCAGCACACAGGCATACACAAAAGTGGGGCAGCTGTTTCCCCACAGACTCCCTAGCTGTTGCTCCAAACGGGGACAAATGATCGTTGCTGGCGAATGTGGAGGTCAGTGATTATTTTCTCAGGAAGAAAAGGTTAGAGTAGACGTTATATTTTCCTCTGTTTTTAACGCAAGTGAGAGAGCTCTTAGAAAAACAAGATGCTTAACTCTTGCTGGGAAAGGCAATCCCGCTTCCCTGCGGCAGCCTTCCTCAGCTCCTGCCCATGCCAGACTTTTCCCCATCAGACTCCCGTTATCACTTGACACACTTTTCCAGGCGACCTCTGCTCTCCCCACCTCCCCACACTTCCTGAAGGAGATATGTGTGGGAGAAAAACATTGGAATGCACGCTGAGAAAAGAAGTGGTCCGTGAGACATTTCGCATAAACCTGAGTGTTTGAACCTCTCCTTCATCTTTGGATGATTTTAGAACTTAGGCAGCTTTGTGGATGGGATCAGTGGTCTCCCCCTTATTCGTGGGGGTATAGTCCTCATCCTTGAGGCAGAGAGCAGCTTGGAACCATGCATGGTGTTGTTTTTGTATATAGATATCTATAAAACTTAGGCCTAGGAAGGGATTGACAACTGTAATTATAAATTGGGTCAATTATTGCAACACACTATAAGGAAAGTTGGGTGACTGTGGGCTCCTCCTCCTTAAATATCGTATGCTATCAATCTTGGCCACATTAGAAAATTACAACATGATTTTCTCTCCTTATGGAGAAGCTTAATGTTTTTACTAAAAGGAAACTGTAGCTTCTTACTGACGTAGCTGAACTGCCATTGTCACCACCCTTGAAGCCACTGTAGGTAGAGGAAAGGTTACATAGACACACAGGTAAGCCAGTCGGCCACACACACAGTGCAGATACACTGGAAGAGAGACAGGTTCATATCCCGGTTAGGACAGCACCTGAAAATGCCACAGAGGAGAACGCGGAAATGAAGCTTATGGATTATTTATGTCCAGGACTCTCCATTTAGTATTGTTGGACCATCGTTGATGATGGGCAGCTGACATCACAGAGAGGTTAACCACGGCTGCTGGGAATCGACCTTCAGGCCTATTACAGACTTGATAAGTGACAGAGCCCTGTGAAGAATGCGTGCCGAGTGTCTACGCGTGCCATACCCTGGTCTTCAGCTTCGTGAGTCTCCGTTGCTATCCTGGAACTTCCACTTGAAAGCAAAATCAGAGAAATCTGTAGACTCACTGAACCGCGGGGATCTGTGAAGTGGTACTGGCAACTCTTCCCCAGCTGTTCTGAAGCGCTTTCCGGGCAGGCGCAGCATTCTGAGGCATCTTTGTTCAGATCCCTGTGTTCTGAGTCCTGCTGAGAGGTTCACCAGATGCAAGCGGATGAGGTCAGCGGGCCTTCTCTCATTGCACTGAGCAGTGAACATCCTGCTAGCAGCGAGGTTGTGAAGGCCACGTGTTGAAGTGGATCCAGGCCGTACTCGCACACTTGTCACAGACACAGTATCTGCAAAAGGCATCCCATCTGAAGCCGCATTCGTCCGCAGGACATGGCCAAATAGATAAAACTTAAAAGCCATGCAGGCCTCTTAACTCAGAAACAAGTAACAGAGACAGCAGACTAAGGAGTGGGGGTAGTGGGGGAAGCCAACAAAATGCTACTTCCAGTTCTGCTGAGGCCAGCCTTTCCTGACACATAGGAAGCCAAGTGTAAGCTAACCCTGGCCCCATATGGTGTGGGAGACGGGCCCAGGCTTTCTGGGCTGCCCCTCAGGAGCACAAGCTGCCAGACAACATAGGACTGTTTGCAATTAGCCTGGTTCACCCGGTTCCTAAGAGAAGCCCCATCCTAAATCTGGCAGCATAATTCACCAGAAGCATGGATTTGGGTGGTGTCCCGCTGCTGCAGCACTCAAGAACAAAGGTCTCCAGTGATGACATCTCCCCAGAGGAGAAGAGGGACAGAAACTGACCTAGCACACTGGGAGCCTCCTCACCTGCAGGCTCAGCCTCAGCTCCGAAAGATGCCATGAGGGAAAGTACCCCGAGTAATTCACATTCCTTTCTGTAGGCTGGTAAGCCCAGGCAGGCCTACTCTGATCAAAGTCAAAGCCCCACAGGTCCCAACCCTCTCATCCAAAAAAGATGACTTCAGCTGATGGAAACCTTAGGGAGGTCTCGCATCAAAGGGACCAGGGTAAAGTCCAGGGAGCAAGACACTGGGGCCACAGCAATGCTGAGAGCTCAGCCCCGGTCTCTTTTTTTCTCCAGTTTCCCTTATGTCCTCAAACAACTGTAATGGAGTCCCTGTTGGAAGCTGTAATCAGCTTCTGACGCTGTGACCAGCAAATGTTTGAGCATGTATACATGTGAACACACACATACACACACACACACACACACACACACACACACACACACACACACACAGAGGCATCACACACATACACACATAGACACACACAGGCACAATATATCCCCAGACACACAGATACATATAGACACACAGAGACACACATTGTGTCATTTAGAAAATTCTTTGTTAGCCACAGTCTTCAAAATTACTAGTAATTTCATGTTTCCACAAAATATACTTTACAACTATGTCATATATTTCTCAAATATGTAAGAATTAATTTGGAAAAAACTGCTTAACTTCTTACTCACCCCCTCCTTCAATAGGATCAATAAACAAATTTTAAATTCAGAGTTAACACTATTGATGACTCAGGGACCTGTCTGTCTTGAAACAACTCAAAGATTTAACAGTAAAGTGAAATGACAAAAAAGAATAGTTAGTAACTACACGTAAGGTTAATGCAAGGTTTAGAATCATCAGTAAAGCGATGGGGTTAAAGAATACTTAGTAACACATGAGGTTAAGTGAAGGTTTATAATTGTCAGTAAAGCCCTGGGGCTCCATTTACATACGAGAGTCCAGGACTATGTTAGAAATCATAGGTGTATGGAGAAATCACTAGCATATACTAATGCTTGCCACACTAGCCCACAAATCCTAACTGAGCCCCTCCATTAAAAGAACTAAAGCAGCTCTCCCCGGTTTCCCAAAAACACCTCCTAGGGGCTGCAGCTTCTACAAGGAGAGGCAGCTTCACCAAAGTACCACAAAGACATCAGCAACTGATAGATGCTACTTCCTAAGGATTGTTAAAAGGGCTTTTGTAATATTTTTGTTGCTATTCAAAAATGTGCACATGAAAGAAAACTTTAGTCAGACATAACAAAATGGTTCACATGTGGCCTGTTCCTCCAGGGTTCTCGTGCTTGCTCTGTGGGGATCTAGGAGGCGGGCCCCAGCGGGGTATCACTGACATCACTGGTACGTTCCCTTGGGAAGGATTTAGGTGACTCCGTGGAAGCTCTGAGTAACTTCTTGCAAGGCTGGATTCTTACAAAAACATGAGCCGGACCTCTGCATCTCTCTCTGGCTTCCTTTTCTGTGGCCTCTTATTCACCATGACGTGAAACTCAGGAACTGGCCAGAGTACAAGCAAACGATCCCATCCAATCTTGAACTTCCTGTTTTCAAAACTATAATCCAAACGCACATCCCTTCTTTATAATGTTGGCCTGCCTCAAGCATTTCGTTATAATGTTGGCCTGCCTCAAGCATTTCGTTATAGTGCCAGAAATGTAGACACTAATGCATGGAACAGATGCTCCTGTCAAGGGGCTGAGCACCAGCAATTCCTCTTCAACAGTTGCTCTGGCCCTTGAGACCTTTACCTTAATTTAATCTTTAATTTATTGAAAATCTTGCACTACATGTAGCCAATGTTACTGATTAAAAAAACGGGGGTTTGACCACGATCCAGGGAGTATATGGGCAACACAACTTGAACTTGCTTTTTTTTGTGTGGGGGGAGGGGGATGTCAGGGGGAAGTCACAAGGGTAGAGGACAGACCTGGAAGGAACTGGAAAGTGTGTGTGATCAGGGTGCACTATGTGAAATTCCCAAATAATCAAAAATATTATGTTGGAAGAAAAAAAAAAAGAACCTTGGAATCAGAATGCACTGTGCTGTGTGCACAGTCTAGCCAGAAGAAGATGCTCATTCATCTAGCAGTGGGCACACATCTTGAGTATATGTGCACAAACTCAATGAAGGATCTTACACACACACACACACACACACACACACACACACACACACACATGCGAGCGCGCGCACACACACACGCACACACTTGGTTTGCAAATTGTCAAAGTGAAAATTATGGAGACGTGATGGTTTGAAGAAGAATGGCCCCCATAGGCTCATATATTTGAATGCTTGGTCACTAGAGCACCATGCCTGCCTGCCACCGTGCTCCCTGTTAAGATGATAATAATAGACTAAGCCTCTGAAACTATAAGCCAGGCCCCCAATTAAATGCTTTCTTTTATAAGAGCTGTCCTGGTCCTGGTGTCTCTTCATAACAACAGAACAGTGACTACTAGGTAAACTGGAGGAGGAGGAGGAGGAGAAAGAAGAAGAAAAAGGAAAAAGAAAAAGAAGGAGAAAAGAAAGGAGCATGCCACAATCGCCAAAACGACATCTTTTTCAGGCAATAAGAAGGCTACACAGAGAAACCCTGTCTCGAAAAACCAAAGAAGAAGAAGAAGAAGAAGAAGAAGAAGAAGAAGAAGAAGAAGAAGAAGAAAAAGAAGAAGAAAAACACTCCAGTGACTACTCTGGTGGATACAAGGCCTGCTGAGAAGTGGCCACATGGCCAGTCCTAAAAGGATGATACACTGTTTCAGAAAAGCACACACCAACCCTGTAATGACAAGAAACTGCTAACACAGCTGCCACGAGAGCCAAGAGACACCATCTTGTCAGGAATTTACCAACAATGAAAATAAAAGCTAGAAATAAGAGGGAACCATTTCTAAAAGTGCATGCACTCCTAGATATGCCCAAGGGAGCAAGCGACTAAGACACCACACACACACACACACACACACACACACACACAC
The DNA here is from genome assembly GCF_964271855.1 of Acomys minous. Classification (NCBI taxonomy): domain Eukaryota; kingdom Metazoa; phylum Chordata; class Mammalia; order Rodentia; family Muridae; genus Acomys; species Acomys minous. Next base: position 129,297,547 of record NC_140486.1, read on the forward strand.
ACACACACACCTTTGAAATTCAAGTATATAAGCATTTTGCTTAAATTTGAAACAAATGGAAAGATAAACATGGACAAATACAACTAAAATAAGAAGAACTGAACTTGTTAATCGGAGGAGGAGGGGTGTACGTCGGATGCAGAGGAGAGCGGGAAAAGCTGAATTTCTCTAACTAAGCCTTGGAACTAAGGAAGGTTTCCTAAATATATAACATTTCACAGAACTTAATAAAAACAAATGTATGAGCCCTAAAATCTATCAGTATGCCTAGGCAGATTGGTTTTGCTACAAACCCGGGTGCTGGTGTAGCATCCAGGGAGTTCCATGAAGTGCCTTGACTTGGGGCTTCTAGGATGCTAGGCCACAGGTAAAAGAGCAGCAGCTAATGATAGCAACTGAGAAACACCTTTAAGCAATCATGGTATTGGTGGGAGTGATGTTTTTATTATTATTAATATGTTGCTGATACAATGTGAAATAAGTACAGAATTCTCTCCAATACTCATATTTTGAGTGTGGCAGAAAAGACGCAAGAGATGTGTTCCTTATTGAACTCAAAGGAGAAAGGCCGCATGAATCCCTAGCGTGTTTTACCTCTACAAAACAATGTATAATTACCATTCTGCTTGATGGAAAGTCTTCTAACAACAGAGACCAATGGAATAGCAACGGGCACACAACCTAAGCCAATGGGATAGCAACGGGCACACAACCTAAGCCAATGGGATAGCAACGGGCACACAACTTAAGCCAATGGGATAGCAACGGGCACACAACCTAAGCCAATGGGATAGCAATGCACACACAACCTAAGCCATATTCTCTTAGAGATAGCTCCCTAAAGGTCTTAGGACATTTTCTCAAACCAGGTGTAAAGGAGAATACCAAGTATTATTTAGATCTCATTAAACAGAATTGATGTGTGTGAAATAAGCCCCTAAGGGCTAAATATAGGACAATATTAACAGAACACACTTGTTTCAGGGTACCAGGACAGTTAGTGTCTGATCATGCCTAATGACTTGAGGGATCAACTTACTGGGAAAACCAGTAATCCAAGGGAGAATTATTGATGGGTCCCATCTGACTTCCAAATATCAACTTCATCTCAAGGAATCCATCTGGATCTAGGAGAAATTGTCTCTCTGGAGAGTTGTTCCTCCTGATAAGTGCAGATGGGAGGACAGACCACCTTCACTCTGTAAATGCTACAGTCTGATGAAGGGTAGACATTATGTACCCCGAGATGGAGAGGAACAGGACGAGCTACTGGAGGTGAGTGAATCTGCTGAAGTCATGTACCAGAAACAGGAGGTGAACGAATCTGCTGAAGTTATGTACCAGAAACAGGAGGTGAACGAATCTGCTGAAGTCATGTACCAGAAACAAGTACATGAATCTGCTGAGGTGAACGAATCTGCTGAAGTTATGTACCAGAAACAGGAGGTGGAGGAACAGAGCCATGGAGTGACACCTGGGGTGCAGTTAGCCCAACACACAAATGACAGTTCAGCCCGTGAGAGAAGGGGTGATGTAAGGAGGGACGTGAGGGTTAGAAATGAAGAGAGACATCAGTGGCTTGTTCACTGCCACTGTGTGTAAACCTCGCATGAGTTGCTGCATGTAAATCCCATTTGTGTCTTGGTTCTAATAATAAAAGCACACCTTACAGTGTGCGAAGAGTGCACATCTGACAGCTGTGGAGGGCACATACTTACTGACGTGGGAGCAACATTTAAGATGTAAGGGCCTCATTTCTTTAAAGGATATAAACGCACACACAATACATAGATGGTTAACTAGTATTCGGAATTGATATGACGTATTAAATTGCTTAAGAGTAATTCAGAGAGAGGGGAAGGAGCGAGGGGGCCATACAGAAGAGAGAAGAGAATCTCGCCTATGAGCTGGTGAAGGTCAAAGCCAAGGGCCGAGCACATGGCGTTACAGTCTCTACTCTTCTTCCTACTCAGAATTTTCCACAATAAAAATGTACACCATAACAGGCACATGCAAATAAAGCGTCCCCAAGGAAGCTACCACTAACAGTCAACTAGAAGATGGAGCTGCCATAGGAGAGTGGGTTTCAAAGCGATAAGCCATATGGCGAACAGAATCTATCCAAGACAGACAATGGCACTTTTGTTTGTGTTAGCTGTGTGTCTGTTGGCTGAGCTTCTGAAAAAGTCATTTAGAAAAATTCTCTCCAAGTAACTAGAGAGTTGGATATGCCAAAAACTATGACAAATTATGAGGCTGGAGTTTTACCAACCTCTACATGCCTGACTGTGATATACAATCTCCACTGTGGTCAACGCATGCTGGAAAATTAACCTAGTCACTCTCATGGATAAAAAAAAAAATGTGACAGCTTGTGTTATATTTTTTCCATCAGACATTTAAAAACATTTATTCATGTGGTTTCCTTTGAAATTAATGGGGAAACACAAAAGAACTCACATATGAACCCCTGGCACAAATGGATTGCTACAGTCACAGGAAGCTATTGCATTTCTTTTAACTTGTTTTTTTCCCCCATTGATTTATTCACTTTACATCCCAATCATAGCCCCCTCCCTGCTCTCCTCCCAGTCCCACCCTCACACCCCTTCCCCCATCCTCCCAACTCTCCCTGGCACCTCAAGTCTCAGCAGGACTAAGCACATCCTCTCCACTGAGGCCAGACAAGGCAGCCCAACTGGGGAAAGGGATTAAAAGACAGGCAAGAGTCAGAGACAGCCCCTGCTCCCATTGTTAGGGGACCCACGTGTTGACCATGTGCACATCTGTTTCATATGTGTAGGGGCCTAGGTCCGGCCCGTGCATGCTCTTTGGTTGGTGGCTCAGTCTCTGTGAGCCCCCACGGGCCCAGGTGGGTTGACTCTGCAGGTCTTCTTGTGGTGTCCTTGACCCCTCTGACTCCCTCAATCCTTTCTGCTGTCCCACTCTTCCACAAGACCCCCAGAGCTCAGCCTATTGTTTGGCTGTGAGTCTCTGCATCTGTTTCCATCAGCTGCTGGAGGAAGCTTCTCAGAGGACAGCTATGCTAGGCTCCTGTCTGCAAGCATAGCAGAGTGTCATCAGTAGTGACAGGGGTTGGCCCTCTCCCATGGGGCGGGACTCAAGTTGGACCAGTCATTGATTTGCCAATTCCCTCAATCTCTGCTCCCTTTTGTATCTATACATCTTGTAGGCAGAAAATTTTGGGTTGAAGGGTTTGTGGGTGGGTTGGTGTCCCTCTCCAGCCACTGGAAGTCTTGCTTGGTTACAGGGGATAATGGCTTCAGGCTCCATATCCCCTGTGGCTAAGCGTCTCAGTTACAGTCACCCTCATAGACTCTTAGGAGCCTCCCCAGTGCCAAGTTCTCTGGACTTTCCCAGCGATGCCCCCCAACAATTTCTGTTCTCTCTCCTAGTCCTCGCTCTCCCCACACCTGATTCCCACCTCTGTTCCCCTCCCCCTCTCCCCTCCCTCCCTTGTTCCCTTCCTCCACCTCTGATGTCTTTTTTATTTTCCCTTCTGAGTGAGATTCAAGCATCCTCCTTTGGATCCTCCTTGTTACTTAGCTTCTTTGGGTCTGTGGATTGGAGGATGTTATCCTGTACTTTATGGCTAATATCCACTTGTAAATGAGTACATACTATGGGTGTCTTTCTGGTTCTGGGTTACCTCACCCAGGATGATACTTTCTACTTCCATCCATTTGCCTGCAAATGAACTTAAGAAATTATATTCTAACAAACCAAATAACCAAATTAAAAAATGTGGCACGGCACAGAGCTAAATGGAATTCTCAACAGAGGAATCTCTAATGGCTGAGAGGCACTTAAATGCGGAATATCCTTAGTCACCAGGGAAATGCAAATGCAGATGACTCTGGGATTCCATCTTATACCTGTCAGGATGGCTAAGCTCAGAAACTCAGGTGACAGCACATGCTGGGGAGGATGTGGAGAAAGGGGGACACTCCTCCACTGCTGGTGGATGTGCAAACTTGCACAGCCACTTCGGAAATCAATCTGGCGCTTTCTCAGAAAACTGGGAGCAGCTGTACCTCAAGGCCCAGCCATACCACTCCTGGGTATACACCCGAAAGATGCTCCGCAGTACAACAAGGACACTTGCTAACTAACTATGTTCATGGCAGCTTTATTCATAGCAGGAAGCAACTGGAAGCAACCTAGATGTCCCTCAACAGAAGAATGGATAAAGGAGCTGTGGTACATCTGCACAATGGAATACGACTCAGCTATTAAGAACAAGCTATTGCATTGCTGAAAATAAAAGGAAGTCACTTATTCTCCATCAGCCTGCCGATCTCCTGTTAAACAGTCCCTAGGGCTCCATGAAGCTTACAAAACAAACCTCTCAAAACCAGCCCTCCCTAGACCACCGAGATTCAGCAAACTACCTGTCTGTTAGCTCTTCTCCCATATTCGCAAATAACTCCCCTGAGGTGCGTAGTGACTCACCAATCACAAGAAACAATGTACACGGAGACCCACAGTTATTTGGAGACCCATCAAGTGCTACCACGTAAAATGGTGGCCTGTCAGGATGAAGTGACTCGTAGGCCTTCAGACTTGTTGGAGGACAATCTATAGAGGATGCACCCGATGCTTGATATAGGTTATTAGCCTGGAGGCCGTGGCTGGTTCCCCATCCCATCTTTTGGTTAGGACTCCAGGTGGGGACAGGCCAGGTGACAAAGGGGAGGCCTTGAACAGACACAAAATACGGGAGCTATCCAAACGCTTTCCCAAACGACTTGCCATGACGGCACAGAAGCCTTCAGAAAGCAGTGGCCCTGCCTGCTGCATCCTGGGGATAAACAACTTTTACTATGAGATACAGTGTGGGGAGGAAGAAAATCCAAGAACACTGGGCAGAGACTCCATGCTGACTTAGATGTGAACCTTGGCTGAAGGAGCAAAGGAAGAGGAGACACCCCAAGGGCAGGACTGTCTCGCTGAGGAGCTGGGCTTATTCCCAGGTCAGGGTCTGGGTGGGGTTGTGGGGAGGGGCATCAGGAACTTTGCTATGGGAACCTCATGGTTGGGTTGTGGTTCCAGTCATTGGACGGACACCTGATTGGTTGACACTCACGGATTGCTCACCAATAGGACTGAATTGGCACTGGCATTTTCCACAGCACTGTGGGCACGGATCTCTTATGCTCCTAATTGTGATTAAAACAACCCAGCTGGAGTTGCTTTTAACCTATGCTGCTAATATGTAGATGGGTTTTTAATTTTAGCTCGTATATGTGCAAAAACGCAGGAGAAGCCCAAGTCCCAATTACACTTAGTCTCACTCATTGTCCGAGATCTGCTTCCAGTTCCTTCAAACACGTAAGCTCAATTTCCTTTCCTGTGTCATATGTAATGAATGTGTTTTCTGAAAGAGTTCACGTAGCTCCCAGATGTGTCTGGCTTTGAAAATATCTGAACTGGCATGCCAGAAATTTTCTGATATAAAGCTAAAGGCCCCACATTTATTTAACATCTTCAAAGAGAGTGCTATACAAGTTATAGGCTTCCTGGAGGTTATAATGAAAGAAATAACAGACCAGCGGAAAGGCTGGCTTCTGTCCTGCGGGGCTGACAAGGTAGTAGAGGCAATACAGTCACAGGGAACTAGATGCTGCACGCTGCCAAGAACATTGTTAGGAGAGATCTGAACGTGACGTCGTTAGGACAGCCTCCCACAAACAAGACACTAGTGTCACGTTGGTGGCTGTCTTTCCCGGAACACACCACTGTGCCTTAATGCTTTGAAGACAATGTTCACCCAGGGGAAGACTTAAATCATCATCTCCTAATTCCGAGCTCCAAGTGCCTGTTCTAATAGAAGCCCTAAGAGCTCCCCTGCTTGAGTATGGGAAATCACTTATTTTCTCTTGCTTTCCATGAAGCTGTTTCACCAGGTGGGAGTTATGAAAGCAAAGTCTGATAGCGAAAGAAGAGGAAATAGCAACCCCCACCCCACCCCCAGCGCCCGCTCTGTGGTGCACCCACACTAACAAGCACGGCATAGGGCCGTGCAGAACTGTGTCGTGCATGGGCTGTTGAGAGCCATGGTGTCATATCCACAATCAGAATCTTCCAAAGCTTTGAACTCAAGAACTGTTCTTATTCACTGGGAGGGAAATTTTCATCAGATTTTTTGGCATATATTGCTTATTCTGTTTCACTCTGAGCTGTCTGCACACAGCACTAGGAATGTGTTTGAGAGTGGCGTCCTGCACACCCCATCACAAAGCACAAATAAGTACTTCATGCCTTATCATTAAAACGTTTGAAAAACCCAGGAAATTTGGTAAGATTCTGTGCAAGTCACTAAGGCCCTTATAAGCACTCTCGCTGCTTTGACCGAGCCATCAGGGAAACTGAGGTCCGGCACAGAAAGTTCCCTGAGACCCTGCCACTAGCCATAAAGGCAACCAAGTGTCTCAGCCAGGCTTGTGGGACCCCAGAGCACAAGGTGGCTTACTCTGAGGCTTGCCTGCTGCTTTCTGCTCGTGTGTCCTTCAGCAGGCCAGAACCCCAGCCAGGATGGCGAGCAATGGCTTCCGTGACCCTTCAAGGCTGAGAGCAGGACGGGCACGAGCCACCCACGGAGAATCCGTTTCTTTCAGCTGTCCCTTTGACAGAGTGAACATCTAGTGTCATTTACATTTTTCTGCCAACTCACTGCCATCTAGTGGTTATGTTAATGTCTGTTTTGCATAACATATTAGGAGGACCTAACCCATTTCTACTAGGATGGAAATATAGTCTTTAGACAGAAGGAAAGAAAATTCCATTAAAAAAAAAAAAAAAGAACTGCACCTAGGTAAATACGCATACAGTAAGACACAGTAGGATCTTTTTTTTTTCAGTTCTTCAGGTGAAAGTTGAGTGAGATGGGTGTGTTTGGCTTAGGCCTTGCACATCCACTGATGTTAAAGCTGCTCTGAAGATCAAGCTACAACACCCCGTGAGCCATTTAGAAAAACAAAAACTTCATCTGAAAAGGCTCCCCCAGCCTTTGTTCAGCGATGGGCAGGCACGGTCTTTGTCCTAATTATATTTGCAATGCAAATTGCTGGATGCACTATACATTCTCTTTATGAAATTAAAAATCCATCATGTTCTCATTTGTATACAATTCCTCTCCAGGCTAGAGACATTCCCTTTCACATCTCCAATCCTTGACAATAATGATGTAATTTATAAATCTGAAACTGGAAAAAGGAAATTATAATATTTCTCATTAAAAGATGGGTTTTTAGGCATGGTGCTTATTTTACAAATTTCAGTTGAACATTCCTTGGATTTCTGGAAGACCCAAAGTAGGTAAAAACACCGAGTCAGCAGCCACAGTCCCCTTGGAACCAAGAGAAGGGAGATTCACAAGTACGCAGTGATGGTGAGATACGCTGTTTGATTGAACTCAGTTGAGGCAATGTTTTTTGGAGATTGATCGACAAAATTAAGATCCTGCAGATGTTCACTTGCTTCCTGATGTTTTCCATAGTCAGCTGCAGTGATTCAATAGCAACATTAGGACAGATCGTGCCATGTCAAGGGTCCCAAGGTTTCCGAAGATTCCCCTTCCCACTCAGGAAGGCTAGCCCACTCGTGACTAAGGACAGCACTGTGGGGCCCACCCTGTGTGGCTCTGCAGTCGTCCCTCCATTTGGCTCTGTTCTCGCTGGACACTGTGAACTGAGCAGGCTATATGAGTTCTCACACTGCGTGAGTTCCCCCTTGCCCATTGCCTACCTCTCTGAATTTGTTAAATTGTGTATTTGTGTGCGTGGTGTGTGTTGTGTGCAGGGGCACACGTGCCACAGTGGCCCTGCAGAAGCTGGAATTCAATTTTGTGCAGATAGTTGCCCCCTTCGACCTTTAGGTGTGTACCCAGCTTGGAACCCAAGTCACTCAGCTTGTGTGGCAAGTGCCTCTAGCCACTGAACCACCTTGCCAGCCCGTTACTCCTTTTCTTCACAGGGTGATTTCAGTGTTTAGGAGGAATAAGTGGGATCAGTCTGGGCTACCTTGTCCCAGTCCTCACTATCCCTAATGTGAAGACATAATAATTTAATGTTATTTATTAATGAGAAGAAAACATAAATTTAGCATATGCTAAGCTTCGAGTGCTGTGAGATTCTGGAGTGGTCCATACTTGCTTATCTCTCTCCCTGACCCCCCAGAGCTGCTTGAAGTCCTGTAACTCATTCATTCATGGTAAGTGCTCGACACAGATGTGCCTTGTGCCATATGCTTACCATACATTTTCTATATTAAAACACACAAATGCTCCATGTTATAGTTGCCTGCAGAATTCAGCATAGTAACAATCAGGCAGACCTGCAGCCTAGAACAACGGCGTACACTAGGTAGCCCGGGAGTCTTCCTCAGCTATCTTACTAAAATCTGGGTCAGAACGGTACGATGTTCATAGGACAGTCACCTAACGATGTGTTTCCAGAGCCTATCTGTATCATGACTGCTTATGGATTTGTGCTAGACACACACACACACACACACACACACACACACACACACACACACACACACACACCATGGAGTTGGTTTAAAATGTTTTGTATAGTTCTTATCAAAAGAAAACATTTCCTTATGCATCTAGAATTGTATCTGCCACATTTTAGTATCTTAGTAACTGGAAAGAAAATGTAATTGATTAGAAGTCAGTGTAAACCAAAATGCCTTTCTTTTTATTTGATTGGAGGTTGGAGGAAGATTCCAGTGTCTTCCTCTAGGTGGTTTGTCTTCTACTGTCTGCAGACTTGTAGTGTCAAGCACTGTGGGAAACGTACAAACTCAATAAGAGCTCATTTTACATTTGCAAGTCAAAAGATTTGGCAGATCAGTGCGGCAGGCAGAAGGACCTTTGCTGGCACCCTCCGCACTCTCCTTTCCCAGCAAGTATGACCACACACAGAAGTTGTCATGGACCACATGTAGATAGCCAGGAAGCTCCCAGTGAGTCTTCAGTAGGTGTCCCATTAGCAAGGGCTCAGAGGTGCTCCTGGCCTTCCATCAGCAGAAAGGCAGGGGATGTCTAAATGGAGGGGGCAGTGCTCTTAACTGAAGATGGTGGAAAGACCTCATTCTGAACTTACAGATCCTCTGGCCACACGGGTACACCGACAACAACGGGCCTGTGTAAGCTAGAGGCAATGGGAGCTAGTTCTTTATTAGCCTTATAACAAATTAGCATTGATACTTGGCAATACCTGTTAAATCAAGTAAAAAAAAAAAAAAAGTAAGCAACGCACACTCAAACTGAGGTCTACAAAGTCTAAATAGCATCTTATTTCAATAGCGTTCTTGAATACACACAGTCCGTGTGACTGACAAGCCACACTCCAAACCATGAAGACACCTTCAGTATTCCTATACAAGGGGAGGAGCTCTGGGGAGTATTAGGTAATGGAGAAAACACCAAAGAGGAAACACTGAAGACATCAGACAGTGCACTCACACTCTAAAACAGAAAGCATCGCTGACAGTGTCCTGGAACATCCCTGGCAGTGTCCCTGACACTTGCCTGGAACTACAAAGACCAGGGTAAAACATGACGTTAGGCATGTTGACTAGCCTCTGTCTCCATTTCCCACCTAAACCTAGCTCTTGGTAGACTGCCAGCGAACAGCAACCTCAGCTGTTACTGCTGGTGCTGAAACAAGTCCTGCCTTGGGAGGAACCTTCTAGACTCTTCCAAGTTTCCACTTCCTTCTGGTGCTTTGTTTACCTCCAGAGCGTCAAGAGCCCCCTCCCCCTGCCACCTTCTGGAGCTGATATATTAACTTCTCCACAGCGGTTACTCACCCCATCGCCTGAGGTTGCAAGCCACCTTCTCCTCCTTAGACCATGCCCAGAAGCAAATGGGATGGGGAACACATCCGTCCAGGCCTGCTTCCTGGTTCAGCTGAGCTGTGGGTATGTAGGGCCTCTCACAAAGCAATAAGCCGGTCATTAAATCATGGCCTTCATTGGTTCTGCTTTTATGCTCCAAGTGTTGTTTTCGCTAAGAGCTTTTTCTGAGTCTAACCAAGCTCCCAACTGGCAGCCTTTCCCACTGTTGCCCTTTCTAAGATACTGGCAGTGGCTGACACTGAAAAATGAGGAAAATGTCTTGGCAAAATATTTCTCATGTACACAATATTGCAGAGACTTTTGAGCCTGAGGGATGAAGGGGGTGTCACTGACTATGGCCCCCCCTTGACGGAGCTCTTATTCACTAGGTCTTGGTCGCTTCATCCTTAGAAAGAAAATGAAATCACAGTTTTGTGAGAGTAAAATAAAATTTCTAATCATGTTTTAAGCTGAACAAGAAAGATTTCTCTTATCAGAGCCAATGATACTCAGTTTGAATTGCATCTGATAGCTCGGATTCTATTTTAAACTGGTTGCAATTGGAGCCTTTTATTCATTTCTATACTGTAGTGGAAAAGCCTGGTGTTTGTATAGCTGTGAATAGCTGTGATGCTTTTGCTGGAGGCTGTAAAGGACTTTTGTTTTTAAAGCTAATGGCTATTTGTTGGGAAGGCAGACCTGAGGCGTGAATTCTGTGGCCAGCAGTGACAGATGGATTACGCCACGTTGACATTTGGTTGATGCTTCTTCAAGCACATTTTTATTGGGTAAATGTACAGGAACCAGGCAAGACATGTGGAGGATCTTATCCTAGCCGAATAAGATTTAATAGGAATAAAACTGCTTGGAAAGCAGCAGTATGAAACCAGTGCCTTAACTGTATAGGACTCCGAAGCAAAGAGTTGCTTATTGTCTTTGTTAGGATTTCTATTGCTGGGAAGAGATTCTATGGCCACAACAACTCTTCTAAAGGAAAACATTTAGTTGGGGATGGACTGCTGCTCAGAGGTTTAGTCCATCACCGTAATGGCAGGAAGCACGGTGGCGTGCAGGCAGACATGGTGCTGGAGAAGAGGCCGAGAGTGCTACACCTGGATTGCAGGCAGCAGGAAGAGAGAGTACCACGGGGCCTGGCTTGAGCTTCTGAAACCTCAGTGCCCACTGTCAGTGGCATACTTCCTCCAATGAGGCCACACCCACTCCAATGAGGCCACACCCACTCCAATGAGGCCACACCCACTCCAACAATGACATTCCTTATGAGCCTATGGTGGCCATTTTCATTTAACCCACCATACGTATCATAGATTGGGAGTGTGGCTTAGTGCAGAGAGCTTATCTAGCAGGCAGGACAACCTTAGTTGTTTCCTGGGACAACCTCAAAATTCAAAGAGGAAAAGGTCTATTCTAGCCACTGTTAATTTTGTCTAGCAGTACTTTTTTTAAACTTTATTTTATTTTTGCTTTATATGTGTGTGTGTGTGTGTGTGTGTGTGTGTGTGTGTGTGTGTGTGTGTTTGAGGTTATGTGTTCCTGCGTGCTCGTGCTGGAGGAGGCTGAACGAGAGTGTCAGATTTCTTGGAGCTGGAGTTTAGGCAGTTGTGAGCTGCCCTATGTAAGCATCAGGCACTGAATGCAGCTGCTCTGCCCTGGTGTGCACTGCACACTGGCCTGCTGGGCCATCTGCTCAGTACAGGAGGCAAAGCTTTTCCTTGACCTTAGCATGAACATATCAGGTCTCTGGTTTCTTTGCCTTGTGTGATGCCCACGGGCACACAATGGCATTTCAGCCTTAGCAGGTACCCAGGGGCTCTCCCTCTGGGTTCTAGCCAATTTAAAACTTAGCCGTGGCTGCCTCTACGTGCTTTCTAACCCCCGTTTCCTGGTGTATCCCACACATTACCAAGATAATAGTCGTGTCTGGGTTTGTGTGTGTCCTTTGCTCTAACGGGGATATCGACTGCCCCATTTTTTTTTCTCACTTCGTAGTGTGACATCCCACGGGAGAGGAGTGTGGGCAGTTTGTTTGCTAAGTGGACCTCGCAGCAGCCGGGTTTAGCAGCTTCTTCATCCAGAGATTTCTGTGCCAGAGCTCAAGTGTTCACAAGCGCCAATAGCCCGTTCTAGAGAAAACAGACTGTGAGAGTGAGGCCGGCAGCTCCTGCCTGCTGCTCTGTGTGACTCCCTATCCTGAAGGCTGGGACCCTCATGCCCAGGAGAAGGTTTGTGGAGCTGCTGCAGGATTGGGGCAGATGAACTGCAATGGTTTCCTCTCAGAACCCTCAGCACTCACACGCTAGGCTCCCAGTCAGATGACACGTGAACTGAGGGTATTGGGACGGTCATGGTGACCAGACTGCTCCCCAGAGAATACATTTTCTTAAAAGTAGGGTCAAAGCCAATTGTCAAAAGATGAGGCTAATGCTTAAGTGCAGTATCTCTGAATTCCAAAGACCTGTGTTCAAAGAGTTGTTCTCTCTTTCTTGACAAACCCCGCTCTTGTGCTTGTCATAGGCAACATTAACAACTATAAAGCTGCATTTGATAACGAGAGGAGTATTCGGTATTCCTGCAGCCGAGAACATGGAGCACTGGCTGAGCACTCTGGCATAGGGGGCACTGCTGTTCAGTGTTGCCAGATTCCAAACTAATTTTTTTTTTTGCTTCAGAAAAATAGCAAATAATTGTTTACTGCTGTGGAACATTTTGGATGGCCATTTTCTCATATTTGTGTGCATGTATGCATGATATGTGTGCATGTATATTCACATGTGTATGACATGCACACATGTCTATACATGTGGATGACCAAGAATGGTGTTGGGATTCTTCCTCGATCACTCTTTCATCTTATCCTTTGGTGCAAGATCTCCTAGTCAGACCTAGAGTTTGCCCATACCGGCAATCTCTAGATGGTTTCCTCTGGGCATCTCCTGTCTCTGTGTTGCACCAACGTGACACTTACATGCATCCAGGGGTTCTGAACCCCAGGCTTCTTGCTTGCTCTGTAAGTACTGAGCCATCACTCCAGCCCTTTGGGACATTCCTAAACTATACATTTATTCACATGCATATGAAATTACAATCTAACTGTATGTCACATTTTACTTGCTAATCTAGCAGTCCTATTGATCTCCCTTAATTTAGATATTTAAATTATGTATCATCAATATTCACAAAGGCTCACATAGCTGTCACGTCAGTGAAACCAAGCAGTGCCGACAGGAAAGGGAGCACTGAGATGGTGTGCCATTTACGCTGACCCTACAAGGTCTTCTGGGGTCAGTATCATGTTCTCCTTTGATCTGTTACGGTGGATGCTGTGGACTAGACACGAAAGTCATTCAGGGTTGCTTCGTTCCTTGATTTCCTCTATGAGAGTTGGGAAGACAGAACGCTTGGGAGTCTGGGGACCACCAGTCACAAGTGTTGACCACACAACTGGGTTCTGTGTTGGCATCATGGACAAGACCTCCCAGAGAACATCTATGAAATGAACTGGGCCTGGTTGCCCCTACTGGCCTTTTTGTCCCTCCTTTCATGGACACAGATGTGTTACCAATGTCCAGAAAGTACCAGGGAACCATGATGTACAAAGCAAAGAGGGACTTCACTTCCCAGTGGGGAGAAAAGAAGGGAGAGGCCTTCCTGCCCCTTAGCTGAGAACTTTACCCTTTGTGAGCAGAATGTTGGGCCCCGGGAGTTATGTGCATGTTCTAACCCCTAGCACCTGTGAGTGTGACATTCTTTGGAGACAAAGTTTTTACTTACATAATAAGAGACTGAATATGAGGTCTTTTTGAATCATCCAGGCAGGGCCTAAACCCAATGACACATTTTCGTATTAGAGAGAAAAGGGAAGTCAGTACACAGATGACGGAGTGTTGGAGGTTGGTCTGATGTATTTTGATGCTAATTACTCCTTGCTGTCTCTGTGCCCTAAGACTGCTATGTAGCCTTGCCTAAAAATCATATTCCTATTTGGCCAAGAAAAAGCCAACACACCTGGGCAGGGCAAATGGGATAAGGTTCTGGGGTCGGGATGGTGGTGGAGGGGGGGGGCGAGCTTGGAAGAGGAGGAGAGACCAGAAGGAGAACAGGAAGGAGGAAGGTGGAGCGATGGGACAGGCAGGAAGAAGGACGTGGCCGGCATGGATGGAGGATTTGACCCAGATGAAGAGCATTAACAAGTATTTGGGATAACGGATGGGAGGTAGCTCAATAGAAATTAGGAGCAGATGGCATGGGATTGGGGTAGGGTATGGGATGCCTGCCTCAATATGGGAGGTAGTTTAGGGGATTAATATCTGCCCTGCCCCAGGTTAACTAAGGCTATTTTAAAATAACACAGGTGTCTGGGTTTCACTGATGGCTAGTGGGTTAGAAAATAGTGCTGTGATAACAGTTATAGGCCTGATAATAAACATTACTAGGCCATACTGATAAATTAACCACAACAATGGAAGGCACATGACGGTGAAGCGGAGCTGGAGCCAAGCAGCCACAAGGAGTCCAGTCTGAGGTGGGCGAGGCAGAGAGGGTTCTCCTGAGAGCCTCCAAGTGAGCACAGGCATGCTGACGCCCTGAGGGTTGGCTGTGTGGCTGTGTGGGATTTCCGCTGCTTGAGAATACCACACCTGGGATACATCATAGCAGTCTCCCACCATGGCTGCCACAGGTCTGCAGACGCTCAACTCCCTTTCGTGATCCCTGCGTTCTCCTTTATTCCACTTGGGTGCATTTCCAAAGGCTGGAGTCCCTGCTCCAGTCACGCCATCACCATCAGTTCTGGTCCAGGGAGACTATACATCCCTGGAAAATGGGCTTTAGCTTTAGATTTAGCTGATGGTGGTGCAGTGGCATCAGCTTACATGGATGAAGACCTATTTTCATATCCCATGAGCCTTTAGCATCTTGGCATTCTTACAGGAAGTGAGAGTTTAGGATGCTTACTCATGGGCTTATTTTCTGTTCTGGGGCAAACACATCTTGATGTACATCGCCAAGAGCAGCAGACCTAAGATGACGGTATTACCTATGAGATCGAGCCCTGTTAACTCAGGCTTAGCATCATTGCATTTCCGAATTAAACTCTCTTTAAATGAGAATGTTTGGCCTCCTCTCTAAAATAAGAATTCATAGGCACTGCTGTTATCAGCAGCCAACCCTATTAGATGATTCAGGGCCAAGCACAAAGGTAGCCAAGTGGCATTATCATTCTAAAGACACCTTCTTCTGTAAAGTTCATGGTAATTGTCATTACATATTCACACTACAGCCAACTTCAGGTGGGTAAATATCCTTTCCTTTAAATAGATTCCAAACGGGATTGGGAAGGAAGAAAAGCCGGGCTGAGTAAGTTACGTCAGGTCTCAGAGCTAGGTAACTTAGGCTGCAGCCATTTCTTCACACGCTCAGTTCTGCACTCACTCGTTTAGTGATTTTTTTTCAATAAATGTGTGAGATTTTAATTATGGAGCACTTTAGTTGGGGGTTTGTGTATGCAAATGATTAGGATACAGTCTAAATAGTAGGATGCTGGTATTAATCATTAGCATATCTGTGGTTTTATCTTCTTATATGTTTGCATTTCTTTATTGTTTTACCATGAGGAAAAATTAACATTCTGCACACGGGAAATCAAGACGCTATCGTCTCCCTTGGGAAATAAGCCTTGTCCACCCACTCACTTTGAAATGTCAATTTAGTGTGGTAAAATGCCAAAGGCTCGGGTTGGGCGGGTGAGAGCAAGCAAGCATCAAACTCAATGAGCAAACGCAGTCGTTAGCAGACTTTCACTTGTTCCATTGCACCTTTACATGAGGCTGGCTGGCTCTGAACTAAGGAACACAGTAGAGATGGCACTGGCATTGCCACCCACTATTTGAGTGGCCCATAGCCACCTGACCACAATCTGTATAAAACAAAATATTCTTGAGTTCCCCAAATGTCTGTAAGCTTCCCTACCCTGAACTGTCTGAACAAAGTCCTCCCCATAGAGAGTGCTGCATAGAACAGAGTCCTCCCCATGGAGAGGGCTGCACAAACAGAGTCCTCCCCATGGAGAGAGCTGCACAGAACAGAGTCCTCCCCATGGAGAGAGCTGCACAGAAGCAGGTCTGAGTTGGAAAGGCTTTATATCACCTGGCAAGTTGGATTCTGGCTCTTGCTTCAAACCTAAGAGAGTGAGTTCAGTTCAACAGCATGACCAACACAGAATGGGATAGGCAGAGCAGATTATAAAAAGAGAGAGTGTGCCGGGATGCATCACGTGACCTGTCCCTAACATAACTTCCAGGATCATCAGGTTTTGCCTACTGAACCTCCCCATCATTGTGAATGTGAAATCATTTTATCTTAAATACAAACACTGCCCCCTTCCCCCCATGGTCCCACTCTATCCCTCAAGCTCCTGGGGAATCCCTACCTCTCCTTTCTGGCCTAGGTCTGAAAGCTATGTTGACATACTTTCTCCTTTCTCTCCTTCACGTGACATGTTTCCCTTGGGCTTTCAGGCAAGTCTTCCAACAAAGCACCTCTTGGTCAGGTCCTCAGTGACACTACATTTCCAGGTTCACCCTGCATGGCTGATCAACATCCCTGCTTAGACTAGTCTGTTTTCTTCTCTTAGGAACATCTGTTCACATTCAGAATTTTAGACTCACCAAGATAGGGAAATGTTTCCTTCAACATTGCCAAATACGAACAGCCAAAACACTATGAATGTAACATGAATATAATTCCTGATTGTTCTGTGGTTCTTCTTGTTGCATGTAGTTTATTATATATATGTACAATAATATAAATATATACATAAAAGTAATAATTTCAAAAACTGTAAATATATTTTTTAAAAAATCAGATTTTGGTTATTAAAAAGGAACATCTCTTCTTATCCTTTCCAGTGTTAGCACTGTGGCCCACATCACCAGCTACCTTGTCACTTTCTCAGTGTCTCTCTCCTCCCAGTGCCATCTTCTGTACCTGATTCTCCACATAAGTGAACTATTCCATTCCTTTGACTAAATATCCCCACTGACTCCCGTGTGACTAGAGCTAAAGGCCCTATGTTTTCAGTAGCTTAAAAAGACCCCCCTACTCCTCTGCCAGCTGAGCTCCCTGCCCACTCTTCCTCTCCTCTGCCTTTTCTCTCTCCTCTTCTCCTTCTCTCCTTCTGCCCTTCCTATCTCTCTCTCCTTGAGATCAGGGTCTTGTTGTCACCCAAGCCAGTCTCCTGGTCTCAGAGTTTGGTTTCATGTGTCACTCAGCACTGGGGAGTCTAGTGTGGCTATATTGAAGCCCAGAGCAAGAGGGTTAGCCCATAGGCGTGGCCTCCTGGAAATGCTGCTCCACAGCACTTATTATTAATTTAGTGTGTGTGTGTGTGTGTGTGTGTGTGTGTGTGTGTGTGTGTGTGTGTGTACTACATACGTGCAGTGTAGAAGGCCATGGAAGTCAGAAGAGAGCATCAGATGCTCTGGAACTGGGGTTACGTGTACTTGTGAGCAACGGTGTGGGTGCTGGGAACTGTACCTAGGAGCTCTGCAGGAGCAGGCAGTGATTTAAAACTGCGAACCACCCCCTCAGTGCCTTAATAGTGCATTTCATTTCTTAAGGACTCACTTTGCAGATTTACATCTGGGTTTTATAGAGGTTTTACTTGTGTTTTGTGCCTCTGTAGGTCTTGGCTCACAAGACAGTAATGAATACATGATAACTGGGATTTGTTTTGCTGTTGTTGTTTTTGTTGTTTCTTTGCACCTAGGATGGACTTTAGCACATTGTTGTCCTGAGCAAACATTGCTGAATTTGGGTGCATGGATGGCTGAATGATTACACTAAGCATATCTGAAATTTGATTTTCAATGTCAGCCGTGGCCAAACTGATTCTCATGTGTTAAAGACAGTTTGAGCTGTGGGTCCTGACGAAGTTGGGCTCGGATGTGTCACCAAAAGCCACCCTCTCAACGTGCTCTTATGGAGGCAGAGCCCTCAGGTGAGAGAGATGGAGGCAGAGTCCTCAGGTGAGAGAGAGCTCTTCTTTATTCTGTTTCCTCTTCTTTCTAGTCTTCCTCTCCCTGCTCTCTTCCTCCTCCTGTCCTTCTCACCCTCATCTTCTTCTTTATCTTTTTTTACTTCTTCTTAAGAAACGACTTATGTATTTACTCATGTATTTATCTGTGTGTGTGCATGCGTGTGCGCATATGGATATGTGTACACTTGTGTGCACGTCTGTGCATGCTCGGAGGCCAGAAGAGGGCATCACACTCCTCAGAGATGGAGTCACAGACCTTGCAGAGCACCTGACTTGTACTTGGATGTTGGGATGCAAACTCTGGTCCTCACAGCTGAGCAGCAAGCGCTCTCAGGCACCGAGCCACCTCTCTAGCCCTCTGTGCCACTTCTTACATGGCACAATCGGCTTCTTCCTAACATTGTGTCCTAGAAGACTATTTAATGTCACAGGGTGACAACCCTAGTAGAGTGTCAACTGAGAGGGAAATTTATAGATCCTCTTTGGAAAAATAATGTATACTGCCTCATGATTCCTGAACAATAAATAGCACTTAATTACTTTCCACATATTAAATCAAGGCTAGCTGTGCCTGTCAACATGAGGGGACGTTTAATGTATATCATCTATCTGTAGCTCCCTTTCCACTTCTGAAATCCAGACTCAGGTGGTCCAGGAAAATGGCAATTACTCATCAGTACTGGTGGACAATAAGGAGATCCTCCTTGGCTGCTGTGGATTCATGGGGCAGTGTCCAGGTTCCCTCCGGACAGTCGTACTTCCCACCATGTGCTCAGTGCCAGGCAGCACCGCCTTGGCAGGTGACTGCGGTGAGTGAGGCACAGGTCACCAACTCTCCTGATGCCACAGACTCAGCTTCATCTGGGTTCTGATCCCATCACCTCGCTTAGAACTCTTCACTGGTCCTACCCCCCTCACGCCCAACAGATGCAGACATTCCTCCATCATGGAAATCCTATCATCAAAGGAAAACGCTAAGTGCTTCTTCAGGGCACCCCATACCTGAAACCCGCAGCACGCATGAGGCGATTTGAATTGTGAAAGAAAGACAGGGTCGTGCTGTCTTCCTGTGGAGGGACAAGAAGAACAAAGTGCTCTGTGTTTTGTCTAAAAGAATCCATATGCCTAGAAATAAAGGTTTGTAAATGAAATGTATCCTAGTACACACACACACACACATACACACACACACACACACACACACACACACACACACACGCACGCACGCACGCACGCATGCACGCACGCACACACATGCACGTGTGCACACACACACATGCACTCGAGAGAGAGGAGGGGGAGGGAGGGAAGAGGAAGGAATACATGACACTGTTCTTACCTAACTTGGTGGTATGATCTAATTCTTGCTTATTTTTCCACGTGCATGGAATAACATGGATTTTTTTCTTTAGGTAGCGTGACTGGATGAAGGCAGGAGGCATGTTCCTATGGGCAGCTATGTGCTGCCTCAGCTTACTACAGGGCAAGTAAGCCCAGCAGCTGCATCCTTCAGATGCTGTTCCTACCACGACAGAAGGAAGAGTTTGGCAAAGTTAGAAAGTTCCTCACCTTCCATGTGCAACAGCAGCCTGGCCAACATGAGACCAAGGAGAGACTGGAGCTACTGGAAGGATCTGTGGCATTTTTGCGTACCTGGCCTTTCCTCTTCCCCCACTTTGCACAGCAGAAGCTGCAGGAAATCCTCCACCGGAACAGACACCAGAGTGAGCCACACTGCCAGTATTCTAAGTTGTCTGGTTTTCCTCACTTGGGAGCAGGAATCCATGCAGGTGACCTCAAGAACCCCTTGAAAACCTAGGGGACTGCACTTTAGGGATGCAATTCCTCAGGTGGGCACAAGGGGGAGCTAGAACTAAAAAGCGGTTTGATAGGTGCTGGGACCTATCTGGCGGGTGCAGGATGATCGCATTGTGTAAAGATTGCAACTGAGTTCTCATTTTGTTTTTTGTAGGTCTTTAAAAATAAAGTTCCCGAAGGCCAAAATCGCAATAAATGATCGCAAGGCCAAGAAAGAACAAGAGATCACAGCCTAATGAAACAACAGAGCCTCAGAAATTGGTCGTAAGATGGGACCTATGAGCTCTTGACAGAGTTTAAGCCCAGTCATAAAGATGCCTGGTACACGTTACAGAAAGAGCAGAGACAACTGGGCATAATCATGAAAACAAGTCACAGATAAGGACACAAATAACGATAAAAATCGCAAATATGAATCAAACTCTAGAACTGAAAAATAAAGTAACTGAACTAAAAATTCTCTAGAGTGGTTTGGCAGAAGCTTTGCTCATAAGGACAATCAATGTGCAGTGATTATAGGGGAGACTTGATTAGACAAAACATAAATAAATAAAAAGTAAAATAAAAAGAGGAGGGGCAGCGAATCTGAAACATTTGAGACCATTAAGTCTGAGGTGAAAAGAGAGAAGGAATGGAGGAAGGCAGGGAATCCACAGGCTTATGCTACTGCCCCCTGCTGCTGTCCTCCCTGCGGCTGTCCTCCCTGCGGCTGTCCTCCCTGCGGCTGTCCTCCCACTGCTGTCCTCCCTGCTGCTGTCCTCCCACTGCTGTCCTCCTTGCTGCTGTCCTCCCTGCTGCTGTCCTCCCTGCTGCTGTCCTCCCTGCTGCTGTCCTCCCACTGCTGTCCTCCCTGCTGCTGTCCTCCCACTGCTGTCCTCCCACTGCTGTCCTCCCTGCTGCTGTCCTCCCTGCTGCTGTCCTCCCACTGCTGTCCTCCCACTGCTGTCCTCCCTGCTGCCGTCCTCCCTGCTGCTGTCCTCCCGCTGCTGTCCTCCCTGCTGCTGTCCTCCCTGCTGCTGTCCTCCCTGCTGCTGTCTTCCCTGCTGCTGTCCTCCCTGCTGCTGTCCTCCCTGCTGCTGTCCTCCCACTGCTGTCTTCCCTGCTGCTGTCCTCCCTGCTGCTGTCCTCCCTGCTGCTATCCTCCCTGCAGGTGTAGTACCAGCTTTTTTGTTTTAGGCACTAGGACTATGACACAAATGACTGGGCTGATACATGTATTAAGAACATACAAGGAAGCTGAATGGTGGTGGCGCACGCCTTTAATCCCAGCACTTGGGAGGCAGAGGCAGGTGGATTGCTGTGAGTTCAAGGCCAGCCTGGTCTACAAAGAGAGTCTCGGACAGCCAAGGACACACAGAGAAACCCTGTCTCAACAAACAAACAAACAAATAAATAAACAAGCAAAAACAAAGAACGTGCAAGAAGAACAGAGGGGAAGAAAACCTACTTGAAGATATAATGGCCCCAAACTTCTCCTATGTGAAAGGAGAAATGAACGTATAGGACTGGTGGGATGCAGCTCAGGGGTAGACTTAGCCGGCCAAGGCCCTGGAGGGGGGGGGGCAAGTGCAGAGGTGGAGGCAGAGAGGAAGAGGGCGCGATAAAAGACACACATTTTAGACACGTGAAGAATCCTAGCTATGACAAAGCCGAAGAACACTCAGGCACACGTTCAGCCTGGCTGTCCAAAGTCAAAGACAAGGGGGAACGTTGAGATCAGCAAAAGAAATCCACCTGTCACGTGCAAGAAAACTTCCCTAAGATGACTTCCAGATCTCCCTGCGGAAACCTCACAGGCCAGCAGTTGGGGGGGGGGGGGGCGGCGGCGACAAAAGTGCTAGAAGAAAAATGGTCAAAAACAGCATTGTATTTGTCAAAATTGTCCTTCAGCAACAAAGGAAAAGTGGAGACTTTGCCCAGATGACTGACAGCTATGGGCATCCATCAACAATAAACCTCTACACAGAATGTTAAATGAAGAGAGGGTGTTTTCCTGTTTGGCTTTTGTCAACTTGACATGAATCTACACATAGCTGGGAAGAGAGAATCTTGACTGAGAAGGGGCCTCTCTAAGGCTGGCCAGCAGGCAAGCCCGTGGTGCGTTTTCTTACTCAGTGATTGATGTGGGTGGCCCAGCCCTCAGCCCTGAGCATGTGGTCCTGAGCTGTGTAAAGAAGCAGAATACACAAGCCATGAGGAGCAAGCCAGTAAGCAGCGCCCTCCACGCTCTTGCCCTCTGCTCCAGGTGCCGTGCTGGGCATCCTTCCATGATGGACTGTGACCTGGAAGTGGATAAAGAAATAAACCTCACCTAGTTGCTTTTGGCCATGGTGTTTTATCACACAAGTCTTTACAAATCAGAGGCATGCTGAAGTCATGCAAAGTATCTCTTCTGGTCATAATAGAATGAAACCTGTAGATCAATAGTGAAGGAATCCCTCGAATCCCCAAATATATGGCCACTGACTTAGATGTGACAGAGAAAAAAATCACAGGGGAGTATGAGAGAAGCCTTAAGACACATGGAAACAAAGACACAGCATAAGCTAGCATTGTCTTTATGCTTTTTACGACCCCGAGTTAACAAGCTAATCATACAACAATTAACAGAGATAAAAACCAAAACAAAGCAAACTCTAACAAAAGTAAAAATTAAAAAAAAAAATACAGCAGAAATCATAGAAATAAAGAAGAAGAAAACTATAGGGGAAAACAAGGAAGTGAAATCTACTCGTTATGGATCAATACCATGGGCAGACTGTTAGGTGGAGTAAGTGCCCAGGGCGGATGAGCTAGAGCAAGCAGTGGCAGAGCGGAGGTCACGCTCCAGGAAGGGAAGCGATGGGAGACAATGCTGTGCGCTGGGGATGCCGACATATTAGGCCGTCCAGATATGCAAACGCATCCCTAGAAATGTGGCACCTGCAGAGAAGGGACTACAGATGCAGAAGCCGAAGAGCCCAACAACTGTCAGGGAAGGGAAAACTCCCCCAGCAAAGCGAAGCCCAGGACCACAAGGCTTCACTTGAACATTCTGCTAAATGTTAAAGAATTAACTAATGCCGCTCCTAAAACTGTCCAAAACGCTGAAGAGGAGGGATGCTTTCCAACTCACGCTGGGACTCTTCACTCAGCGCTCCCCAGCCAGCATTGCCAAAGTGACGGAAACGGTGGATCCGTATCCTGGATGGATATCCATGCGAAAGTATTGAACAGGGTTATACATTGTGACACTGTGACCAAATAGCATCATCCCTAGAAAGCTAGGTTCAAAACAAAAATGAGGTGTCGTTTCCCTTGCATTAGAATGACTATCATTTAAAAAGGAAGTAATGTTGCTGGGTTCAGCCATTAGGAGCACACGCCACTCTTGTGAAAGACCTGAGTTCAATTCCCAGTGCCTGAATTCAGGTCCCTCACAACCACCTGTAACTCGCAGTCCAGGGACACCCGATGCCTCTGGTCTCTGTAGGCACCTGCATTCTCACGAAGGAACCAACCCCACCAAGTGCATCTAATTAAAAATAAAACATATCTAAACAAGTGTTGGTGATGTGGAGGAATGGGAATCGCCACGTTTTGCGGTGTTATGGTATAACCAACTTTAATAGAGTGCAGTATGACACCTCCCCCCAAACTAATGACAGAAATGTCACATGACATGAGAGCCTCGCTTCCGAATGTATGTTAAACGCTTGAAGTATCTTCAAGAAGTATTAGCACCCCACATTTCCCTGCTGGACTAGTCACTATAGCCAAAAGGCAGGAACAACACACAAGTCTGCTGACACGACACAAATGAACCCCCGGGATACCGCGCCAAGAGAACTTAAGGCAGACACTAATGACCTCACCCTTACGGCACACAAACCTAGAGTGGCCAGATCCATAGGGACAGGAAGTACAGTGCTGGCTTTTGGTGCAGAATGGAGGAAGAAGTGTTGCATTTTACTCTCAGCATACAGAGGTTACGTTCTTGATGAGGGTCAAGCTCGGGCGACATTTCTCCACATGAGCGTAAGTAAGGCTGCGCTAACACACTGCGAAGAGTCAAGGCGGTAAATTTAACGTAATAAACACTTTACCAGGGCAATAAATAATCCAAAGCAATTGTATACCCTCAACAAGTGAGTTTTGATTTACAGTTTCTCGTCTCAAAGCTGGCGGTGAGGAACAGGTGCGTGCAGAAGCACCTCCAACGTTTACCTGGGTTCCACCTGCCCCGGTTGACTTTTCTGTTTCCTCAGTTCCTGCCTCCGAAGGGAATCAATGTTATCTGTTATCAGCTCCCCAGCCAGCTCACGCCTTTCATCACTCTAGGCTTCCATCAACTTCTAGGAGACTTTGATGATGCATTATGTGAATTCCGGATGCCTTATGTGCATAAAGAAAACAACAGCAGACAGCACCTGGGAGGGACCAGAAACTGACTAGAACATCCACACTTCAGGTAACTGTACAAGCAACACAGGGTCTCAGGGGATCTGGAGCTGGCAGGCATCTGGAGGGCTCCCAGATGAACAATCATTCAAATCTATGAGCGTATGTGGGCCATTTTAATTCAAATTACTACAAGGAGCCAATGCAGACACACCACAGGCAAATATATGAAAGGAATGCCTTTGTTTACTGCCTGTCCTTAGGACTCCCCGAAGCCAGCGGGAAGCATGGCCCCGAGAACACGCTCTGTTACTGTACCCGGAGCATGCGCTATCCTTGGTTGGTTCAGTAGTTTGAGCAGACGCCCCTGGGTCCAGATCCGCCAGCCTTGATGGTCTTCTTGTGAACTCTGGTGCCCCCTAATTGACTAATTCCCCTTGGTGGGGAGGCCTGGTGGCACTCAGAGGAAGGGGAAGCAGGCTACCAGGATGAGACCTGATAGGCTGTGGTCATATGGTGAGGGAGGAGGTCCCCTTCTGTCAGAGGCCTAGGGGAGGGGAATAAGGTGAAAGAGGGAGGAACGGGAGGATACAAGTGAGGGGATAACAATTGAGATGTAATCTGAATACATTTTTTTTAAAGCACCTGGAGCACGCTCTGCATGTAGTATGTAGTATGACTGTGACAGCAGAGAACATGCCTACCCCACCCTGAAATCCCTGATTATATAACATTGCCTGCACTTAACTAGTGAGTCTCAATACAAAGACAGGAAGATCTTCTAAGAGTGATGCCGGCGGCGGTCGCCCAAGATAAGCCGAGGCTCATTCAAGGGCCCAGAGAGCTTTGAAATGCTCATCACATGAGGAACTGAAGAGAGCAGAAGTTACACCAGTGAGCTGCACATGAAATGACAGTAGGGAGAACCTCGGAGACAAAGGTGTGTCCTCTCAGCATGGCGCACAGGTGTGTCGTGGTGTGATACACGCAACATCTATGAAGATCGGTGACAGAAAGGCCTCCAGGAGTCGCTCTGGTCAGCAGCTTCCATTTTGTATAGCAATATGGATAGTTAAGGATATGCTTACTCTTAGTCCTGTCACAAGGCAATCAGGCAAAACAGGAAGCTCACTGGGCGGCTGTGTATGACCACAGGGTAACCCTGAGGTCTGCTCTCTATTGCCCCTAGTGGCCCAGAGCTTCAGGGCTTTCTTCCCTGCCTCCCTTCCAGGGTGCCCTACTCAAATAAGAGGTTTGCACTCAAATCCTTGTCTCAGTCTCCACTTC
The DNA here is from genome assembly GCF_964271855.1 of Acomys minous. NCBI lineage: Eukaryota > Metazoa > Chordata > Mammalia > Rodentia > Muridae > Acomys > Acomys minous. The sequence continues at coordinate 129,322,955 of NC_140486.1, forward strand.
TGAGGGGATCAAAATCAAAGAACCATATTACTTTAAATTTTCATATATACTGTCGGATTAAAAATGTCTGTCATACCTCCACCTGTCATACGTTCTGGTCTAGAAAGACTGTCTGGTACATATCTGGGTCACAAGCGGTATCTATGAAAGGATGGTCTTGAAGCCACAGTAACCGTATCTTTCCTGACCATTTCATCTGTGGATGCTTGAAAAAATGATAAAGATGACTATTTTACATCATCTTTCTGTTAAGACATTTTCTTCATAATTTACTTCCTAGGAATGGCGTTTGGTTGATTTTTGCTCAGTACGTAAGACTGTATGGAATTTTCTAGTAGAGATCAAGGCCTCCAGCCATGAGGAATGTCACTGAGTTAATGAGCCCCTTTGGGCTGGCTCTGCTCTGCCCTCGCTCCTGTCAGCCTGCCCCTTGCTCTGATGGCTCTTGTCACCAATGGCTGTTCTCACAGAGGATCCTTGAAGGAAAGAAAAGATCATCAGCTTGGTTCCAGACAGCCTAAGAAAAAGTACACATCTGAGGTCCAATATGGAAAAGAAAGATAAACAGCCAGCCTCAGAATTTGTTCACTGTCAAGTCCCTTGTCTCCCCAAAGTCTTGATTTTAGCCAGACTTCCCTCAGGCTGGTTTGAATGAGGACATTTTGAACTGTAGAGTCATAACCAGCTGCATAAAAAGACGGCCGACGAGCTGTCTCTGCGTTTTATCCTAGGCGTGGTACAGTGGAAAGCATTTTTTAAAAAGCTTTATGTAGCTGTAACACAAAGAAATCCCTAAACTTTATGAAAATTGGCTAACATACCTGAAAAAGTGTCTTATCCTTTAAACAACTGTATTAAACAGAGACATCGCAATGACAGAGATGACACATACACACACATGCACACACACAAACATGTACGTACACACACACACAAACACATACACACACATACACACACACACACACACACACACACACACACACACACACACACAGAGCCCAAATATTTTGTAACAGCCACCTCTGTGGCATCCTTAAACTCCTGGAGTGTCTGAACCGACTGTCACCTTCACAAATGTCTATCTAGAGACTATATTCAAGGGCAACGGAAGGAGACAGTTTTCCTTTAAACTTTCCAGTTTCTCCTTTTTTCATTAACAATTAATAATTGTTCCTATTTAAGGGGCATGTGTGACATCCATGTGTGCCAATCAAACCAGGCTAATTAGCATTTCCACCTCGTCACTTCTTTGTGTTCAGAGACTCTGAGTTCCTCTCCTCTCGCTCTTCATCAAATATGGAGCAGGCTATTGTGAACTGCAGCCATCCTGAGAGGCCTCCTGAGGGGAGCCTGCTCCTCCTGTCTCGCAGCAGTGACTCGGCAGCCTCAGTCCCCGAGGAGAAGACAGGAAAGAACATGATCACAGATACGAGACTTCAGGTTTTCTGTAAAATGCAGTTACCACCTGACCCAGGAGAAGGGTGCCTGGAGCGTGCGAGAGCAAAAGTGGATTTTGTTATTAATTATAATGAGCTAAAGCCGCTAACGCGTTAGAAATAGTCAGCACATAGCCCCTTCACGCTTCATACTGTCATGAAAACATTCTCTGCCTGCCATTAGATAAACATTGTAGAAAACACCCTACGTATCAAACAGGCAAAACAGAAAGGGGGGGGGGGGAGCAACATCTTTCTCAGGTATGTCCGAATGAGATTAAGGTCATGTCATAGAGCCTCTTGTAAGTGAGCGGAAACACAAGTAAATGTAGTAAATATTGCAATCGATCCTGTGTGGAATCTCCGTGCCTTGGTTTCCCTATCTGAAAATGGGGATAATTTTAGCACCCAGCTTGTAGGATTGTCACACAATCAAAGGAGTTAATGTGTGCAATCACTCCCTGCAGTGCTTGGCGTACAGTGTTAGCTGTGAGCAGCTTCAGCATCGGCCTCACCATCATATCAGCATACCAAACAGAGAGGCAACGTGAGCACGGTGATGCCACCGGGAGGGATGGTGAATAACTAAAACTCGGGGTCCCCAGTGGAGACGCACACTCAGAACCTCAGTTCAGCAGGCCAGAACCACGGGAGGGAGGCTGCTGGCCTGGCGTTCCTCAGTCTGAGCACCTGAACCCTGACCCCAACAGGTAAAAGGTACATGGAGTTCAGCTGTGTCAAGGCCGGAAATGTACTTTCCATTTGGGAGTTGATGAGACCGGAAACAGGAGTTGCTCCAGCATGAATAGCTCTGAGCTCGCTAATGAGCACCCATGCCCTTAGGCACAGTGAGTGACGGAGGCTATTCTGGTGCCCCATGCTAACCAGTGTGACTAAACGTGGGCGCAATTGTTAGGACTGAAATGTGAAATGTCCTTACAAGCTCATGGGAGGACCAGCTCCGCCACCAGCTGGTGGCACTGTTTTAGATGATGCTGGGAACTTCAGGAGCCTAGCTGGAAGAAGTGGCTCATTTGGACATGTCTTTAAAGAGTCTACATGGGTCTCCAGCTCATATCTACCAGGGAGATAGTCAGTCTCTGTCACGTTGTCTTCTTGTACCATGATGCCCCGTCTCACGCTGCTGAAAGCTTCCAGGACCATGATGCTCTGCCTCATAGGGACACAGCTTCCTGTACCATGATGCTTTGCCTTACACAGATCCAAAATCAACAGAGCCAAGGACTATGTCCCAAAACCTCTGAAGCTGTGAACTTAAACAAACCTTCCTTTAAGTCATTGTCTGGGGGTGTTTCAGTCACAGCCACTGACAAATAACATAAAACCTCTGGGTGCTAGCCTCTGCTGTGGATCCCCTTGGGTGTCTAGGTTCCGGGCTGTTGGCCTCTTACTTTTAACCAAGACGTAGCTCCATCACTAACCTCGTGGCTCTGCCTGTCCTGAGCACACAGGCTCTCCCACTGTGTGACTCCAGGTAGCAGTTGGCCACCATCTCTGCCTTTTGTGGCCTCAGAGGAAGCCTTTCAGCCCCATAGGAAGACCTGCTTCTAACTCAGGGTCAGGCTTGAGCATAAATCAATCATTTGTGCATTGCCGCACACTTCTGTATTTATGGCCTTAAATACTGTCCAAAACAGCAGTGACTCAGACATGTGAATCACCCTGGGACTTGGTGTCATGTGGGTTGTAATGTGGAGCTCTTCCTACATTACAGACTTTCAGGGGTAAAGAGACTACAGGTGGGTTAACTGGTAAACTGAGCGGAGATCAGGATGTAGGTGAGGGAAGGTGAGGAGGCACCGAGTGGCAAGGTCTCCTCACTTGATGTGAAGACAGAGAAGAGGAGGAAGCAATGGTTCCATGTGAGCTGCCTGATGGGCGCCCTGTGCAGGGGCACATCGTACGAGCGCAATTAAATATTTAGTGAATAAGTGAATGGATTAATGAGTGTGCCAAGGAAAAGGGCACATGCTGACGAGGCTGCAGTGCTGAGGAAGGGCAGACAGGGAACGTCCCAGCAGCAACTGCTTAGCTTTGCTCTCACATGGAACCCAGCCTGGAGAGCTGGAGAGAACGCTAGAATGTGGTTTGTGATGCTTTGCTGTAGCAAACTGGCACACACACGCGCACGCACGTATGCCCACGTACACACACACACACACACACACACACACACACACACACACACGTTTTAAATTAACTAGAATCTCCCCTTTTTAATATTTGTCCCTTTCCAATCTTTTCCTCTCTTTCTCCATTCCATTCTGAAAATGCCCACTACTCATCACCTTGATTATGAAAGACTTAAACCATATGATTTATTAAAATTAGGCACAGACGCCATGCAGTAATGCACTAATGGCCACAATACAGATGTGATGGCCTTTCCCAAGCAGCCAGATGAAGCGGACCGCCTCCCGCCCTTCAGCCGACTGTCTTAAGGTCACTCAGATGGAACACTGCTCCAGGGTATATAGTCTTCAAGGGTAGAAACTCTCGCGGTTTCAAATCTTCATGCCATAAATAATACTAAATTTACAAACAGTCTTGGAAAAGGTCAGTGCTTTCCCTACCCTTTTAATGCTGTTCTCTCTATTTGTCACATTAGCGTCCCTCCTTTCTCAATGCCCGCCACCTGCCTTGAAATCTAAACAGTGCTTAGAGGACAGTGGTGAGACCATGGCTTATTGTGTTGTGTGCTTAAATGCAGGACATTTAAAAATAATTTTATTTGTGAATTTGATTGCTATCCTGTGGGGAGGGGGCATTTCTCAGGGGAGAGGAATCAGAAAAGACAGAGCTGAACGTTCAGCTAGGAGTGAAGTCTTGCCGTAGGAAAATATTAGAATTTTAAACCCGTTTTAGAAAAACAGAATCCGTGTTTAAGGACTCAGTGTTCTGAGAAAAAAAATTATGCTATGAATAATTGATAAGAGGAGGTGAATCGCCCAGGTCCCCTATAACCAGGGCGCTTGATTAGCATACTTTCTGAAGAAACTCCCTGAAAGCAAAACTTCGGAGTCTCCTCTGAGAACCCACAGGCAGGTTCTTTCCTTTCCTGGGACGCAGGGAGCTATGAGTCACCATCCACACCCCCTTAAAGCAGAGGAGGTCAGCTCTGCAGAGAGCAGCCTGGAGCTTCCTCCCTGCAGGTAAGCCTGAGAGAGCTCCCAGGAGAGCAAGGCTTGTACCTCACAAGTGCTGTGACCTGCAGAGGGCAGCGGGGAGGGGCATCTACCTAGCCTTGCTGTCTCCCAGCCCACCTTATAGACACCTGGAGACTTGGCTTGTCCCTCCCTCCCTCCCTCCCTCCATCTCTCCATCCCTCCCTCCATCTCTCCATCCCTCCCTCCCTCCATCTCTCCATCCCTCCCTCCCTCCCTCCCTCTCTCCATCTCTCCCTCCCTCCCTCCCTCCATCTCTCCATCCCTCCCTCCCTCCCTCCCTCCCTCCATCTCTCCATCCCTCCCTCCTTCCTTTTCTCTTTCCAACCCCCTTTTCTCCTTTTCTCTTCCCACCCTCCCTCTCTCCCTTTCTCTTCTCCTTCCTCCCCTGACTCCTCCCTTCCTTCTTTCCTCTCTCTCCTTGCCTCTTTCCTCTCTCCTCTGCCCCCATCATGTCCCATTTCTCTACCTCTGTCCTTTCCTTCCTTCTTCCTTGTCCCTCCTTCCCTCCCTCTCGTGACTCCTCTCTTCCTTCTTTCCTCCCCTCTCCCTCCATCTCTCCTTTCTTCTCTACCTGCACCCTCCCTCCTTCCCTCCCTCCTCACCTTCTTCCATTTCTCTACAGATTGGGGCAGGCATGGTGGTACCCAACTTTAATCTCAGGACTCAGGAGGCAGAGGCAGGCAGATCTCTGTGACTTCAAGGTCAACTTGACTCCCGATCTACACATGTTAAACACAGGATCCCCAGTTCATCAGCCTTCAACAGTGGGACCCCTGAGAGACAGTTAGGCTCTTGGGGGGGCAGCTCCATTCTCATGAATGGATTAGGGCCCTTGACAGATGCTGTGCATGTCTCCCAGTGTCCAGTGAGCGGCATAGTTTGCTGCAGCAGCACTAAATGAAAACACCTGTCACTGTGCTTCCTCTCCCCCTAGGAGCCTTCTCAGCGACCCCAACCTTTCACATCTTCAACTGTGCGGCCTCGGTCTTCAGTGGCGCCTACTGTAGCCTGTCTGTGATGCTGTCAACCTAAAGGGTGGTTGTTCTCAAGCTGTGTGCTCCTCTGGAACTGGCTTTTAAAAGGCCTTCGCATTGTACTAAAATAACAATTAGAAATAATCACTCTAGTCTATTTCAGACAGAAAGTGCTGCAGGACTACAAGCACCCATGCCCCCAACACCCAGCTTAAAAACTTCCACAGTTGCTTTGTGTCCCGGCCCCATCTCTCTCCCTCCTCGATCCTGTCAATGGTGGCCGCTCTTTAGAGGTAGCCCACGTGTGTCACAGCCCCAAAGGACACTGCAGGACACTTCCACACTTTGCAAGGAAGATCAAGTCTGGGTTAATACGGATCCAGCGTGCGTATTCAGCAGTAGCCCTTTATTTCCGCTGTTCATGGCCGGCCCACTGAGTGAGTAGAGCAGTATCCCCCTGTGGAGGGATGGCCCACCGAGCGAGCCGACCACTGTCAACGTGTCTATACTCCATCACCGTCTGCTGTTCGGTGAGTTCTAACTTCTGTATTTCTCTTCTCGTACATATCCCCTGGCAAAGGTGCGGAACATCGATCTTGGAAGCTACAGTTGGTCTGGCCAGCCCTTTGTTGGCTACGCCGGTAGCAGGTACACTTCCTGCCTCAGTTTTCCAGTTTACGTTCTGCCATCACTTGAGGAGCAGCGTGTGATTATAATGCGTTGCCCCAGTCTTTCCCTTTGATGTGTTTGATATATTTCTGTTTTGAGAACTCTTTCTTCCTAGTGGATATAAAGGACCACTCTTTTGCTCCCATGAATTTATGGTTTTGCCTTTCACATTTGAAATTTAATTAACTTAGAGTCCTTCGTTTTGTCTGATGTAAATAAGATGCGATTTGCGTTGTTTCCATCTGGGTAATCACTTGACACCGTTCCATGAGTTGTGGAGGCCGTTATCTCCCCACTGGCTTGCAAAGCCAGCTCCGCCACAGCTCACCTGCTCCCGTGTGTCTGCTTGTGGTCTGGGCTGGGTGTTTCATTGCACTCAGCGGTGTCTACTGTGCAAATGCTCCTCTGCTTTCAAACTTTTAGATTTAAGCCGTAATACCTAATGGGCAAATCCTGCATCTTATTTTTCTTCCTTTTAGAAGTATGGTTTGCAGTCTTTTTTAGAATCATCTTACCAATTTCCATTTAAAAATTACTAAAATGTAAAACAGGTTTGTTGTGACTTTGGTTGGAATGCATCAGATGTGTAAATTATCCTGTGACTTGCATCTGTTGTTAAATATATCAGCGTCGTCTGAGCTTGATCTGCATTGTCCTGATCATTTTCATCTTTCCAATTTTACACTACTTCCATAAAGTTACCTCTTATCTTTTCTAAGATGTATTTCTGTATCAGTGATGTTTTAATGGTTTTGAATGTTGTTTATATCTTTGCAGTGATTTTGGCCAGCAAGTCTCCTACGGTCTCTAGAAACGCACCTGTAGATCCTGACACATTCTTTATGTAGGCAACGTTACTGTTCTTAAACAACAGGAAATTTCCTTTTTCACAATCCACGTAAATTTTATAGCTTTAACTATATTAGCTAGTATCTCAAAATACATTGTTAAAAAAAGATGATTACAGACTTTACATAATTTCTGATTTTATTTTTATTATTATTTCTATTGAAATTAGATTTTTGTCATACCATGCATTCTGTTTATGCACTCCTCCCCCAACTCCTCCCAGACCCTCCCCACTGCACCCTCCCACACTGTCATTTTAAGGAAAAGACATCTGTGGAAATGTTGCATACATCTCAGAAATGAGAAATCACAACTAACCATCAGGCTCACAGAGGAGCTGAAATAGAACAGAAAGAGGAATTTGGTCCTAACAACAATACAAGCAGACACCACGGTCATACTGAAGGACATGAATAAAAACAGGAACGCAACAACTGCACAACGGTCGTTTTTCTGTCTCCTAGGAGACTATAGAGTTTTACCCAAATCTCACATTGTTGAAGTATATTTTTCACAGGGGTGTTGTTCAGGGATTCTGAAACCATTGCGTATTATACTAGGGCTGAAATTATAAGCCAATAGCTATGTATTATAATGAGACTTAAGCTTCTCACTGTCGAAGGCAGAGCTCCAAATGAGAGACGGGGAAGGGGCCAAGATGAGTGTACAGACGCTGGATTGGGATTAAAGTTTCAGCTTGAACTCTGGCTTCTTAATACACACAGGCTTATGAATACTAATGCATCTTCTTCATATTTAAGTTATTTTCCTTTTACTGTCATATAAAACATACTTTGTATTCCATGTATGTTAATTTCAATTGGAAGTCTCTATGGATTTGATTGTATCCATGACTTTTTCAGCTTTGGGTGTCACTGGTTTGTGCATATATATGTTCACGTGGGAATTATTTTAAAATGGGCATCAGTTCTCCAGGACTCTTTGAAGTCTTTTGAAGACTGAATAGAAGTCTGGAGGTTTACATCTGTATGTGTTGGTTGAACAGCTTGAATTTGGGTCACTAGAATTTAAGCACCCCATTTGAGGTTTGTTGAACATACACAGTGCTATGTAATCAGGGTGAAAACCCACAGAATACTGTTTATAGTTATAAAACATGTGAGTGCATTGAGATTTGATATAGACACATTTCTTTTCTTGGGTCTGGAACAGGTTTATTTCTGGTTCATTTACTGAGCATTTCAAGGTGTCAGATGTACGTAGCACATTTAGCCTTATTTCCGCCCATTTATTTCACAGGATAAGTCCTAGACTTCACCTTCTGTACTTAGGGTTACATCTACACCTACACACACACACATTCATGTACACACACGCGTGTACTCATACCACTCCCAAACCCTTGCTTATCATACCACATCTACACACACACACACACACACACATGCACACACACTCATACATACAGATACACTCAGACATACTCACTTACACTCATACACACACACACACAACTCCCTCACTTATCATAACACATCTCACACACACAATCATACACACTTGTATACACACATACGTGCATGCGCACACTTGTGCACTGACATACAACCCCACCCCTTCACTTATGCCACATCTTACTCTCTCTCACACACATGCACGCACACACGCATGCACACACATGCACACGCACACGCCTGTGCACCATACAATCATAGCACATCACATGCCTTCAGAAGGCTATGTGTTCTTAGAGCAGGAGGTCGCACAATCCCTCCTCTGGATTCCCACTTTGATTTGGCCCTTGACTCTTGGTCCTTCCATTCCAGGCCCTCGATACATTTGAACATGTCTTTCCATATGTGGCGTGAGGCATAGAGTTGTTTCTGACAGGAATATTGGTGTCCTGTTCAACACCAACCAACCCGAAGGAGTGTCACAATGACCTCACAGGACAGAAATTGCTTCTATACTTTGCAAACGAATTTATAAATGTGCCTATTTAAGGGCTCCCTCATAATGGACGGTAGCAATAACAAAAGACCGAATGGCATCGTAAGACAGGGAAGCTTTCTCAGGCCAGGACTATCTTATAAACCCATCACTTCTTCACAGAGAGCCCTGCTCAGAGAGTTGGACTCCGCTGAGCGCCACCCTGTGACCTGCTGTTGCATATCAGCCTCACAGACAAGATCACGTGACCCCATGGAGAAGGAAGGCGCTCCTGAGCGTGATGTTTACTCTTTACTGTCAACTTGGCTGGAGTTGGAATGCACGAGGAAACACCCCTCTGGGTGTGCCCAGGAGGATTCCCTGGACTAGGTTACCTGAGCAGAAGACCCATCACAAATGTGGGCAGCACCATGTCTGCTGGGGCTGTAGACCACATAAAGTAGCAAAGTGAGGCAGGGAGCTTTACTCGTTTCTCTTTGCTTGCTGGTAGGGGAGGAGGGGGACAATGTGACCTCCTGCCCCACACCGCCGTGGCTATCCCATCCTGGCCTCCATGGACCACATTCTCTCAAATTGTTAGCCAAAATATACGCTTTCTTCCTTTCTTAAGTTGCTAGGTCATAGCAATCAGAAAAGTTATTCACACACTGAGGTAGTGACACGATGAAAATATCTCACCAAGGAGACCAAGACCCTGTCACAGGCACCAGTGTTGAAGGATGTTTGCAGGACTGCCAACGGAATAAGCGAGTGTCCTCTTACATGCGCACCTGGCCAAGAGCTTGCTCCATCGTGAAACTGCCCCAGGCCCTCAGAGTGTCCACTTAAAGTCTGACAAGAAGCTCATTACAAATGCTCATGTTTCATTATATTAAGGTCACTAGACTACCCTTCATTAGGGATTAAACATCACGGAGCAAACCTCCAATAAACACGTCCTTGTGCCTTCTCTGAAACATTCAGAGTAAGGCTTCCTCTCTGCAGCACAGTCTGAGCATCTCAGGCCGGGTGACACTCATCTGCAGTCACTGTTACGGCTGCCTGCTAGGCAACCCTGCTCCAGACACACATCTTCTAAGCAACTTCTTCTTTTAGCATTTTGAGTCCAGCTGGGATTTTTTTTTTTAATAGATTTTTGGGCTCCAGAAAAAGATTTCTTTGTCTGCAAACTCGATCTCAAGCTTCACGGGAGATAAAGGTGAGGTTGTTACAACTGCGCCTCAGATCGCTGCTCTCTCACTTCTCAGACAGTGGTCTCTACTGGGCAGGGGCGGGGCTTCCAGCTCTGTGAGAACACAGCCCTTGTGGTGTGATCGCCCAGCGTAGGGTGGATATGTTCTGGCGCAAGGAAAAGACACCACACGTTACTTCCACACTGATTTTTTTTGTTCATGTCACCACAGACTCCCGAATTCCTATGAAGACAAATAATCCAGCCATGAGACTTGTCAGGGAAGACAGGAGCAACCATGTGACTTTACTCACATGGATGCAGCTAAAAAGTCACTAAGCCCCAGATGGCAACACCTCCAGTGGCACACCTTCCTACAGATCACTGGCATTTGAATCAAAACCTGAGGATACAGAACAGTGGTTCTGAACCCAAGGGCAGTGACCCCTTTCAAGAACACTTGAAAAACACAGACATTGACACCATGATTCAGAACAGTAACAAAATTACAGCCATAGGGTAGCAATGAAATAGCTTTATGGTTGGGGTCAGCACTAGCTGAGGGACCATGGGGAAGGGCTGCAGCATCGGGAAGCTTCAGCACCACAGCTTTAGAAGGACTGTGACAGCTTTAGAAGAACAGCCATGCCAGCTCCCTGTGTGACAGCAAGAACACTAGCAATTGGGATCTCGGCTTCCGCTCCAATGTATTGACAAGCCAAGTGAAGCTGCGATCTGGAGCTGTCTGGAACCTTCTCTGGGATTTGAGTTCACACGCTCATCGCCCGTGTATAATTTGGGCTACTTAGTATGTAATTTAATGGAACCAACTGGAAAAATGTTTAGGAAATTTTCAGAGTGTAAATAAACACACCCATTTAAAATAGCTACCTGATGTGGGGACATCTGAAACCAGAAAGATGGGAGGCCTGATGAAAGACAGCCCAAACAGAATTTTTTTTTTCCAACTATGATTTCTAAATTTTGATAGAACAATTTTTACCAAATAGAGGCCATCTTTTTTCAAAAACTTAAAGACTCCGGTCTTTTAAAAAAGTATACAAAATAATAGTATCTTAAAACAAACAAAATGGGACAGTGCAGAATAATAGTGCCAGGCACTCTGTGTTTCATTGAATAAAAGTGCTGGGGCAGTGATAGAGCAGCATAGCTGGACCTTGCATCCGCAGAGCGACACACTGCTTTGTCAGGTGTGAGGGACACACTGCTTTGTCAGGTGTGAGGGGCATGTGTGTCACGCGTACATCATTGCAACGAAAGTACTCAGCGGAAACAGTTTGGGGGAACAAAGGCTGACGTCAGTTCACAGTCTCAGAGGGCTGCAGTCCACTGTGGTGGAGAAGGTGTGGCACGGGAGTGTATGGAGGAGTTGGTCACATGGGTTTGCACCACTCCCCGTGACCTTCCTCATCTACAGCCGAGGAACAAGAGTTGAAAGCAAGAGCCAGCGTGTGGGACAGTGGGGTAGTGGCAGATAATCCAGATTCAAGCCCTAACAGGGAGGGCTTGGCCTGATTCACTCTATTCCCTGACTCCCAGGTATAACCAAGGAAACAAGTTGCTGAGTTTTTTTGTTTGTTTATTTTTTGCTGTTGTTGTTGTTTTGACAGTTGTTTGAAGTTGGGGGCACTAAGCTGCTGCCATGTGGTTTGATGTTTTCTTAAAAAATAATTCTATTTAAATTAAAAATCTTTATTGTAGGGGCCGGAGCAGTGGTTTAGCAGTTGAGTGCATGGGCTGCTCTTCGAGAGGACTCGGTCTGGATCCCAGCACCCACATAGGGGCTAGGTGATCCCAGCACCCACATAGGGGCTAGGTTAACCGTCTGTAAGTCCAGACCCGGAGGACCTTGCATTCTCCTCTGGCCTCTGAGGGCATCACATGCATGAGGTGCATAGACATCCCCGCAGGCGAAACACCCGTTACACAATATAATGAAGTAAAATCTAGAAAGTGTTTTAAAGTTATATCTAGATTCAATTTTAAAAGTTATTATACTCATCCTGAGAGGAATCAGTTTTCTCTGCAGGAAATGATTCTAAAACTCAGATCGCACCTTTGGTCATAAGCCTAACATTAACCAACCAACTTATATCTGTGTATATAACTGGGTTTTTCTTTGAAAGAGGAAAAAGGAAGTTGATCAGGAGCAGGAACACAGAGACTATGCGAGTGCTGAGCACTGAGCTTTCTGTGGAAAGCGATATGTGTAAAAACCTTGGCCCATTGCGTGATTGCGGCAGGCGCTGCCAGCCGCTCACAATGCATCCGCTTCCTCCCTTTTCATTAAGGAGTCTCCATTTCCAGCTGGGCATGCTGCCATCCAACCACGGGAGCATTGTCCAGCCCTGAACTGTTGAGTGGACCAGGCACCACAAATCTCAGTTCATGAAGCTAAGGCCGCTCTCTGCACACAACACCAGGCCTCCAGGTGTGTCTGCATCTGGATTCCTACCTTCCAAGGCTTTGAGCTGCTTATGTGGACATGCCAGAAGGGGTCCTGTTTGTTTATTATTATCAAAATCAAATCCTACTAAGTAACAGTTGCTTAGCAACCTGTTATTCTCATATTTCTTGTTTCTTAGTGGAGTAAAAGTAAACCTATGTATGGGAGATGTCATCTGAGATTTACAGATCTAGAATTAGAGGTGCAGAAAAAATAGGCTAGATGGCACTTAATTTTATTTTTACAAAATTGTATTTTAATTGCTATATAAAAACATTAAATGTATGTGTTAATGGTGTTGATTATATCATTTCCATGTAGATAAACCTTGTGTAGTGTTCAAGTCATGTTAAGGGTATGTTCTGCCTCTTATTCCACAGTGTTCCCTCAGCATTAGATGTGGGAACAGTTTGTTTTATTTTACTGTGTTTTAAAGTGCCATCTACTAAAAGAATGTAACATTTATATAATTCCTGATTGTGTCATGGTTCTTCTTCCTATAGCTGATCTATTGTATATATGTGTAATAATATTAATGTATATGTAAAAAATAAAAACTTAAAAGGGAAAGTAAATAACATCAATAAACTTTTAAGATAGCTAGGTGAAAGAATTTTAATGTTTTAATGACAGAAAAATGACAGCTTTTTGTGGGTGGCACTTTAAAACACAGGAAAACAAAACAAACTACTCCCGCATCTAAAGCTCAGGGCACACTGTGGAATAAGAGGCAGAAAAATTGTAGGAGCCAGAAGATCAGGGAATTTACTGTGAGACTGTGTCTCCTAGGAATGTCAGAATCTACACCCACAATGTCTCAGCAACAAGACCACTCAAATGCTAGCTGAGCAAGAATGGAACCAACGAACATGCCAGACTGGATGCGGAGAAGCCCCGGAGGCCTCACACCCCACACAGACAACTACAGGCAACTGAGAAATGCTGCGAGCAGGAGAGGTAGCCTTCCCCGGGGGAGAACACACGGAGTCATTGTTTAGTGTCAAACTCTCAGCCACGGAAACATACAGACATATAACATACCATCTCAACAGGTTATACTTAGGAATATATATGCATACGGAAGTGCATATATTATAATTAACGAAAAGAGAGGCCATAAGCTTAAAGGAGAGTGGAGAAGGCTCTATGGGAGGGTTTGGAGGGTGGGAAGGGAAGGGGGAGATGTCCTCATTACATTGCAGTCTTAAGAATAAGCAATGACAACAGCAAAGAAAAGACACAGGCCGTCTAGAAGCTTCTGGTTACCACCCCTCCCCCAGTCACCTTAATTCTCTCTGGTCTTCACAAACCAGCTTCCTAGGTTCGCCATGGAACAAGTAGCATTGAGTTCATGGAGCACTTACTAAGTGCCAGGGAAACAGTCTATTTTTCCTGATTCAATTAAGACTTAATTGCTATGGAATAGAGACTAGGAATGATCTCCCCCAAAACACACACACACACACACACACACACACACACACACACACACACACACACTTTAAGGAAGAACACATTGAAATTGGAGGGAAAATATCCCAAGGTGACCTGGTAGCAATGAGTCCATCTGGATTTGGGCAAGTCGGCTTCAGAATGTGGGAGCATCACCTGAGTCCTCAGGGTAGACGAAGGACAGTGCCTCGCAGTTGAACAACTGTGGAATTTCTCTTACACAAACAATAAGCAATATACAACCATACAGCACCAGAATCTGTAGAAGTCTCTTGGAGTGCTTCCTCATGGTTATTGGCAAGTATACCTTTTTCAGCAGCAGGGACAAAAGAAAATGTTCTTTCCTTTGCCTTTTTGTCCATTTTTTTTGAATTAATGAAACTTTTAGGTCAAGTTGGCAGTGACCTAAATATTTAAACATTGAGAAGATGCTGGTGTTTTGGCTTACACATGCCTGGCATGTACTGGGTACCCATAAACAAATGCTAGCAATTACTAAATTGCTTCTCCGGATGTGGCAGTGTAGTGTCATCTGTTTGATTGATGCTGTGTCTCACAGCTGTGGTTTCTCTGTCCTTTGAATGTCAGTCCTCCTCTCTGGACACTTGATTCCTCTAGACTTGAGTAGAATCATCTTCCAGAGGGGAGCACACGACCCAAGTTAGTCAACAAGAATTTCAGGGATTGGCCGCCACTACTCCAGCTCTGTAGTACGTTAGAGGCAGCGGGAGGTGGAGGATGGCTCTTGTTCTCTGTAAGAGCCAGACTGGAGTGGGCCTGGGAGTCGGGGTGGGAGTGAGGTCAGAGAGATGGCCCAGGGGTTGG